>NC_133651.1:56646348-56979248 GCF_009905375.1 Apium graveolens
ATTTGAATAGTGTGCTGTGACAGAAATGGTTTATGAAAATAGATAGGTAAGAGTGATTTTGAAAACTGGATAAAACGATCAGATATGGGATACGTGGGCCAGAGTAGGCCTATTGAGGTGGCGTCAGAGGCTAATTCGGTTGCGCGCACTGTATAACCGATTAGGCCAGCAGGTCAAGACCTAGCTAGTCTCTGAGTTCCGGAACAGGTAAATGGGATGGCAGTTGGAGCCGTCCAGTGTTGATAGCCTGATCACCTGTCTTCACATATCCACTACGTATCTGATTTGAGTTTTGTGGTTCTCGTAGAGGAACAAGTGGTTTATATAGTGGATTTGGAAATGAAGATAGCATGCTATGATTTAATTCTGGTATTTATACACAACACACTACTGATATTGTTTTACAGAGCATGCTAATTTTGAATATCCAGTTTACGAATGTTTTTACTTGATGCAGCAAATTTAATTTTTGTTCCGATAACTATTTTACCATAAGTTGTTTTGCTGTTATTCATATAGCAGTACTGCTGAGCAAACAATTGCTCACCCTTGCAGAATGTTTTATATATGTATTGCAGATGCCTAGGAGATTCTTCGTGGTAGTCAGGGCAGAGTTCCAGTTCCCCTCGTGTCAGACTCCTCTGAGATGGTTGTGTTGGACCAAGGGTGGTCTGTTGAGTTGCTGTGTTAAGTTAGCTGCGTCAGGATGATTATTGTAAGTAGGTTTGTGTTTGTTGTAACCTAAATCATACTTAAACCTGGCAAAGATCTTGGAATAAAAAGGGGTCGTATTTATTCTATCTTGGAATTGATATATTATGTTTGTTATGTGATTGTTGATGACATCAACTCCTGACCCCGGGGTTGAGGCCGTCACATTCATGTAGTCACAACACACACAAATGATGGTGTCCCATCCAACTCCTATCACACAGACAGGTATACCTTGTGTCCCCTATAAGTAGGGTTGCTCATCTCAGTCAGAATAATAATATCAAAGGAATCCAAAATCAATGAATAAAACTGAAAAGATTTCAAAGCTGATATTTCTGAAGGAAATGAAATCCAGAATAAAATTCTGGCTCAAAATGAATAAACGGTGTTGGGGAATATGTCTTCTAACTGAGAGAAGTCAAAAGAATTTATAGAAAGAGAAGGTATTGCCAAAGTCTTAATATTTATCTTCTATTTGAACTATTTTGTTGAGTTTTCGAATCGTAGTAGCCTCGGAAGATTCCCTAATAAATCTTTGCAGCTTCCCGGAGTCCCATCTACTGAACACAACCATCTCGAACGAATGCGCCTATCTTAACTTACTCGTTGGTACTATGTCCAATAGTCCAACAGGAACTCAATATGAGCTCAAACGTCTTCACATAGCTATACACACCCCTACACACCTCATTTCTAGTTTACTATAACCTCAGCTCTGATACCAACCTGTAACGCCCCCAAATCCGGGGTCAGAGGATTTGGTCGTCACTATGAAATCTCAATCCAAATCAACATGTTAAATCGAAATGCAAATGCCAGCAGAAGATATTATCATTTATGACCCCAAACTAATCCAAGATCTTTTAAGGTTCAGTTCTAGAAACAAGATATCCAAATTCCACAAGTAAATTTTCACTTTCTTTTAAAACTCTTTTCAACAAATTCCAATTCAATACTAACCCGCTAGTATAACTTTAAAAAGAATATACTAGGCCCACTATAAAATAACACAATTATAATTATAATATAATATAATATAAACAACTTACACAATAAAACTTACACTAGTTCGCCAACCCTAGACCAACCACCTTCCAAGAGCTTCTTCTTTGCTTCCTCGAATTACGCGGCTAAATACTGCAAGCTAAACCTCATCGGAGGTTAGATTTAAAAACAGGTATGAGCGAAATAAATGCTCAACAAGTTCATTATAGTAAATATAGGGTCTTTTTGATATAAACCGACATCTGCAATAGCGTATAATATTTTAAAATCTCAATTGCTAAAACAGGAAATTTTAGTTGAGGAACCCTAGAATTGGTTCCTTACTTGTATTCAAAACCCTTTTTGATATACTTCAGCCATACTTTGAATCTTGACGACAATAAACTCGTAAAATAGTGTTTACGGAAATATCGTAAACACAATAATAAGAATCAATGATTATAGAATGAATCATAAACTTTACTCAAAACCGAACTCTTGATATTACTACTCATTTTGTTGTCATATCAAATTTCAATACGAACTTTGATGCTCACAATATCCCATACTGAAGTCAGCATCAATCATCTATACTAATACCACCTTTGATATTTAACAACAAAGTAAGTATCAGCATAAATCAGAAACTGAATCAAAACCGGTTTTCACCTTTTATCCAAAACAGAAACAGTTGATAAACCATTTATTCTAAGAATATCAAAACAATTTAGAAACAACAGTTTAGATTGGAACCGATTATATTACATGTTGTTCCTGATGATCAATCACGAAACAGCACCAGTATCCCGAAGCCATACCGTAAATATAGGTACTACCCGTATCCCGCAGCCATACGGTACCTATAGGGCACCTGAAAAGGCATATACTCTCCTTGAAAGATATTACAGCTGGACCGATATCTCGATCACCTACGCTGTTGTTAGGATTATGTTGTGTACTTGATGATAAGCTAAACAAAATACCTAGTCGATTTCACTTTGTGTATTTATAGCACCCGACGGATGATCAATTATAGTCCCGACGGATGATTCAATATAGTCCCGACGGATGACTAATTGATATCCATGGGGTGTAGCTTAGCTTATATAACAATAAGTAATGTAACACATTTCTGCAAACAACTTTGTATAGATTCTGTAGTAGCTTATGAATCGTGTAGACTGCTAGTAGATGTGTAGAATATGTTTATTAAATGTAAATATAAGATTTCTTGTAATTCTGCACAAATGAAATGGAGTCAAGTGATAAAAGGCTACCCGACGGATGATTAACAAAGCTACCCGACGGTGAGATACAACAAGGCTACCCGACGGATAACAAGCATGTACCTGACGGATGATCAATTCAAATAGTTGTTGACTGTGACAACACAGTCACATGCGTCAAGTGTTTGCAAAAGAATGTGGCATCCTGTTTAACAGGGTTTTGAGATCAAGAAGCATTACCATTTCCATGCTATTATGAACATATTCAAAGATGCTGGAATAGAGTAGTAAAGCAGCATGGAGTTAGACTCAATAGGTTTTGTTTTATTATCTTGTCTTATTCTATATAAACTTGGTGATATATAAACCAAGTGTAGCTAGTAGAACAAACTAACTAAGCAAACACATTTTTAGAAGAGAAACATTTGTAAGCTGTATTCTGTAGAATTTCTCTGTAGTTTGTTTGTTCACTTGTAAAGCAGCTGTGAGCTATTCAAGCTTCACAGGGTTCTCTTGATATATATATATCTCTGGTCGATACATTCAAATCCACCAGAAAGTTTTAAAGACCTGTGTTTTTATTACTTGTGTTTTGATATATGTAATTCCTTTATTCTGCACTTAACATATCAAACACTTATATATTATTGAGTTAGAATCAGTTTTAAAATCTTAAAAAGAAGCCAGAATTACATTCAAACCCCCTTCTGTATTTCTTGTTGAATTATTAGGGAATAACAATTGGTATCAGAGCCAGCTCTTGAAGTGCAAAGAGTTTAAAGATCACAACAAAACAGCAAGATGAACAAGAAGGATGTTAGAGTCAAGATCCCATTTCTGGACAAAGACAATTATCACCACTGGAAGGTGAAGATGCACCTACATCTTCTTTCTCAAGATGAGGCCTAGATTATATAGAGAGAGGTCCTCATGTGCCTATGAGAGCTGCAACAGGCAATGAACCATCTGTTCCCAAGCCTAGGCATGAATGGTCAGATCGTGATATTGAGCAAGTCAGGAAAGACAAGAAGGCCATGAATATATTATTTAATGGAGTTGATGGTGATATGTTTGATAACATCATTAACTACAAAATAACCAAGAAGGTTTGGGACATAATTCAGATTAGTGATGGTACTAAGCAAGTAAGGGAGAATAAGATGCAGCTGCTAATTCAGCAATTTGAGCACTTTCATTGTGAAGATAGTGAGTCTCTCACTGACATTTTTAGTAGATTTCAAAAACTCCTAAATGCTCTGAAGTTGCATGGAAGAGTCTATCAGACCAAAGACTCTAATCTCAAGTTCCTTAGATCTCTTCCAAAGGAATGGAAACCAATGACAGTCTCATTGAGAAACTCTCAAGATTACAAGGAGTTCACTCTGGAGAGACTGTATGGCATCTTGAAAACTTATGAGCTTGAAATAGAGCAAGATGAGAGGATGGAGAAAGGTAGGAAGAAAGGAGGGTCCATAGCACTGGTTGCTGAGTTGGAGAAAGAGAAAGAGGTGAAGGTAGAAGCCGTTGAGTCTACTACAAAGGTCTGTGAAAACAAGGGAAATGGGCTGGTAGCTGAAAATGAAGATTCTTTGAGCCAAGATGACATGGATGATATTGATGAACATCTTACATTCCTTTCTAGAAGATTTTTCAAGCTCAAGTTCAAGAAGAACTTTGGAGCAGCTAAGCCAAATAGAAATATGGCTTGGCAGGGCATTTTGCCAATTAGTGTAGAAAGTCAGATTCCAGCAAAAAGAAGCTTGAGCCTGTGGATTATAAATAGAAGTATTTTGAGTTGCTCAAACAAAAGGAAAGGGCTTTTATTACACAAGAAAATGATTGGGCAACAGATGGTCTGGATGAAGATGAAGATGTCAGCTATATCAATCTAGCCCTAATGTCCAAGTCTGATAAAACAGAAACAAGTTCTTCAAGTAATCAGGTAATCACCACTAACCTAGCACATTTATCTAAAGCTGAGTGTAATGCAATAATGATATGTCTAAAAAATTATATCATTTGCGTGTCACACTTAAGTCTCTCAATAAGGAAAATGCTAAAATCAAAGAAAACAATCTATTTTTAAGTGAGAGGAATAATATGCTAGAGTCTCAGTTTATTGAATTTGAGAAATTGAAAATAGAATGTAAGATTGCTAAGGAGGAATTAACTGAGTCCTTGAAGAAAGAAGAGATTTTGAAGAAGCAACTTGAACAAGAACAGGAGGTGAGTAAGGCATGGAAATCATCCAGAGATGTTCATGCTCAAATCACCAAAGTTCAAGGTATTGAGTCCTTTTATGATGCAGCCTGGATAAAAAGTAAGGAGAAGCTGGAATCCAATTTGGTTGAAGGATTGCTAACAGATGTGGACTCGACGAATGATGAGAGTCATCCGTTGGATAATCAAAAGGATTATCCGTCGAGTAACACAAATCCTCATCCGTCGGCTGTGAGCAAACCTGTGAACAAAGCCAAACTTGCCAAGTTAAATGAAAAGTATTGATCAGTTTCCAAAAATTTTATTTCAGGAGAATCAAGTCAAGTGAAGAAGGAGAAGAAAGTGAATGTTGGTCATCTGTCTATCAAGCAATTGAATGAAAGATTAGAAAAGATTGAGGTTAAATCAGAAACTAAAAAGAAAATCAATAGAAATGGGAAAGTAGGGATTAACAAACATAACAACTACACACCTGATAAATATGGTCCAAGAAAAATCTATGTTAAGTGTGGTGGTATTAATTAATCATCTGTCTGTTAATTGTAAACATGCTATGCCTACTCATGTATCTGTACCATCTTCTTTTCCCAACATGAATGCCATGCCTTCTATGCCTATGAATGTTATGTCTGCAGAGAATATGAATGCACAATTTGCTAATATGCTATTTGCACCTAATCCTTATTATGCTGTATTTAGTATGCCTCAAATGCCATTTAGCATGCCCTACCGGAATAACATGTTTGCAAACAGCATGCCTTTTCCTGTTAATCAAAATGTGCATGATAATTCTGTTTTATTAATTAGTTTCAAAGGTATACTCAAATGACTAAGGATGAATCTGATATCCCCAAGTCAAATGAGATCAAACCTAAGAAACAAAAGAAGAAACCTAACAAGGCAGGACCCAAGGAAACTTGGGTACCAAAATGTACTTGATTTGGTTTTGATGTGTGCAGGGAAACAGAAAGAATCTGTGGTACTTGGATAGTGGTTGTTCAAGACACATGACTGGAGATTCTACCATGCTCACAGAGTTTAAGGAGAGAGCTGGCCCAAGTATTAAATTTGAAGATGACAACAAGGGTTATACTATGGGATATGGCTTCATTTCTAAAGACAATGTCATCATTGAGGAGGTTGCCTTAGTGGATGGTCTCAAACATAATTTATTGAGTATCAACCAGCTTTGTGATAAAGGCAATTCAGTAACTTTCAATTCAGAAGCCTGTGCTGTGACAAACAAAAGGAGCAACAAAGTGGTTCTCACTAGGGTGAGAAAATGAAATATGTACCTAGCTGACTTCAACTCATCAAATGCAGAATCTATCACTTATCTTCTCAGTAAAGCAAGTCAATGAAAGTTGGTTATGGTACAAGAAGCTGTCCCATCTAAACTTCAAGACCATGAATGAGCTTGTCAAGAAAGAACTGGTTAGAGGTATTCCTCAAGTGGAGTTTACTAAGGATGGACTGTGTAATGCCTGCCAGAAAGGAAATCAAATTAAAGCATCATTCAGGAAGAAGCTTGATTCAACAATTGAAGAATCTCTGCAATTGCTACACATAGATTTGTTTGGACCAGTCAATGTATTGTCCATCTTAAGTAAAAGATTTTTCCTAGTAATTGTAGATGATTTCTCGAAGTTCTCTTGGACATATTTCCTGAAGTCCAAAGATGAGGCTAGTGAAATCACCATCAATCACATAAGGCAAGTCAACAATCATCCAGATTTCAAAGTTAGAAGAATCAGGAGTGATAATGGAATTGACTTCAAGAATTCTGTTATGAGAGCATTTTGTGAAGAGAATGGGATTATGCATGATTTTTGCAGCAAGAACTCCACAACAAAATGGAGTAGTGGAAAGAAAGAACAGATCACTTATTGAAGCTGCAAGGACTATGCTTGAAGAATCAAAGGTTCCAACATACTTCTGGGCTAAAACTGTAAATACTGCATGCTACACTCAAAATATTTCTTTGGTTAATCAAGCAAAGTGTATGACACCCTATCAATTGTTCAAGAACAAGAAGCCAACTCTAAATTTTCTTCATGTCTTTGGCTGTGAATGTTATATCTTGAGAAATTAAACTGATCAAAATGGAAAGTTTGATGCTAAAGCAGTTGAAGGAATTTTTGTTGGTAATGATGTTGGTAAAGCATATAGAGTCTACAATCTAAGAACCAACATTGTTATGGAATCAATACATGTTGTGTTTGATGATAAGAAGATTGAAGGACTGCAAGATGGAGATTATCATGAGAGCCTCAAATTTGATAATATAGAGATGGTTAGTGATGATAGTGATGATGAAAGTGATCAGGAAACAATGACAAAGGATATTGCAGAAAAATCTACTGCTAATGAAGCACAAAATTCAACATCTGTCGAGTTGCAAAATGCTTCATCCATTGCGAGACAATCTGCTTTATCCGTTGGGAGACAATCAGCTTCATCCGTCGGAACTCAAAATACACCATCCGTCGGGTCATCAAAAGAAGCTGAAAGTCAGAATAGATCACTTACAGAAAGTTCCCCTTTCTCAAATCAAAGATCCATAAACTCAGGGGGAGTTTCTAATAATCAAAACTCAGTTACACATCAAGACAACAATGAGGCCTCTTCATCTAGAGATAATCTACTTCAACAAAGAAAATGGACAAAAGATCACCCCTTTGAACTCATCATTGGTGATGTATCTTCTAGAGTTCAAACAAGGAGAACAACTCAAGAAGAATGTCTATATAGCAGCTTCCTATCTAAGGAGGAACCAAAAAAGGTAGAAGAAGCTTTGTTGGATCGTGATTGGATTTTAGCTATGCAGGAGGAGCTAAACCAATTTAAAAGTAATAAAGTAAGGAAGCTGGTACCCAAGCCTAAAGGAAAGAATCCAATTGAAACCAAATGGGTATTCAGAAATAAGATGGATGAAAATGGCATAGTGGTCAGGAACAAAGCTAGATTGGTTGCTAAGGGCTATTGCCAACAAGAAGGAATAGATTTTGATGAAACTTTTGCTCCTGTTGCAAGACTTGCAGCCACCAGAATTTTCTTAGCCTATGCAGCCCATGCCAATTTCAAGGTCTATTAAATGGATGTCAAGAGTGCTTTTCTAAATGCAGATTTGGAGGAGGAAGTCTATGTTAGGCAGCCTACTGGTTTTGAAGATCCAAATTTCCCAAATCATGTCTACTATCTTTTGAAAGCACTCTATGGACTGAAGCAAGCACCTAGAGCCTGGTATGACACTTTATCAAAGTCCCTTTTGGAAAATTACTTCACAAGAGGTTTGTGGATAAAACTTTATTCTTTAAAAATGTTAATGGCTCTAGTATACTTGTTCAAATTTATGTAGATGATATTATATTTGGCTCTATATATGAAAAAGTTTGCAAAAAGTTTGCCAAATTGATGCAAAGTAAGTATGAAATGAGCATGATGGGAGAACTAACTTACTTTCTTGGTTTAAAAGTTAAGCAAGTTAGTGATGGAATATTCATTAGTCAAACTAAATACATTCATGATATTTTAAAGAAGTTTGATTTAATGGATTACACATCTGCAAAAACTCCCATGGCTACTGTAACTAAACTTGAATTAAACACTACTGAAAAGTTTGTGGATATTTCAAGTTATAGGGCATGGTTGGCTCACTTCTGTACTTAACAGCTAGTAGGCTAGATATAATGTTTGCTACTTGTCTTTGTGCTAGATTTCAGGATGATCCTAGAGAATCTCACCTAGTAGATATTAAGAGAATTTTCAGATATCTCAAGTATAACGACTCGTATATTTATTATTTAAAGGTGTTATTATTAAAAATTTAATCAAATAATATATGTATTGGTCTTCACTGCTATGTGTTGCTCTATTATTGTTTATATGTGATTTATGAGGTATAGGGTTGTTCGTGTAATTAATGATTGAGTAGTGCTGAATCGTTTTCACTTTTAAAAGTAAATTTAGTGTAAATTTATTTGCATAAATACTTGGATTGTCTCTAAAATTGTTTTATGACTTTATAATTTAATAATTACTTTTAGGATTTTATAAAAATTGAGAAATCAATATTTCATTAATTATTTATCTTTAAATGATTTTCTGAGTGTGTTTAATGGTGAAATCCATATTTAATTATGGAAATCTTCAAAAATTATGAAAATTATATTTTATTAAGTTCGTATTATTCTGAAAATTTTAAAATTATTTTGGGAATTTTCGGAGTTAGTTTCACCCCGCGTCGATTCGTTTAATTGATAAAAGCGGGTATAAAGTGCGTTTTAGAAATTGTTTTAAAATTTCAAAAGTTACATTTTTATTTGCTTCGGGATATTTCTAACATTTTAAGACTACTCTCACAGTTTTCTGCAATTGTTTTATGTGTACCTCCATCCCATAATTTTGAATTGCGGGTACATCGTGTACCTCAAAAATGCTTTAAAAATTTTGGACATTTTATTTTATTAATTTTCAAGTATTCTGAGAATTTTAAATTTATTCTTTTTATTTATTTTCTGGTTGTAATTACCCATACGTCAGTCGTTAATGGTTGCAAAATGCGAGCTTATAATCAGATTGTGGGACGTTTATTTATTCCATTAACACGTGTCATAGTTTTACAACTTGAAGGACACGTGTATTGCCTTATCGTGAACAGCAGATAAGGAAATAAAATGATGAAACAAAAAGCATTCAACTCGGACTCTGTGTTTTCTTCTTCCTTCTTCACCTCCATCCCGGTGCTTGTTCGGCGCTGCTAGTCTCTCTGCAATTTCCTTCTCTTAATTAATATCTCCCCAACCTTTCTCCTCTTAATTATTTTCTTTTCCTGTTCCCCTATTTCCTGCTTGTCCGCGACTGTTTTCTCCTGTTCATGGCTTTGATGCCACGGTTCTGTGTCCGTTCAGTCTCCGGTAATTGCCGGTTTCTATTGGCTTTTGCTGTCTGTGCTCGTATTCATTGTGTGCAGTGTGTGTATGTATGTGGGTGTAAGTGTGTGTGTGTGTGTTCGAGTGTGTGTGTGGGGGGGTTTGTGTGCGTGTGTAAATTGTGGTGTTGCCTGAATTGCTACATGTGCCGCCGGATTATTTTCCGGCTGTGTGCTCATCTGAGTTTGGGCGCGTGTAGCGCGTGTACTGTGCAATGTTCATTCGGTTATTTAATTTAATTTACTGATTCAATTTAATTTTATATTTTTGCAGAAAAATATTTGATTAAAATTTGTGAAATAAAATATATTCGCGCAAGAATTTATTTATCGGTAGAATTTATGTTGGAAACCCGAAATTGTTCGGGTACCCGTGAATTTTACCGCCGTCGACGATGAGCCTTGGCGAGTCGACGGTGGACCGTGATGAATTAATTCTGAGTCCTAAAGTATAAAACAAATAATTAGTTCATAAAATTATTTTTCGGTATGATAATTAGTTATTGTAAATTTAAGTCGAGCGTATAAATTGGATTATAATTGGTGGTTGTTGTTTGATTCCCTGATTGATTGGTTATTGTGACGTCGATTTTTGATTCGACGGGTAGACCGATAAATAGTGGAGGTGCTGCCAAATTTTTGGAAATTAAATTCAGAAATTCGGAACATACCCTGTAATTATCGAAGAGTCGAATAAGTGTAAATAAGTATATACATATATTTTGTGCGAAACCTAATTGTATGTTATGGTGAATGTTCTGTCAAAATCCAGAAACCCTTGTAAAATGACGAGTATACGTATTTTCTGAAAGCGAACACCGAACCGATTTCTGAGAACGTGAACCCTAATTGTTGTGTGTGTTATTATAATATGTGTAACTACGAGTCGGGATTTGATATCGAATGGGTAGGTTATTAGCGAGGATATGTCAAGCATACCTAGACGTCTAACGTAGGGTATTTCGGCTCTGTAGGTTTTGGTCGAAGGACTCTGGAATTGATATTGAATTAATATCTAGTGATCAGTCGGCAAGTGCCTCGAGGTTCCCAAGCAAAGAACCCTGAGAATCCTGGATACTATCTTGAGATAGATTACTGCGAAGCAGGGATGTCTTCTAGTGAGACAGTCATTTTTCCATGAGAGCCCGAGCGTTCACGTCTATCAAAATCAATTAGAGATGGTCGTAAAGCTCTACAAGGCAAGTACCCCTGACCATTCTTTTATGGTTCAGTGTATATGAATAGCTAAATGTTTTATTCTCGTAATGGAACAGAAATGTTTTAAGTTATGTATCCCCTGTAGTTATAAAATCATTGTTTTCGAATTGTTTTGGGGAAAAGTAACTTCGAAAGGTACCTGTCTCAAATGAAATGATTTGCGAAATGGATTTTATATATGTGCTGGCTAGATAAATGATTTTGAAAATGATAGGTACAAGTGTTTTTGAAAACTGGATAAAACGGTCAGATATGGGATACATTGGGGCCAGAGTAGGCCTATTGAGGTGACGTAAGAGGCTAATTCGGTTGCGCGCATTATAAAACCGATTAGTCCAGCAGGTGAGAGACCTAGCTAGTCTCTGAGTTCCGGAACAGGTAAATGGGATGGCAGTTAGAGCCGTCTGGTGTTGATAGCCTGATCAGCTGTCTTCACATATCCGCTACGTATCTAATTTGGTTTTGTGTGATTCCCGTAAGAGCATGAGTTATTGATATAGCGGATTTGGAAATTAAAATGGCATACTAGAATTATTCTCTGGTATTTATACACAGCACGACTGTTGATCTTGTTTTACAGAACATGCTAGTTTTGATATCCAGTTTATACTTGTTTTACAAGTTTCTGGCAAGATATGAATTTTGTTCCTATAACTGCTTTACTTTAAACTGTTTTGCTTGTTATTCATATAGAGGTACTGCTGAGCAAGCAATTGCTCACCCTTGCAGAATGTTTTATATATGTATTGCAGATTCCTAGGAGATTCTTCAGTGATAGTTGGGCAGAGTTCCAGTTCCCTTCGTGTCAGACTCCTCTGAGAATGTTGTGCTTGACCAAAGGTGTTTTGTTGAGTTACTGTGTTAAGTTAGCTGCATCGAGATAATTGTTGTAAGTAGAGTTGTGTTAGTTGAGTAACCTAAGTCATACTTAAATCTGGCAAAGATCTTGGTAAAGGGGTCGTAGTTATATTCTATTATTGAATTGTTTATCGTTTGGTTGTTGTTGATGACGTCAACTCCTGACCCCGGGGTTGAGGCCGTCACAGTTGGTATCAGAGCCACAGGTTTGAGTCCCTGATTTAGGTTATGGGTAGAGTCAAACGAGTGAAGAAAGGTTCGTAGATAGATGTGAGTCAGCAACTCAATCAAAGGAGCGAGTCTAAGAATTTAGTCAAGGGTTTCTGAGATGTAACCCTAACATTTGTTGGGAATTGACTGGAACTGCCCTAACCTAGAGTATGTTTCCTTCTTTTATGTGACATTGATAATATTCGATAGAGGTTCCTAGTTTTTCTCTTGAGAAAACGAGTTTGATTATGAGAGCTCAGTATTTGAGCAGACCCTTGTTGTGTCAGCTGAAGAGACGCTAACGTTATTCCTAAATATCGCATCTTCTGTGTCAAGGAGTGTGGTTAGGCAGAATGTGTGACCTTGGTGAGTTCGGATAACGTGATAATAATCAGGTCCTGTTATGATGACTAAGTTCTATAGTGAATGTGGATCAGATTGGGAGTTGGTATCTTTGAACCCTTCTATTTCTTCTTTGAAATGTATCCTATCTCCAGAGTAATTGTTTCCTATTCAATAAGTTGCTTATCTTTCTTGTGAGAAAGTGTGACCCGAAGTAAGATACTTAGGGTTCTGTTGACCTTAGTACAAATCAGATTCTATCTTTTCTAATTATGAACTTGTCTGAGCATTGTTTCTTTCCTCGGTGATTTTTCGGGAGATTGGGGGCAAACAATGCATATGAATTGACCATTTGTCTATATGGCAAAAGGGTCTGGTGGGATGCCACCGAATTATGTGTTATGACCGTATGGTACTAAGACTGGCCATCTTATGTACTTGTATGGTTGCTCTCAGTCATACCTATATCTTCCTCACTGTTCCTCCTTATTTGATTCCTTGATTTTGAAATTTTATTTGAAGCCCGAGGTAGTGGATTGTCAGTAGTTTTGTGATTAGACAGTCCTAGTTATCGAAAGTAGTTGAGAGTGGACTGTCTGGAAGAGATATACGATGTATATTGGATTGCTAGCTATCCCAGAAATGATAATAGTAGAGAGGATTTATGATTTGATATTGAAGGTTATGGTTTTAGAAAAGTTAACCCTGTGAAAGATAGGTTAATGATAGGAGATAAGAATTTATCCCTGGAGAAAATGGTTGGTTGAAATTTGGACCATAGTGCCTAAAGGAGTCCAGCATTCCTTAAGCTTGATTTGAATTATTAGCTGGCTTTGTGTAAGGGCTAGCTGATATAGCCAACCAGCTTATGTTGTTTATTAGATCAGTTTAGTTGTGATACTTGAGTAGTGATGGGAAGAGGGTCAATTGTTGTTATATTGAGGAGTCGTACTACGGTGCTTAGTTTCTTATTATTTTAGTTTCTGATCTGTTGTTGATTCTGCTACTGTCATTGTTGCTATGATTGCTGGTGATGTTAAACTAGATTCTTGTGTAGTTGGGCCCCAATATGAAAGACATGGGTATTGTGATTGGGCAGCATTTTCCTGATTCAGATGCACCGTTTAAATGGTGATATCTTCTGTCAAATATTTTGTCACGTTTTGAATAAAACTCATTTATATATTCCAGAAAAATGGCACCCAAGAAAGTTACCCAGTCTAAAGAAAATAGTAGTAGTTTTGTAGAGGGTCCAATCATAAATGAAACTCTAGATTTGTTGCGCCAGAAGTAGCAACAACAGTTGCAGCTAGTCCAATAAGTTTAACGGTGGTAACCACTGTTGCAGCATCAATAGCAAGGAGTGAATCCAAGTATTAGTTTTAAATCTTTCTAGAATGCAAAAGGAGGAGGCCCTGTTTCTTGGGCTAGGTTTACTGAGTTGTTTTTGGAAGGGCATTTCCCAGATGGTGTGCGGAGTCCAATGGAAATCGAGTTTCTGGAACTAAAACGAGATGAAAGTAGAAGTGTGTTTGCCTATGAGGCCAAGTTTGCAGAATTGGCCCGATTAGTTCCTGAGTATGTAAGTACGGAGAGTTAGAAGAAAAGGAAGTTGGAAGGTATTAAGGGCAAAGCGGACCAAGGAGAATCCATTTAAGGATTTGAGAATTAGTTTGGCCGAAGCAGATATAAGAGATTTTGGAGATAGAGTTTATTATAAGCTAGGTCTAGTGCTACTTCAGTTGCTTCCACTCCAGCCTAATTAGTTAAGTGAGTAGTAGATTGCAAGTCCTGTGATGGAAGACAAAGTGGCTCGTGTAAAGAATGTCCAATACTTCGAGTATGGACGTAAGGGTCATTATGCATAAGAATGTAATCCAGAAAATCCAGGAGTTATGTGTTACAATTATGGAAAGAATGGGCATATTGCAAGAAATTCAAGAATGGTTATTCAAGATACTACATCACAAGTATTTAGAAGTTGGACGTAATTACATTTGATCTAATACCCTCTAAGCTAGAGGGGTTTGATGTGATTTTAGGATCGGGTTGATTGTCCTGTTCTAAGGTAAGGAGTGGTTTTAGAAGAAGCGAAGTGTAAAGTATACAGAAGCCAGTAGTAAGGTAAGTTTTTGGATACACAAGAAATATAGGGAATTCTTTCAATCATACAAGGAAAGCAGTAATAAGCTGAAGATATAAGGTAGATCCACTATGAGTAAGTGTGGCGCCCTCCAACCCGGGTCAGAAGTTTGGGGTCCACACATACACCTTAATTATAACCTGCTTATAACAATAATAAAGATATAATAATATATGCAAGTGACCCTACTTACCAACCATCCACGGACCGCAACAGGTTTAAAGTATGCACACAAGTCCAAACACACTAATATAGTTACAAACCGTTCAAATCCCAACTATTTCAACTTCAAACTGAGTATTAACATTATTACAAACTTTTACAACTTAAATTATTCCAAAGAAGCCTACTAGCTCAGCTTTCTCAACCTGAACCCCTAGCTCTCACGCTGGACTGGGGATCCTCTTTACCACTGGTTCCTTTTTAACTGGAAAGAATATAAAACAACATCGCACGAATGAGCTAACTAGCTCAGCAAGTCACAATGACAAAACTGAGAATAATGATCATCAGGTTGAATATGATTATGATATCAAGTGAACAATGGATTATGATTTAGAATTGGATATTATACTTTTAATTTAAAAACCAAGGTTAGGCTGCTGATCAGTCACGCACTAACCCTGAGCAGGCACACAGCAATTGCTCTAACTACTGGATCCAAGGCACACATTGGCCTAACTTGACCATTATATGGTCTGACCACGAATCTGGTCACAATTTTATAAAAACAATCCAATTCTAACATAATAACAGAATATGCAATAGTAAACAATAACCGAAATCATTAACAACAATAAATGTTTAACAATGAAAGGGTTTCAATCCTTGTAAGGATCAACAAGGTACTTTCAAAGCTTGAATGCTGGGTAATGAAAGAATTGGATAACAAAGGAAACAACGTTTCAGGGTTTCAAGGATTTGGTCTTTCAAAGCATAAGATATCATGGATTGAGTATATAGTAATCCAGTTCAGTGTCTGGTATTTAGTTTGTATGTATTTGTGGAGTAGTATCGTAGATTTGTGGTTCGTGTTTGGGTATACAATAATCAATGGCTTAGAAAGAATATGGTTCATGGCTCAAGAACAATAACTGAAATCAGGATTTAGGTTTCCGTGCTTCAAAGCACTTGCAATGTCAACAAGACTATCAAGAATTACAATATCTCGAGAAAGTTCAGAACACTTGCCTGGTATTAGCTTACTACTCTGCACTCGCTTCCAATCACAACCGTCTTACTCTCTCAACTATCTGTTTCCTTTCCTACGTCTTGCCTCTTCTGCTCACATATCATAAGCATCTATCAATCATCAACTCACAAGATTCTATTCAACACATACTTCTATCTACCCTTCGTTTTACCCAAATCCGATTAACGGATTGAAATCTATGCAATAACGAAGTAAACACCGAATATATAGACCCGATAGTCAAACAACAGGTCACGTATAACACATAATACATCACGTAATCAATGACATATCATTTATAAAGAAGTCTCGGGTCATAAATGTGCTTTCGGGTAATTTAAAATAATTTTTAAAACATTTTTCGGAATTAAAACGGGTCGTTGGATCAATTTCGGAATAATAAACAGGGTTCGGTTGGCCAATTCTGGCTCCGAAACAATTTTAGAATAATTATCGAGCCTTGAAAATAATTTAGAATAATATTTTAAAGCTCGAAACTATTTTCGAAATTTTTAAATCATTTTTAATAATTAAATCTAATTAAATAATTAATTAAAAATCAATTAATAATTAATTAAATCAATTAATCAATTAATTTTTGAATTAATTGACTAATTAATCAATTAGAAATTAACTGAAATTAATTAACTAATTAATTCAGATTTATTTGTGAATTAAAAATAATTTTCGGAATTAAAATAATAATTTTTAGAATTTTCAGAAATTAAAAACGAATTTTTATAATAAAAATAATTAGGAAATATGATTTTTAAACATTTTTAAAACAGGAATCCAATTTTTGCAAAGTCTGGAAACTTCAGGGACCTAACTGTATCGTCCCCAAAAGTCCAGGGACCAAACTGTAAATTTTACATCCCGTCGCCGGAAAACACAGGGGTGGCCGGAGAACACGATTCCGGCCTCCTCACCTTGCCACAAGCTCCAGATCACATCTACAGGTTACCAGGAACACAACCATGCAATCAAAACAACCTAACAATCCCTGAGTTGGCCGGAATTTGGCCGTGAAATTTTCCAGTTTCCGGCGAACATCGGAAAACTTCAAAACACAACTCCCTTCTCTACAGACCTCGTTGGTTCATGAAACTTATACGACTAGATTGCAAATTTCACAGAGAACACAACCCACTATAACACAACATCAATCTATCACAGAATAAGAAACCCCCAAATTTCAATTAAGAACATTCATACGGGTTATAAACCCTAATTTTGAAATTCGAAAATTAAACTCAAATTTGAACATGTTATTGAACTCCAAATCAGACGTATGACATATGAAAATCATCAGGAAAACAAGCTCTACAACATGCAATCATCAAATCATACAAACAATCATCCGAACAAAAATTCATATTTTTAATAAAATAAATTCGAAAATAAATAAATTTTTAGAAAAATAACCTTGATTTCTGCAGTGAAACAAAGCTCAGAATCTGATAGAACACCTCAAATCCTTCGTTTTGGTTACTCAAGCTTTGAAAACAGAGATCGGTAACGCCTTCGTTTTGCTGTTTGATTCTTAGAACAGTTTTAAGAAATTAGGGCTTTTCTCTGAAAATTATATAATTAACTATCTGCAAATGATTTTGATACGAAATAAAATACGGTAAAAAGGCTATTTATAATTACGGAAAATTAGTATCCCGTTGGATCATTCCGGATATAAAATGGTATGTTTATTTATAAAAACTGATCCAAACGGTATCGGTTTTCGGGATAATTATCCAGATCAGTACAATTTGTACTGCGGTCTTGGTCTCAGCGCCTGGTTACACGTATTACGAAGTGATAATTGGGATAGTTTAATAAAAAGCTCCCATTTATCGAAAATACGGGTTTTATTAATTTACCGAAACGAATATTGTATCGAAAATGTTGCGCCGGGACCCCGCGCAGGACAAACCGTACGCCGGATCGAAAAAGTCGAAACATGGAAAATGCTCGGAATATTACAATTAGGTTAGGAAGGAGTTCTCGGAAGAGTTTCGGGTTCCAAAAACGTAACAACGGTTGACGTCGGTTGGTTCCCGTTTTTATAAAATAGATTTTAATTACCCGAAAAAAGATTTTAGAAATTTCATATGATTCTTATAAATCCATAAATCAACATAAAAATAATTAGGAAGATATGACAGTTATCTATATTTTATTTTGGACATATAAAAATTAAAATACTCAATTAATATTATTTTTGAATATTCAAGTACAGATAACACTTAACAATTAACTCACAGAATAGATACTGAGCACACATAATAATTATTTGAATATCAAAAATAATTACACGATATATCCCGGATATTACATCCTTCCCCCCTTAAAAGGATTCTGTCCTCAGAATCTCCTAAGAAAACAAATGAGGGTACTTTTCTCTCATATCACTTTCTAACTCCCAGGTTGACTCTTCAACCTTTGGGTTTCTCCACAATACTCTTACTAACTTTACCACTTTATTTCTCAATACTTTCTCTCTTGCCTCTAGAATCTCTATCGGACTCTCTACATATGATAAATCTTCCTGAAGCTTATTGGCTCATATTCTATTACATGCCTGGAGTCTGGATTATATTTCTTGAGCATCGATACATGAAAAAACATTGTGAATGTGCTCCATGTGCGGAGGTAACGCCAATTCGTAAGCTACTTTGCCAACGCGCTTTAGGATCTCAAAAGGTCCGACATATCTTGGGCTTAGCTTCCCTTTCTTTCCAAACCTCGTTAGTCCTTTCCATGGTGATACTTTCAGTAATACCAAGCTTCCTTCTTCAAATTCCATTCTTTTCCTTGACTGGTCTGCATATTTCCTCTGACGATCTTGAGCGGCTGTTAATCTTTTCTGGATAAGTTCAACAACTTCCGTTTGTCTGCTGTACCAGTTCAGGTCCAAGTATCTTGCGTTCTCCTACTTCGTCCCAATATATTGGAGATCTACATTTGCGTCCATAAAGGGCTTCATAGGGTGGCATTCCAATGTTGGCATGATAACTGTTGTTGTAAGCAAACTCTACCAGAGGTAAATGTTCGTCCCAACTTCCTTTGAAATCAATCGCACAAACACGTAACATATCCTCGATTGTCTGGATCGTTCTTTCACTTTGGCCATCCGTTTGGGGGTGATAAGCTGTACTCATATTCAGTCTTGTTCCCAAACATTCTTGAAAACTCTTCCAGAATCTTGAATTAAACCTTGGATCTCGATCAGATACGATAGATACTGGAACTCCATGACGAACTACAATTTCTTTCAAGTACATATGGACTAACTTGTCGAGCGAAAATCTTTCATTTATAGGCAGAAAATGAGCTGACTTGGTAAGTCTATCCACTATAACCCAAATGGCATCATGATTAGCCCTTGTCCTTGGTAATCCGACTATGAAATCCATGGTAATATGTTTCCCATTTCCACTATTCCAATGGCTGTAGCAATCCGCTTGGTCTCTGATGCTCTGCTTTAACTTTCTGACAGGTATAGCATTTGCTAACCCATTCCGCAATTTCCCTCTTCATATTTGGCCACCAATAATTCTTCTTTAAATCTCTGTACATTTTGGTACTCCCTGGATGGATGGAATATCTTGAACTATGTGCTTCTTGTAAAATTTCATTCTTTAACTCCGTCACCGGTGGAATCCAAATTCTAAATGAAAATCTCAAAATGCCTTGATCATCCTTCTGCGTGCATAATTCTTCACCTACCAAACGATTTATATCTTGATCCATTACATTTTCCTGACATTTCTTTATTTTCTCCAACAACTCCGGATGGAAAGTCATACTGTACATTTTCGCTTCCTCAGGTTTGCAAACTTTAATTTCCAATTCCAATTTTTGAAATTCCTTATATATATCTTCAGGTACTGATAACTCATTTAACTTTTCTTTCCGACTTAACGCGTCTGCTACAACGTTCGCCTTACCGGGATGATAATTAATCGAGCAATCATAGTCTTTGATCAACTCTAACCATCTCCTTTGCCTCATATTAAGTTCCTTTTGTGTGAATATGTACTTTAAGCTTTTGTGATCCGTGAAAATCTCGCACTTTTCTCCATACAAATAATGTCTTCAAATCTTCAAAGCAAAAACTATAGCTGCTAGCTCGAAGTCATGAGTAGGATACTTTTGTTCGTGTGGTTTCAATTGCCTTGACGCATAAGCAATCACCTTGTCGTGCTGCATAAGAACACATCCTAATCCTTTATGAGAAGCATCGCTATAAATTATGAAATTCCCTTGATCGTCTGGAAGTGACAAAACAGGTGCCGTAATTAATCTTCGCTTCAACTCCTGAAAACTTTCTTCGCACTTGTCGTTCCTATAAACTTTTCATTCTTTTCGTGTAAGCTTTGTTAATGGTGTGGCAATCCTTGAGAAATTCTGAACGAATCGTCGATAATATCCTGCCAATCCCAAGAAACTTCTTACCTCAGTGGGTGTTCTCGGTCTCTCCCAATTCGTAATTGCCTCGATCTTTGTCGGGTCCACTTTGATCCCTTCGTTACTGACTATGTGTCCTAAGAACTGAACTTCTTGTAGCCAAAACTCACACTTCGAGAATTTAGCATATAACTTCTTTTTCCTTAAAATCTCCAAAGCCGTTCTCACATGTTTCGCATGATCCTCTTTCCGTCTTGGAATAGATTAAATATCGTCTATAAACACAATAACAAACTTATCCAAATACTCTTTGAAAATTCTGTTCATCAGGTCCATAAACGCTGCTGGGGCGTTGGTCAATCCAAAAGACATCACTAGAAATTCATAATGCCCATACCTTGTTCTGAAAGCTGTCTTTGGGTATATCTTCTGGCTTGATCTTTAGGTTAATGATATCCCGATCTTAAATCAATTTTGGAGAAGTACTTGGCTCCCTTCAATTGGTCAAACAGATCATCGATTCTGGGTAACGGATACTTGTTCGTGATTGTCAGCTTGTTGAGCTCCCTATAGTCGATGCACAAATCTCATGCTTCCTCTTCGTCTTCTTAACAAATAATACGGGGCTCCCCACGGGGATACGATGGGTCTAATTTACTCCTTTCTCTAATAATCCTAGCAATTGCTTTGCCTGAGCTCTTTCATCTCAACAGGCGTCCATCTGTACGGGGCCTTGGACACTGGTTTCTTAGTCCCGGTGCTAAGTCGAGTCGCAAATTCAATTTCTCTATCTGGAGGAAGTCCTGATAACGTCGTCGGGAAATACGTCTGGAAATTCCTTCCTACTGAGAATATCTTCAAGTTTTGCTAGCTCCTGACTTCTGTCGATCACATATCTACGAAATGCTCACATCCGTTAGTCATAGAACTGTCTTGGCTTGAATCATCGTTAAGGAACTTCTTTACTTATTTCTAGCCTTGAACATTACTTATCTTTCGTCTGGCGTTTTCACCATTACTTTCTTATTTCGAGCAATCTATCTGAGGCATCCTATGCTTAGTATACCAATCATCCCTAATATCACATCAAATTCTCCTAACGTTAAATGGTATCAAATCTACACAAAACTTACTACCAGAAATCTCAATCTCACAATTTCCACAAACTTGGTTCACAGTTTACACGTATCTTGATTTGCTAATTCCACAGTCATTATTTCATTTAAGCACTCAACTGGACAGTTTAATTTACTAACGAAAATCTTGTGAAACAAACGATCGAGTTGCTCCCGAGTCTATTACCACTTTGGCACATAAAGAATTCACATTAAGCGTACCTGCCACGACATCCGTATCCTGGATCGCATCCTTCACCGACATGTCAAAAACTCTAGCCCTTGGAGTCCTCATTCACTGTTGGGGTAGATCCCATAATTCTCAATGCATTACTAACTGGGGCTGGTGTCTTGCAATCCCTGGCCATATGTCCTGGCTTCCCACATTTAAAGCATGTAAATCCAATGACTGGAACCTTCACTGCTGGATTCCGGATAGGCTGATCCTTATTTGCTGGCTGATTTCGGCACTCCCTTGAATAGTGCCCTTTCTGGTTGCATTTAAAACATACCACATTCAACTTGTTACAAACTCCTCCATGCTTCTTTCCACAAATTTGATGTAATAACCCCAATTTTTGGGAAATTTTGAAACCCTTATGAATAGGTATTTTTGCTGAATGAGAAAACTTTTCATGCCACACTATGTAGGGGTTCTGATATGGATATTCTGAGATTTTATTAGTACTTTATATGGGATATAAGTGTATGTAAAGATCGTCAGAATCCAATTCCGAACACTTGATTTTTCCCGGAAATCCAATAGATACGGAAAGAATTGAGTATAAGGTAGCAGGATAAAAATGATTTAAATTAAAGGATTATAATGAGAGGATCATAAAAAGGGATATAATGTATTGAGAAAGGTTAAGGGAACCTAAGTAATAAGATCCCGGGTATGATCCTTCAAACGATAAACGAAAACGAAAGTTAAGCGAACGTATAACAGATCAGCGGTCATTAGGCAAACGATTAGGAAGTTAATCAAAGGGATTAGTGGGTGATGATGGTCATCCAACCAATAGAAAGAGGACAAGAAGGGGAGGATGACATCATGAGGATGACACAAGCATGACATGGGAAGGAAGGAGATGTGGTGGCTTTTTAACCACACAAAATCAAGGGCAACTAGGTAATTTACTAAAACAAACACAAAATCAAACCAACCAAGCCAAGCAAATCATTTTTCATCAAAATCTCAAAAGAAACCAAGGCATTGTTCTTCATGCTCTCGGCCAAAACAGAACCAGAACACTAAAACTGCTGTATCTCCTTCATTTCTCACTCAAATATTGTGTTCTATAGCTCATTGGAAAGGTATTGAGATGGCCTACAACTCTTGTTCACAAGTATCGTCCAAATAATCATGGTAAGACCCTCATTTTTACAGTTTCTTAAATCGGACTTTTAGAAACTTCAAAGCCTAACTTTGTGTTCTTGATTCTTTGGAAAGATCAAGCTTGTAGGAGGCTCCCTAAGGCTTCCTAGCAACTTAACACCTCCCAAGGAGTAATATCAATCCCAAACCCTAGAGTTCCTATGTATTATAAGATGATTTTGATTAGGTAGGGTAGTATTGTAGCTTGATGTTTGTGAGTTAGAGTTTGGGATTGAAATGGTATTGAATCGGATTGGTAAATCTTGTTATTTGGTTAAAAGAATGTAGTATAGTTAAATTCAAGCTTAGGCATAAGTATGAATGTTAAAATTGAATTGGTTGGGGTTGTTATGATGTGATAGGATGGATGTTGGTTGTAAGTTGGATTGAGGTTGAATTGGGTTTGTTTTGAATGGTTTAAAATTGGGAAATCGCGTAAACATAGCCGTCGTAACGTCTCGATTTTCTGTAGACTGTTTTTGTGCATAACTTAGGACCCGAGAACCCCCTGCTAGATTATGACCATTGCCATGTCTAGATATCTCATGTTACGAGCTTCGTTTTGATATGTAGTTCGTTCGATTCCGATGCACGGTTTAGGAGAAACGACCGTTTCAAGGTAACGGCGTTTCGCGAACGAAATTTTTCCCCTCGCCTTACTTTGAAACATAGGTTAAAGACCAAAAAGGGTTAATTAATGTATGAAACATTTATGGTAAGTGTGTTAGGCAGTTGGTAAGACACTCGCGAAGGAATCGCCTTAAAACTCGTAAAGGTTAAATTATTAAAAATGGTGGAGCCGAGGGTACTCGAGTGACTTAAGAGAATCAGTAAGCGCAAAACAAGCGTTAGAGTCTAAGTTAGTTAAAGTATAGATTTACAAGTGACTTTGGTTTAATTCCAACTTACTTGTTGTTTATAGGTTACCAGACTCGTCCCGAGCCATTCGTAACCCCCAGTCGCTCAGGCAAGTTTTCTACCCGTTATACTGTTGTGGTGATGTATATGTGTATATGCATGATCTTGCGATAAATGCATATTTGTTATTAGCAAATTCTTGCGATATATTGTAGCATGTGATATGGTATATATGCATGCCTGATTTATATTCTTGGTTTATATATCTGTTGGTTCAAATGCTTATAGTTGCATAATACCTATGCTAGAGATAAGCGGTATTTGAGTTTACCCTTAGTATAGGGGATAAAAGGTGAACATATTTCTAAACCGGGAGGCGAGGCTCCCGAGTATAATATATATTTATATATATATTGATATAGTTTTTAAAATTATTAATCGAATAAGGTTTATTCGATAACTTTATTTTATTTAATGAATATTATTACGAATATTCATTCGAGGGCTTATGACTCTTTTATATTATTTATTGAATATTATTTGAATATTCATTCGAGGGCTTATGACTCAGTTTATATAATTTAATGAATATTATTTGAATATTCATTTGAGGATCTATGACTCCGATTATTTGCTGAGATATATTCTGTATTTTATTAAAGAATAATGTTTCGATAATCAAACTTATTTTCGATTATTCAAATAAAGATAGTACTTTCATATAAGTATATCTTTGGTTATTTAATACTCATTTCAAGTATAAGTCTTACAACTTCTACGTCAATTATTTGTATAAAGATTATTCTTTATGGGAATATTATTTAAATAATAATATTCAGACATTTTCTAAATATATTGGGACTGATTTACTTCATTAAATCAGCATTACTCCAAACACTCTTTAAAGTGTTTTCGAGTCTTCAAAATGATTTTTTAAAAGTTAGAGCGGATCCCAAAACTCATTTTTATATTTAAGATCTTCCTTTTAAAGGGGATTTAAATACTCGTTCAAAACCTGAGGGATCCGGCTCTATGGTGTATTTTATATTCGTAACAAGGTTGCTGTTTTGATAAATGAATTGATTACTTGCCCAATGTTCGGGAAGTAAGCCCATCTAATTGAGTCGGCATAAGCGACAGGCCGGGGTACGGTCTATCAAAGTGTAAGTGGCTGGGTGGCAGTCCATCAACGCGTGAGTGGCCGGGTAACGGTCTAGCGCGAGGTCCTAATGCGGCCAGGGTGATGACCGGTGAGGAATTCATCCATCTACAGTAGAAAAGGTTACTTATTGGTATCTTTGCCTGATCAGCAAGATATCTGGTTTATGCCAAAATTCTTTTCCTTTCCAAAATTCATTGGATATTATAACTCTGTTCATACTTTACATGACAGAGATTTTCAGGAAATGTATGAGATATATATATATATATATGGATATATATATCAGGACTTAATGAAGTATCTCGTAACTTCATTATTTATAATGATATTTCAAAGATTGAATCTATTCAAGTCTTATCTTGTAGTCTCATCTGGGTGATGAACTTTGAAACTGATTATAACTTGAACGGTGGTAGTTCAAGTAGTATGTGGATATAAAGTATATTGGAGTATCTTGTAACTTCATTTTTTTTTAAACTTATATCTAGTAAATGATTATCTTATGCATGACAAAGATTTTCAGAAAAACGTTGAGACAAGGTTAGATATATGAGATCACCTTGCAACGGTATTTTTATACAGTTATACACTGGAACTCTGTGTGTATTATGCATGGAAGAGGACTTCCAATATTTTGAAAAGTATATATGTATATATACTGAATATTTTGCGACTTCATCGCATTAAGATATCAAACTTGGTTCATTTCTTTTGACCAAGACTTTCATGAGTACTATGAGAAGGCTCATATACTATTAATCATTATACATATTATTTTGGTGGGCTTGCTGCTCACCCTTGCTTTCTTCTTGCATCACACAACAACAGATAGAAAAGATGAACATAACCAAGCTCCCGATTCGCAAGCGATTAGGAGACGTTCCGCAGTTTTCTAGAAGCATTGATGCTGCCGTAGCTGAGGTAGGAACTACCAATAGGCTAGGCTTTCAACTTTTGATGTACCAGATTTATTTATATTTATGAATTGTAATAATGGCAAAGAAATGTAAATTTATTTAGAAAACCTTTTAAGGTGTATTGGCAGATAATTGTGGAATAAAATGACTTGTGGTTATTTTTGGATGTTCATCTCTGAGACTATAACGTGTGGTGTGTGTGTTTATTGTGGGGTCACAGTACAGAGTAGTTGAGTAATTATTAAGATTGGGTGTTATTAAGGGAAATGGAACTCGTGACGACCCGGATCCCCGACCCCGGATCTGGGGGTGTTACAGCTGCAATCAGGAATGCTCTTACTCAATTTGCGCAGCAGTCTGGAGAGTCATTGTGTGAGGCTTGGGAGCGATATAAGGAGATGCTTAGGAAGTGTCCGCACCATGTGATCTGACTAGATGATCATTAACTGTTTCTATAATGGTTTGGGTGCAACTTCTATACCCATGCTTGATGCTGCATCATGTGGAGCCTTGTGGGCTAAAAGCTACGATGAAGCTTATGAATTGATTGAACTGATGGATGCTAATGAATACTAGAATCCCTAATCCATGGTTTCAAACCCTGCTGGAATCTCTTAGCTTTCTTTCTATCAGTATCAACATACGACGGCACATACCTTGACAATTCCTCAAACTTCCCCTCATAATCTGTTACCGACATATTCCCTTACTTTAACTCTAAAAACTTCAGCTCCATTTGATCCTGAACAAACTGAGGAAAATACTTTTCTAAAAACAATTCCTTGAACCTTTCCCAACTAATAACATCTGTGCCTTCCAATGTCTTCACCATTTCCCACCAATAGGTGGCCTCATTCTTAAATAGTAACTTGCAAACTCAACCTTCTGTTCTTCCTTTACTTTCACTAAGGCAAATGCCTTCTCTATTTCCTTTAACCAAACATTTGCTTCAATTGGCTCTAAGGAACCCTTGAATTATGGTGGGTTTATTGCCTGAAAAGTTTTGAAGGTTACCTGGGGATTGGTCTGTCTTTGTTGTTGTTGTGCCAGGTGAACTGTTTGTTGGGCCAAGATTTGAAGAATCTGGGCTATTGCTGGGTCCATAGGTCCTGGGTTCACATTCGGGTTTGTATCATCTTGATTGTTGTTGTTGTTGGTTTCTTCATTCTGGGTGTTGGTGCAGGTATTTCTTTTGGGAGGCATTTTCTGTAAAGAATCAATCAATTTATTTAGCTTTTGAATCAAATATTTGCATAAAAGAAAAGTTTTGTAAAACAGGAATATCTCTTTTTGAAAACAGTTGTAACTAAGTAAATTGCATGCTTCTTTACAGAATATAAACAGTTATAGAAAACAGGGTACATGGTATCACAGGGTATAACTGGTGCAATAAATAAGGTAAGGTAAAACAGGTGCAATAAAATAAATGACAGTGCTGGAAAGGAAAAAGGTACTGATATATATAGATCAAAAGTTTTAGGGTAGTACAAGCGTAAAGACGCTTCGAAAGTAAAAGCAAAAAGGGTACAACAACCTACTCACTAGTCAGCATCGCTAGTCTATAAATACAACTCAAGAGTCTACTGATACACACTACACACTACTGTCCATATTACATAACATCAAACTGCTCATCATCTCAAAATCTCTAATCTGCTGACTCTGGAGTCTGTAGCCTCCAATCTCCTCACTCTCTAGAACCCAGTGCAGCACTACATCAGGGCTCTACCATGTTTATGTGTAGCCTCAGCAACTTCTATAACTGCAGTGACCTGCGATCAGTTGGAGCCTCTCTCTGAGCTCCAAACTACAATAACTTGTAGCATGATATACTGTATAACTCCTGAATTGTACCCAGGAATCCTGCTCCATAAGAGCCTAACTAAAGGAATGGGGGAATGTAGAAGGGAATGTGACTCCTATAATGCCAGCTTAAGAATCTGAACAGCTGGTGGAGTCCTCTGACAGTGGCCTCATGCCTAGGAGGTGGGAATAGCCTGCAGTGGTACGGGCTGCAACACAGGTGGAGGTAGAATAGCCAATGTTGGTGGAACAACAGGACGTGGATGCGAAAACGGCACTCCAACTGAAGGCTCTGAGTGATCAGCTGATACGGGAATAAAAGAGTCGGCCATCACTGCTATCTGAAATCATATCGCAGTATAAGAATCTCGTACCATAACACGAACTATACTAATATCTGATATACTGAAACACTCAACCTCTCAACGTTCTATCATCCTATGCCTTACTTCTAATCCTAACCCTCTACCCATTCCCGTTAACCTAGGCTTGTGTTAGTGACTTATAACCTGTAGCTCTGATACCAAACATGTGGCGCCCTCCAAACCCGGGTCAGAAGTTTGGGGTCCACACATACACCTTATTTATAACCTGCTTATAACAATAATAAAGATAATAATAATATATGCAGTGACCCTACTTACCAACCACCACGGACCGCAACAGGTTAAAGTATGCACACAAGCTAAACACACTAATATATTACAAACCGTTCAAATTCCAACTATTTCAAACTCAAACTGAGTATTAAACATTATTACTAACTTTTACAAACTTAAATTATTCCAAAAGAAGCCTACTAGCTCAGCTTTCTCAACCTGAACCCCTAGCTCTCGCGCTGGACTGGGGATCCTCTTTACCAACTGGTTCCTTTTTAACTGGAAAGAATATAAACAACATCGCACGAATGAGCTAACTAGCTCAGCAAGTCACAATGACAAAACTGAGAATAATGATCATCAGGTGAATATGTTTATGATATCAAGTGAACAATGGATTATGATTTAGAATTGGATATTATACTTTTAATTTAAAAACCAAGGTTAGGCTGCTGATCAGTCACGCACTAACCCCGAGCAAGGCACACAGCATTGCTCTAACTACTGGATCCAAGGCACACATTGGCCTAACTTGACCATTATATGGTCTGACCACGAATCTGGTCCACAATTTTATAAAAACAATCCAATTCTAACATAATAACAGAATATGCAATAGTAAACAATAACCAAAATCATTAACAATAATAAATGTTTAACAATGAAAGGGTTTCAATCCTTGTAAGGATCAACCAGGTACTTTCAAAGCTTGAATGCTGGGTAATGAAAGAATTGGATAACAAAGGAAACAACGTTTCAGGGTTTCAAGGATTTGGTCTTTCAAAGCATAAAATATCATGGATTGAGTATATAGTAATCCAGTTCAGTGTCTGGTATTTAGTTTGTATGTATTTGTGGAGTAGTATCGTAGATTTGTGGTTCGTGTTTGGGTATACAATAATCAATGGCTTAGAAAGAATATGGTTCATGGCTCAAGTACAATAACTGAAATCAGGATTTAGGTTTCCGTGCTTCAAAGCACTTGCAATGTCAACAAGACTATCAAGAATTACAATATCTCGAGAAAGTTCATAACACTTGCCTGGTATTAGCTTACTACTCTGCACTCGCTTCCAGTCACAACCGTCTTACTCTTCAACTATCTGTTTTCCTTTCCTACGTCTTGCCTCTTCTGCTCACATATCATAAGCATCTATCAATCATCAACTCACAAGATTCTATTCAATACATACTTCTATCTACCCTTCGTTTTACCCAAATCCGATTAACGGATTGAAATCTATGCAATAACGAAGTAAACACCGAATATATAGACCGATAGTCAAACAACAGGTCACGTATAACACATAATACATCACGTAATCAATGACATATCATGTATAAAGAAGTCTCGGGTCATAAATGTGCTTTCGGGTATTTAAAATAATTTTTAAAATATTTTTCGGAATTAAAACAGGTCGTAGGATCAATTTCAGAATAATAAACAGGGTTCGGTTGACCAATTCTGGCTCCGAAATAATTTTAGAATAATTATCGAGCCTTGAAAATAATTTAGAATAATATTTTAAAGCTCGAAACTATTTTTCGAAATTTTTAAATCATTTTTAAATAATTAAATCTAATTAAATAATTAATTAAAAATCAATTAATAATTAATTAAATCAATTAATCAATTAATTTTCGAATTAATTGACTAATTAATCAATTAAAAATTAACTGAAATTAATTAACTAATTAATTCAGATTTATTTGTGAATTAAAAATAATTTTCGGAATTAAAATAATAATTTTTAGAATTTTAAGAAATTAAAAACGAATTTTTGTAATAAAAATAATTAGGAAATATGATTTTTTAACATTTTTAAAACAGGAATCCAATTTTTGCAAAGTCTGGAAACTTCAGGGACCTAACTGTATCGTCCCCAAAAGTCCAGGGACCAAACTGTAAATTTTACATCCCGTCGCCAGAAAACACAGGGGTGGCCGGAGAACACGATTCTGGCCTCCTCACCTTGCCACAAGCTCCAGATCACATCTACAGGTTACCAGGAACACAACCATGCAATCAAAACAACCTAACAATCCCTGAGTTGGCCGGAATTTGGCCGTGAAATTTTTTAGTTTCCGGCGAACATCGGAAAACTTCAAAACACAACTCCCTTATCTACAGAACTCGTTGGTTCATGAAACTTATACGACTAGATTGCAAATTTCACAGAGAACACAACCCACTATAACACAACATCAATCTATCACAGAATAAGAAACCCCCAAATTTCAATTAAGAACATTCATACGGGTTATAAACCCTAATTTTGAAATTCGAAAATTAAACTCAAATTTGAACATGTTATTGAACTCCAAATCAGACGTATGACATATGAAAATCATCAGGAAAACAAGCTCTACAACATGCAATCATCAAATCATACAAACAATCATCCGAACAAAAATTCATATTTTTAATAAAATAAATTTGAAAATAAATAAATTTTTAGAAAAATAACCTTGATTTCTGCAGTGAAACAAAGCTCAGAATCTGATAGAACACCTCAAATCCTTCGTTTTGGTTACTCAAGCTTTGAAAACAGAGATCGGTAACGCCTTCGTTTTGCTGTTTGATTCATAGAACAGTTTTAAGAAATTAGGGCTTTTCTCTGAAAATTATATAGTTAACTATCTGCAAATGATTTTGATACGAAATAAAATACGGTAAAAGGCTATTTATAATTACGGAAAATTAGTATCCTGTTGGATCATTCCGGATATAAAATGGTACGTTTATTTATAAAAACTGATCCAAACAGTATCGGTTTTCGGGATAATTATCCAGATCAGTATAATTTGTACTGCAGTCTTGGTCTCAGCGCCTGGTTACACGTATTACGAAGTGATAATTGGGATAGTTTAATAAAAAGCTCCCGTTTATCGAAAAGACGGGTTTTATTAATTTACCGAAACGAATATTGTATCGAAAATGTTGCGTCGGGACCCGCGTAGGACAAACCGTACGCCGGATCGAAAAAGTCGAAACATGGAAAATGCTCGGAATATTACAATTGGGTTAGGAAGGAGTTCTCGGAAGAGTTTCGGGTTCCAAAAACGTAACAACGGTTGACGTCGGTTGGTTCCCGTTTTTATAAAATAGATTTTAATTACCCGGAAAAAGATTTTAGAAATTTCATATGATTCTTATAAATCCATAAATCAACATAAAAATAATTAGGAAGATATGACAATTATCTATATTTTATTTTGGACATATAAAAATTAAAATACTCAATTAATATTATTTTTGAATATTCAAGTACAGATAACACTTAACAATTAACTCACAGAATAGATACTGAGCACACATAATAATTATTGAATATCAAAAATAATTACACGATATATCCCGGATATTACATCCTTCCCCCCTTCAAAGGATTATGTCCTCAGAATCTCCTAAGAAAACAAATGAGGGTACTTTTCTCTCATATCACTTTCTAACTCCCAGGTTGACTCTTCAACCTTTGGGTTTCTCCACAATACTCTTACTAACTTTACCACTTTATTTCTCAATACTTTCTCTCTTGCCTCTAGAATCTCTATCGGACTCTCTACATATGATAAATCTGCCTAAAGCTCTATTGGCTCATATTCTATTACATACCTGGAGTCTGGATTATATTTCTTGAGCATCGATACATGAAAAACATTGTGAATGTGCTCCATGTGCGGAGGTAACGCCAATTCGTAAGCTACTTTGCCAACGCGCTTTAGGATCTCAAAAGGTCCGACATATCTTGGGCTTAGCTTCCCCTTCTTTCCAAACCTCGATAGTCCTTTCCATGGTGATACTTTCAGTAATACCAAGCTTCCTTCTTCAAATTCCATGTCTTTCCTTGACTGGTCTGCATATTTCCTCTGACGATCTTGAGCGGCTGTTAATCTTTTCTGGATAAGTTCAACAACTTCCTTTGTCTGCTGTACCAGTTCAGGTCCAAGTATCTTGCGTTCTCCTACTTCGTCCCAATATATTGGAGATCTACATTTGCGTCCATATAGGGCTTCATAGGGTGGCATTCCAATGCTGGCATGATAACTGTTGTTGTAAGCAAACTCTACCAGAGGTAAATGTTCGTCCCAACTTCCTTTGAAATCAATCGCACAAACACGTAACATATCCTCGATTGTCTGGATCGTTCTTTCACTTTGGCCATCCGTTTGGGGGTGATAAGTTGTACTCATATTCAGTCTCGTTCCCAAACATTCTTGAAAACTCTTCCAGAATCTTGAATTAAACCTTGGATCTCGATCAGATATGATAGATACTGGAACTCCATGACGAACTACAATTTCTTTCAAGTACATATGGACTAACTTATTGAGCGAAAATCTTTCATTTATAGGCAGAAAATGAGCTGACTTGGTAAGTCTATCCACTATAACCCAAATGGCATCATGATTAGCCCTTGTCCTTGGTAATCCGACTATGAAATCCTTGGTAATATGTTCCCATTTCCACTCTAGAATTTCCAATGGCTGTAGCAATCCGTTTGGTCTCTGATGCTATGCTTTTACTTTCTGACAGGTATAGCATTTGCTAACCCATTCCGCAATTTCCCTCTTCATATTTGGCAACCAATAATTCTTCTTTAAATCTCTGTACATTTTGGTACTCCCTGGATGGATGGAATATCTTGAACTATGTGCTTCTTGTAAAATTTCATTCTTTAACTCCGTCACCGGTGGAATCCAAATTCTAGACGAAAATCTCAAAATGCCTTGATCATCCTTCTGCGTGCATAATTCTTCACCTACCAAATGATTTATATCTTGATACATTACATTTTCCTGACATTTCTTTATTTTCTCCAACAACTCCGGCTGGAAAGTCATACTGTACATTTTCGCTTCCTCAGGTTTGCAAACTTTAATTTCCAATTCCAATTTCTGAAATTCCTTATATATATCTTCAGATACTGATAACTCATTTAACTTCTCTTTCCGACTTAACGTGTCTGCTACAACGTTCGCCTTACCGGGATGATAATTAATCGAGCAATCATAGTCTTTGATCAACTCTAACCATCTCCTTTGCCTCATATTAAGTTCCTTTTGTGTGAATATGTACTTTAAGCTTTTGTGATCCGTGAAAATCTCGCACTTTTCTCCATATAAATAAAGTCTCCAAATCTTCAAAGCAAAAACTATAGCTGCTAGCTCCAAGTCATGAGTAGGATACTTTTGTTCGTGTGGTTTCAATTGCCTTGACGCATAAGCAATCACCTTGTCATGCTGTATAAGAACACATCCTAATCCTTTATGAGAAGCATCGCTATAAATTACGAAATTCCCTTGATCGTCTGGAAGTGACAAAACAGGTGCCGTAATTAATCTTTGCTTCAACTCCTGAAAACTTTCTTCGCACTTGTCGTTCCATATAAACTTTTCATTCTTTCATGTAAGCTTTGTTAATGGTGTGGCAATCCTTGAGAAATTCTGAACGAATCGTCGATAATATCCTGCCAATCCCAAGAAACTTCTTACCTCAGTGGGTGTTCTCGGTCTCTCCCAATTCGTAATTGCCTCGATCTTTGTCGGGTCCACTTTGATCCCTTCGTTACTGACTATGTGTCCTAAGAACTGAACTTCTTGTAGCCAAAACTCACACTTCGAGAATTTAGCATATAACTTCTTTTTCCTTAAAATCTCCAAAGCCGTTCTCACATGTTTCGCATGATCCTCTTTCGTCTTGGAATAGATTAAAATATCGTCTATAAACACAATAATAAACTTATCCAAATACTCTTTGAAAATTCTGTTCATCAGGTCCATAAACGCTGCTGGGGCATTGGTCAATCCAAAAGACATCACTAGAAATTCATAATGCCCATACCTTGTTCTGAAAGCTGTCTTTGGTATATCTTCTGGCTTGATCTGTAGTTGATGATATCCCGATCTTAAATCAATTTTGGAGAAGTACTTGGCTCCCTTCAATTGGTCAAACAGATCATCGATTCTGGGTAACGGATACTTTTTCTTGATTGTCAGCTTGTTCAGCTCCCTATAGTCGATGCACAGTCTCATGCCTCCATCTTTCTTCTTGACAAATAATACCAGGGCTCCCCACGGGGATACGCTGGGTCTAATTACTCCTTTCTCTAACAATTCCTGTAATTGCTTTGCTAGCTCTTTCATCTCAACAGGCGCCATTCTGTACGGGGCCTTGGACACTGGTTCTGTTCCAGTTGCTAAGTCGATCGCAAATTCAATTTCTCTATCTGGAGGAAGTCCTGGTAACTCGTCGGGAAATACGTCTGGAAATTCATTCACTACTGGAATATCTTCAAGTTTTGCTGGCTCCTGACTTCTGTCGATCACATATGCTACGAAATGCTCACATCCTTGTCGTAGTAACTTCTTGGCTTGAATCATCATTAAGAACTTCTTTACTTGTTTCTGACCTTTGAACGTTACTATTCTTTCGTCTGGCGTTTTCACCATTACTTTCTTATTTCGACAATCTATCTGAGCATCATGCTTAGATAACCAATCCATCCCTAATATCACATCAAATTCTCCTAACTTAAATGGTATCAAATCTACACAAAACTTACTACCAGAAATCTCAATCTCACAATTTCCACAAACTTGGTTCACAGTTACACGTTCTTGATTTGCTAATTCCACAATCATTATTTCATTTAAGCACTCAACTGGACAGTTTAATTTACTAACAAAATCTTATGAAACAAACGATCGAGTTGCTCCCGAGTCTATTAACACTTTGGCACATAAAGAATTCACATTAAGCGTACCTGCCACGACATCCGTATCCTGGATCGCATCCTTCACCGACATGTCAAAAACTCTAGCCCTTGGAGTCTCATTCACTGTTGGGGTAGATCCCATAATTCTCAATGCATTACTAACTGGGGCTGGTGTCTTGCAATCCCTGGCCATATGTCCTGGTTTCCCACATTTAAAGCATGTAAATCCAATGACTGGAACCTTCACTGCTGGATTCCGGATAGGCTGATCCTTATTTGCTGGCTGATTTCGGCACTCCCTTGAATAGTGCCCTTTCTGGTTGCATTTAAAACATACCACATTCAACTTGTTACAAACTCCTCCATGCTTCTTTCCACAAACTTGACAATCTAGAAAAGTTAATCTCAACTGATTCGGCTGATTCACATTAGCTGGACGATTGCCCTGGCCTCCGTCTCCTGCATTTTGTTTCCTGAAATTAAAATTTCTCCCTGGCTGAAACTTGCCCTTCTTAAAATTTGGAAACTTCCCTGTTTGTGACTGACCCTCACTTCCTTCAATTTTCCTTTTCTTGCTTTCCTTTTCCTTCTGGAACATCTCACTCTCCGTCTCTGCGATCATAGCCTTCTGTACTACTCCTGCATAAGTCTCCAATTCAAAAATAGCTACCTTCCCCTGATCCATGGTTTCAAACCCTGTTGGAATCTCTTAGCTTTCTTTCTATCAGTATCAACATACGACGACACATACCTTGACAATTCCTCAAACTTCCCCTCATAATCTGTTACCGACATATTCCCTTACTTTAACTCTAAAAACTTCAGCTCCATTTGATCCTGAACGAACTGAGGAAAATACTTTTCTAAAAACAATTCCTTGAACCTTTCCCAACTAATAACATCTGTGCCTTCCAATGTCTTCACCATTTCCCACCAATAGGTGGTCTCATTCTTCAAATAGTAACTTGTAAACTCAACCTTCTGTTCTTCCTTTACTTTCACTAAGGCAAATGCCTTCTCTATTTCCTTTAACCAAACATTTGCTTCAATTGGCTCTAAGGAACCTTTAAATTCTGGTGGGTTTATTGCCTAAAATGTTTTGAAGGTTACCTGGGGATTGGTCTGTCTTTGTTGTTGTTGTGCCAGGTGAACTGTTTGTTGGGCCAAGATTTGAAGAATCTGGGCTATTGCTGGGTCCATAGGTCCTAGGTTAACATTCGGGTTTGTATCATCTTGATTGTTGTTGTTGTTGGTTTCTTCATTTGGGGTGTTGGTGCGGGTATTTCTTTTGGGAGGCATTTTCTGTAAAGAATCAATCAATTTATTTAGCTTTTGAATCAAATATTTGCATAAAAGAAAAGTTTTGTAAAAGAGGAATATCTCTTTTTGAAAACAGTTGTAACTGAGTAAATTGCATGCTTCTTTACAGAATATAAACAGTTATGGAAAACAGGGTACATGGTATCACAGGGTATAACTGGTGCAATAAATAAGGTAAGGTAAAACAGGTGCAATAAAATAAATGACAGTGCTGGAAAGGAAAAAGGTACTGATATATATAGATCAAAAGTTTTAGGGTAGTACAAGCATAAAGACGCTTCGAAATTAAAAGCAAAAAGGGTACAACAACCTACTCACTAGTCAGCATCGCTAGTCTATAAATACAACTCAAGAGTCTACTGATACACACTACACACTACTGTCCATACTACATAATCATAACAACACTACTCAGCATCTTCATCTCAAAATCTCTAACTCAGCTCCAAGGAAACTCTGGTCCTGCCAGCCTCTCAAAGTCCTCCATCACCTCAGTAGCCCAGCCCAGCAGTGCATCAGGGCCTCTGCCAGGTAGTGTAGCTCCATGTAACCTAGCCTCAAGAACCCTCCGTGTCACATGAATCTCCTCTCAAAGCTCCCTCACACCACGATCAACATCTGTAGTCCTGATGATATGCTGTAACTCTCTTATCTGAGCCAACAAGGAATCACGCTCCAATAGAAGAGCCTCATACCGGTAATAAGGAACTGGGGGCAATGTAGACTGGAATGGGGCACTCGCTACTGAATGTCCAGTGGAATCTGAATCAGCTGGTGGGGGTCCTCTGACAGGTGGCCTCATGCCTGGAGGTGGAATATCCTGCAGTGGTACGGGCTGCAACACAGGTGGAGGTAGAATAGCCAATGCTGGTGGAACAATAGGACGTGGATGCGAAAATGGCACTCCAACTGAAGGCTCTGAGTGATCAGCTGATACAGGAATAAAAGAGTCGGCCATCACTGCTAATATGAAATCATATCGCAGTATAAGAATCTCGTACCATAACACGAACTATACTAATATCTGATATACTGAAACACTCAACCTCTCAACATTCTATCATCCTATGCCTTACTTCTAATCCTAACCCTCTACCCATTCCCGTTAACCTAGGCTTGTGTCAGTGACTTATAACCTGTAGCTCTGATACCAAACATGTGGCGCCCTCCAAACCCGGGTCAGAAGTTTGGGGTCCACACATACACCTTAACCCCTAGCTCTCGCGCTGGACTGGGGATCCTCTTTACCAACTGGTTCCTTTTTAACTGGAAAGAATATAAACAACATCGCACGAATGAGCTAACTAACTCAGCAAGTCACAATGACAAAATTGAGAATAATGATCATCAGGTGAATATGTTTATGATATCAAGTGAACAATGGATTATGATTTAGAATTGGATATTATACTTTTAATTTTAAAACCAAGGTTAGGCTGCTGATCAGTCACGCACTAACCCCGAGCAAGGCACACATCATTGCTCTAACTACTGGATCCAAGGCACACATTGGCCTAACTTGACCATTATATGGTCTGACCACGAATCTGGTCCACAATTTTATAAAAACAATCCAATTCTAACATAATAACAGAATATGCAATAGTAAACAATAACCGAAATCATTAACAACAATAAATGTTTAATAATGAAAGGGTTTCAATCCTTGTAAGGATCAACCAGGTACTTTCAAAGCTTGAATGCTGGGTAATGAAAGAATTGGATAATAAAGGAAACAACGTTTCAGGGTTTCAAGGATTTGGTCTTTCAAAGCATAAGATATCATGGATTGAGTATATAGTAATCCAGTTCAGTGTCTGGTATTTAGTTTATATGTATTTGTGGAGTAGTATCGTAGATTTGTGGTTCGTGTTTGGGTATACAATAATCAATGGCTTAGAAAGAATATGGTTCATGGCTCAAGAACAATAACTGAAATCAGGATTTAGGTTTCCGTGCTTCAAAGCACTTGCAATGTCAACAAGAGTATCAAGAATTACAATATCTCGAGAAAGTTCAGAACACTTGCCTGGTATTAGCTTACTACTCTGCACTCGCTTCCAATCACAACCGTCTTACTCTTCAACTATCTGTTTTCCTTTCCTACGTCTTGCCTCTTCTGCTCACATATCATAAGCATCTATCAATCATCAACTCACAAGATTCTATTCAACACATACTTCTATCTACCCTTCATTTTACCCAAATCCGATTAACGGATTGAAATCTATGCAATAACGAAGTAAACACCGAATATATAGACCGATAGTCAAACAACAGGTCACGTATAACACATAATACATCACGTAATCAATGACATATCATGTATAAAGAAGTCTCGGGTCATAAATGTGCTTTCGGGTATTTAAAATAATTTTTAAAACATTTTTCGGAATTAAAACGGGTCGTTGGATCAATTTCGGAATAATAAACAGGGTTCGGTTGACCAATTCTGGCTCCGAAACAATTTTAGAATAATTATCGAGCCTTGAAAATAATTTAGAATAATATTTTAAAGCTCGAAACTATTTTTCAAAATTTTTAAATCATTTTTAAATAATTAAATCTAATTAAATAATTAATTAAAAATCAATTAATAATTAATTAAATCAATTAATCAATTAATTTTCAAATTAATTGACTAATTAATCAATTAAAAATTAACTGAAATTAATTAACTAATTAATTCAGATTTATTTGTGAATTAAAAATAATTTTCGGAATTAAAATAATAATTTTTAGAATTTTCAGAAATTAAAAACGAATTTTTATAATAAAAATAATTAGGAAATATGATTTTTAAACATTTTTAAAACAGGAATCCAATTTTTGCAAAGTCTAGAAACTTCAGGGACCTAACTGTATCGTCCCCAAAAGTCCAGGGACCAAACTGTAAATTTTACATCCCGTCGCCGGAAAACACAGGGATGGCCGGAGAACACGATTCCGGCCTCCTCACCTTGCCACAAGCTCCAGATCACATCTACAGGTTACCAGGAACACAACCATGCAATCAAAACAACCTAACAATCCCTGAGTTGGCCGGAATTTGGCCGTGAAATTTTCCAGTTTCCGGCGAACATCGGAAAACTTCAAAACACAACTCCCTTCTCTACAGCCTCGTTGGTTCATGAAACTTATACGACTAGATTACAAATTTCACAGAGAACACAACCCACTATAACACAACATCAATCTATCACAGAATAAGAAACCCCCAAATTTCAATTAAGAACATTCATACGGGATATAAACCCTAATTTTGAAATTCGAAAATTAAACTCAAATTTTATTGAACTCCAAATCAGACGTATGACATATGAAAATCATCAGGAAAACAAGCTCTACAACATGCAATCATCAAATCATACAAACAATCATCCGAACAAAAATTCATATTTTTAATAAAATAAATTCGAAAATAAATAAATTTTTAGAAAAATAACCTTGATTTCTGCAGTGAAACAAAGCTCAGAATCTGATAGAACACCTCAAATCCTTCGTTTTGGTTACTCAAGCTTTGAAAACAGAGATCGGTAACGCCTTCATTTTGCTGTTTGATTCTTAGAACAGTTTTAAGAAATTAGGGCTTTTCTCTGAAAATTATATAATTAACTATCTGCAAATGATTTTGATACGAAATAAAATACGGTAAAAGGCTATTTATAATTACGGAAAATTAGTATCCCGTTGGATCATTCCGGATATAAAATGGTATGTTTATTTATAAAAACTGATCCAAACGGTATCGGTTTTCAGGATAATTATCCGGATCAGTACAATTTGTACTGCGGTCTTGGTCTCAGCGCCTGGTTACACGTATTACGAAGTGATAATTGGGATAGTTTAATAAAAAGCTCCCGTTTATCGAAAATACGGGTTTTATTAATTTACCGAAACGAATATTGTATCGAAAATGTTGCGCCGGGACCCGCGCAGGACAAACCGTACTCCGGATCGAAAAAGTCGAAACATGGAAAATGCTCGGAATATTACAATTAGGTTAGGAAGGAGTTCTCGGAAGAGTTTCGGGTTCCAAAAACGTAACAACGGTTGACGTCGGTTGGTTCCCGTTTTTATAAAATAGATTTTAATTACCCGGAAAAAGATTTTAGAAATTTCATATGATTCTTATAAATCCATAAATCAACATAAAAATAATTAGGAAGATATGACCATTATCTATATTTTATTTTGGACATATAAAAATTAAAATACTCAATTAATATTATTTTTGAATATTCAAGTACATATAACACTTAACAATTAACTCACAGAATAGATACTGAGCACACATAATAATTATTTAATATCAAAAATAATTACACGATATATCCCGGATATTACAAGAAGGAAGCTAAAGAGCAGGTTAAGGCAATCATATTGAGGTCTGGGAAGGTTGCAAATCCTGAAAAATCTCAAGTTTCGGAAGATGAAGCGGTGGCTGGGGAATAAGTGCAGAAAGAAGCAGAAGTAGAACCAAGGAAGACTACTGTTGAACACACTCCTCCTGAGGATAATATAGGGGAGAAACAGATCTATCCTCCACCTCCTTTTCCTAAGAGGTTGCAGAAGAAAAAGCTGGATAAGCAGTTTGAGAAGTTTCTGGAGGTGTTCAAGAAACTTCATATCAATATACCTTTCACTGAAGCCCTTGAACAAATGCCTATCTATGCAAAGTTTATTAAAGGTATTCTCTCTCGGAAAGTGAATCTCGATGACTTAGAGACCGTTGCTCTCAAGGAGGAGTGCAGTGCTGTGCTGCAACAGAAGTTGCCTCCGAAGCTTAAAGTTCCTAGAAGTTTCACTATTCCTTGCACTATCGGAAACTTGTCATTCGACAAATGTTTGTGTGATTTGGGAGCTAGCATCAATCTGATGCCCTTGTCTGTCTTGAGAAAGTTGGATTTACCTGATCCAAAGCCTACTTATATGCCCTTGCAGTTTACATCGCTCTATTACATATCCACGATGCATTATGGAAGATGTGTTGGTCAAAGTGGATAAACTCATCTTTCCTGCAGACTTTGTAATTCTTGATTTCGAGGAGGATAAGAAGATACCCATAATTTTGGGAAGGCCATTCTTGGCTATCGGCCGAACCTGGATAGATGTGCAGAAGGGTGAGCTTACCATGCGAGTACTGGATTAGGATGTGACTTTTAATGTATTCAATGCCATGAAATTCTCAACTAAAAATGAGGAATGCTTAAAAGTGGAGTTAGTCGATTTTGTGGTTACTTCAGAACTTGATTAAATGCTAAGGTTTGATGCCTTAGAGAAGGCCTTGTTGGGGACTTCAGATAATGAAGATGATGAGGGTGATGAACAGTTGCAGTATCTGAATGCTTCTCCTTGGAAGAGAAGGCATGATATGCCTTTTGAATCTCTTGGAATGTCAGAACTGAAAAATGCCGAGGGGCGACTCAAGCCATCTATTGAGGAAGCTCCTACATTAGAGCTTAAACCTTTGCCTGAACACTTATGATATGCGTTTTTAGGTGATGCATCTACTTTGCCTGTTATTATTGCATCTGACCTTTTAGTTAGTGATGAGGAAAAGCTCTTAAGAATTTTGAGAGAGTTCAAATCGGCAATTGGATGGACTATAGCAGATATCAAGGGAATCATCCCTTCTTATTGTATGCATAAAATTCTGCTAGATGAACGAAGTAAGTCGACTGTTGAGCAACAGAGAAGGCTTAATCCGATAATGAAAAAGGTTGTAAAGAAGGGAATTCTCAAGTGGCTAGATGCTGGGATCATCTACCCTATTTTTAACAGTTCTTGGGTGAGTCCAGTTCAGTGTGTGCCGAAGAAAGGAGGTATCACTGTTGTTGCTAATGAGAAAAATGAGCTCATTCCTACTCAAACAGTCACGGGTGGAAAGTTTGCATGGATTACAGGAAACTGAATAAAGCCACAAGGAAAGATCACTTCCCTCTCCTTTTTATTGATCAGATACTTGAATGGTTAGATGGGCATGAGTACTACTGTGTTTTGAATGGCTATTCGGGTTATAATCAGATTTGCATCACTCCAGAAGATCAGGAAAAGACTACCTTTACTTTTCCATTTGGTACTTTTGCCTTCAGAAGATTTTCCTTTGAGTTGTGTGGAGCACCTGCCATATTTCAGAGATGCATGATGGCTATCTTATCTGACATCATTGGTTGGAATGTGGAGGTATTTATGGATGATTTCTCTGTGTTCGGTGATTCTTTTGACGAGTGCTTGCAAAATCTTGGCGCCGTTCTTAAAAGGTGTGTTGAGACCAATCTGGTTCTCAACTGGGAGAAATGTCACTTTATAGTGCGATAGGGCCTTATTCTTGGGCACAAGGTCTCTAGTAAGGGTCTTGAAGTGGATAAAGCCAATGTGGGGGTCATTGAAAACCTTCCTCCACCAATTTTTGTTAAGAGAGTACGCATCATTCTTGGTCATGCAAGTTTCTATAGGCGGTTCATCAAGGACTTCTCTAAAATCTCTAAACCCTTGTGCAATCTTCTAGAGAAAGATGTCCGTTTCAAGTTTGATGATGAGTGCCTTGCTGTGTTCGAGATCTTAAAGACGAATTTAATCATGGCACCTGTCATAACTGTACCTGATTGGAATGAGCCTTTTGAGATGATGTGCGATGCAAGTGACTATGCAGTTGGAGCAGTTCTTGGATAGAGAAAGCATAACATATTTCATGTGGTCTACTATGATAGTAAGACCCTCAATGGTGCTCAACTGAACTATACTACTACTGAGAAGGAACTCTTAGCCATTGTCTATGGTTTTGAGAAGTTTCGATCTTATTTGCTTGGGACGAAGGTGACAGTTTTCACTGATCACGCTGTTATTCGATATCTCGTCTCGAAGAAGGACTCGAAGCCTAGATTGATTCGATGAGTTCTTTTACTTCAGGAATTTGAGTTAGAGATCAAGGACAGGAAAGGTACCGAGAATCAAGTCGCTGATCATCTCTCTCGTTTGGAAGATCCAAGTGTAACTTCACAGGATAAGACATTGATAAATGAGTCTTTTCTCGATGAGCAGTTGTTTGAGGTGCAAGAAGAAGAACCATGGTTCACAGACATTGTGAACTACCTTGTGAGCAACATTATGCCTCCAGACTTGTCTTCTGCTCAAAGGAAGAAGTTTCTTCATGAGGTGAATTGATATATGTGGGATGAGCCATTTTTGTTTAGGCAAGAAGTTGACAAAATCATCAGGAAATATATTCCGTACAACGAAACGGGGGGGGGGGGATCTTGCGATAATGTCATTCGACTATCTATGGAGGCTACTATGGTGGAGAGAAGACAGCAGCTCGTATCCTTCAAGCGAGATTCTTTTGGCCTACATTATTTAAGGATGCGCATCAGTTTATTTTGAAGTGTGATCGAGGCCAGCGGGTTGGTAATGTGTCCAAGAGGGATGAGATGCCTCTTAATGTACTTTTCGAGGTTAAGGTCTTCGATGTTTGGGGAATTGATTTCATGGGGCCATTTGTCTCATCTTGCAATAATCAGTATATCTTGTTGGCGGTTGATTATGTGTCGAAATGGGTTGAAGTCAAGGCTTTACCGATAAATGATGCGAAGGTAGTGCTTAATTTTCTTCACAAGCAGATATTCACAAGATTTGGGACTCCAAGAGTCATAATCAGTAATGAGAGATCGCATTTCTACAATTGTAAATTCACTGCTATGATGCAGCGGTATAATGTGAATCATCGCATTGCTACTGCATACCATCTTTAGACTAATGGCCAAGCCGAGGTATCAAACAGAGAGATCAAACGTATTCTAGAGAAGGTTGTATGTCCATCAAGGAAAGATTGGTCTTTGAAGCTGGATGAAACTGTGTGGGCGTATCGAAGAGCATATAAGACTCCGCTAGGTATGTCACCATTTCAGTTGGTTTATGGTAAGGGGTATCATTTGCCTGTGGAGCTAGAGCACAAGGCATATTGGGTTTTGAAGAAGTTAAACCTTGATTTGGATGCAGCTGGTAAGAAGATGATGCTTCAATTGAATGAACTCGATGAGTTTTGGCTTCAAGCGTATGAGAACAACAAAATATATAAGGAGAAAGTCAAGAGGTGGCATGATAGGGGTCTAGTGCTCAAATCATTTGTGCCGGGGCAACAAGTTCTTTTGTTCAACTCTCGTCTCCGTCTTTTTCCTGGCAAGTTGAAGTCAAGGTGGTCAGGACCGTTACTTATCAAAACTGTGTTTCCACATGGAGCGGTGGAGATTTTTGAAAATGATCCATGCCAAGCGTTCAAAGTGAAGAGACAGAGGTTGAAGCATTACTATGGGAATACGACAAATCGTGAGGTATTTAGTGCAGTTTTGTTGTCCATTTGATCACAGGATTCTATGTCAAGCTAACGACGTAAACCAAGTGCTTCTTAGGAGGCAACCCAAGTTTGTTGTACATTAATAGATAGAGGAAGAAGAAAACAAGGAGAAAAATAAAAAAAATCAGAAAAAGAAAAAAATTCAGAGCCAACTACAGAAGCACGGCGCGCCCGCGTTGACAAGTGGGGCGGCCGCGCTGAGAAGCGGTAAGTGTGCGCGCCCGCACTGGTATGCGGGACGGCTGCGCTGATTTTCCAAAAGCACGGCCTCCCAGCGCGGGGCGGCCACGCTGTATCCCTGTAGTTGAAAAAAACACAGAAAATCACGAATTTGAATATAAAATTAATTCCCAACCGAAATTCCCTCCTCCACTTCCCATAATTTCTATTCCAAATCAATTTCATAACCCCCATTACTCCCATTAATCCCACTTCTTTTCCATAACTAATTCTCTCCCAAATTTCTATATATACACACACTTATACACAAAATTCTCCATCACTTCTCAAATTCTCAAACACATAAATCTCTCTTATATACTTCTATTCTCTCAAACTTATTTAGTTTCAATGGCACCCAAAAGACAACGAACCCAAGTTAGTAACGGCACCACTGATTCTTCGAGTGTGGGTGGTGTGAGGCCTAGGTTTTTAACTATGGAGGCTGAGGCAGAGTATGTGAGGCTGCTTTCAAAGCCCATATCCAATGAGCGAGGTTTTCTGCCATCGGGAAGGGATGGTAAGTTGCTAGAGATGATTGTGGAGATGGGTTGGATTGCGTTTTTTGAGGCACCCGTTGCAGTACCTATGAGTGTGGTTCGCGAGTTTTACGCGAATGCAAAGGTGGATAAGAACGGTTTTACTGTGGTGAGGGGGTTGACTGTGGATTATAGTGCGTAGGCCATTCGTCGGGTGATAAATCAACCCGAGAGACAGCCGGAGCAAGAGGATTGGAATGCGAAGACCGGTGATGATTTTGACATGGATTTGATAGTTGCTACGTTGCGTGTGCCAAAGACTCACAGGAAGTTCAAGAAGTGCACGAACGAGTATGCCACGTTCTCTGCCTCGTGTATGAACAGGTTTGCACGTGCATGGAATTTTTTTATTTGTGCCAACATCATGCCATCTTCTCACGTGCATGATGTTACTATAGAGCGTGCACAGTTATTGTGGGAGATTTTTCAGGGAGATAATGTGGATCTCGGGATGGTGATTTATCAGGGTATCTTGAGGTTTCTACGAGATAGTACTACGGGTTCTATTCCAAATGCGTCCATTGTGATGAAGTTGTGTATGGCGGTTGGAGTTTATTGGCCCACACACGAGCAGCTGCAGCTTCCTAGTGCCTGATTGATAGTTCGATATAGTTGAGTATGCAGGAGTGGGGAGGAGGTAAGCCTGATCCAAAGGGGCTTGGTTATTCTTATGACCACTTACCGGGTGGCCGTCCAGCAGATCAGATGTATGCTGGTGGTAAGACCCAGGCGAGCAGAGTAGCATGGAGAGCTCAGTTGGGTGAGGAGGCCGGTTTTTCGCGATTACAGCAGCAGCAGCAGGAAGAACAGGGTAGTGCTGGTTTGAGTTCAGCACAGTATAAGTGCTTAATGAGGAGGATGGATGCGATGCATGACATCCATAGTCGGTTTACACATGACCTCATCCAGGCATTTGGAACTGCATTCAGAGCTACATGAGTTGATATGCAGTGGCCAGTATTCGGTGAGGACTCTATGTACCCGCCTCCAGACACTCTGTTAGGTCCAAATATACATACAGAGGGGAGGTGAATGTATGTTTTTCGTTTTTTGTTAATTAATTGCAGCGGAAAATAAACCTCGAAAACGAAATAAACAAACACTAAGAGATTCACGGAATAATTCTTTTTATTAAGAGATTAAACCGTAAAGGTTGGCTTACAACTCCGAATATAAATAATTCGAAGCAACAAATATAGAGAGAACCAAAATAATAGCCATCAATTTGGGATTCTATCAATCACTCTTAAAATTCAAAGCTTCTATCAAAAGATATTAAATACAATCAAGAGAGCTTTACATAATGAGTGTTACGAATTTTGTAAGGCTTTAATTGTAATAACCCCAATTTTTGGAAAATTTTGAAACACGGATGAATAGGAACTTTTGCTGATGATGCTGATTAAGGAAAATTATCAGACCACGCTATATAGGAGTACTGTTATGGAAATTCTAAGATCGTATCAGTACTCCATAAAGTAAATAAGTGTATGTAAAGATCGTCAGAATCCAAATCCGAACACTTTGATTTTTTCCCGAAATTCCACCAGATACCGAAAGAATTGAGTATAAGGTGACAGGATAAAAATGATTTAAATTAAAGGATTTTAAGAGGGGATCATAAAAAGGAATATAAAATATTGAGAAAGGTTTAGGGGAACCCAAGTAATAAGATCCCAGATATGATCCCTCAAACGATGAACGAGAACGAAAGTTAAGCGAACCGTAAAACAAATAAGCGACCAAGAGACAAGCTTGTACAAGAAGCCAAGGATTGTGACATCATCAAACCACAAGGAAGAGACATGTGGCAATTGGATGACATAAGAATGATGACCTAAGCATGACAAAAAGAAGTGTGTTGTTGGTTGATTGTGAGCCATTCATTTTTTACCATGGTAAATCCTCAAAATTAGCCAAGCCATAAACAAAGAAACAAAACAAAAAATCATAACACAAACTTGACTTTTCATTTTAAAGAAGCAAGCTCTCGGCCAAAACCAGAGCAGCAACTTCAAACTACCATATCTCCTTCAATACTCAATCAAATAGTATGTTCTATAGCTCTTTGGAAAGGTATTGAGATGGCCTACAACTCTTGTTCACAAGTCTCGTCCAAATAAGCATGGTAAGACCCTCTTTTTGACAGTTCTTCAAATCTGACTTTTAGAAACTTCAAAACCTAACTTTGTGTTCTTGATTTCTTTGGAAAGATCAAGCTTGTAGGAGGCTCCCTAAGACTTCCTAGCTACTCTAATCACTCCAAGGAAGGTATAACACCTCCAAACCCTAACTTTACTTTGAGTATTACGATGGTTTTGATGGATATAGTAAATAAGAAGCATTATGCTTGTGTGTTTAGAGTTTAGATTGGATTTGTAGTGATTTGGATGTTGAAATCTTGTTTATAGTTAATGAAACTTAAGTATAGCTAGTAGTTCATGTGTGGGGTTGTATAAATTGGACAATCTTGAGGTTTGGGGACTGATTTAGTAAGGTTTGGATGAGGGTTGGTTGTATTGTTGCTTGTGAGTTGAATGGTGGTTGTTTGGAGTGGTTTAAAACTTGGTAATCGCGTAAACATAGTCGTCGTAATGCCCAATTTCATACAACTGCTTGATCTTAGTGTTCGGGACAGATACCTAACTATTGAATCTGTGACTTTGCCATGTTTAGTTAGATTATGTCATAAGCTTCATTTTGATATGTGGTCCGCTTGAATCCGATGTACGGTTTAGGAGAAACGACCGTTTTAAGTAACGGCGTTTCGCGAACGAACCATTATCCCTTACCTTACTTTGAAACCTTGGTTAAGGCCCTTAAATGACTAATTGGAGTATGAAACAATTATGTAATGTGGATTAGGCAGTTGGTAGGGTACTCGCGAAAGAATCGCATTAAAATTCTTAATGGTTAATTTATTAAAAATGGTGGAGCCAAGGGTACTCGAACGACTTATGTGATTTGTTAAGCGTAGAAGTGACCATAAGCGAACATTAAGGTTCAATTGGTTAAAGTCTAGTTTCTTAAGCGACCGGGGTTTAATTCCGACTTATGTTGTTGTTGATAGGTTATCGGACCCACTCTAGGCTTAAGTCTATCCGGGAACACTCAGGCAAGTTTTCTACCCGTTATACTGTTGTTGTGATGTAAATATATGTATATGCATTATCTTGTGATAAGTGCATGATTATTATTAGCAAATCTTGTGATATATTGGAGCATGTGATATGGTTTATATGCATGCTTGTTTCGTAATCTTTATATCTAATTGTTGATTCAAATGCTTATAAGTTGCATAATACCTATGCTAGAGATAAGCAGTAGTTGCGTATACCCTTAGGATAGGGGACCCAAAGGTGAACATTTTTCTAAATCGGGAGTTGATGTTCCCGAGTATAGTATATATATATATATAGATAGATATAGATATAGTTTTCAAAACTATTAATCGAATAAGGTTTATTCGATAACTTTATTTTTAATTAATGAATATTAGTTTGAATATTCATTCGAGGACTTATGACTCCGTTTATTTTATTTAATGAATATTATTTGGAATATTCATTCGAGGACTTATGACTCCGTTTATTTTATTTAATAAATATTATTTTGAATATTCATTCGAGGACTTATGACTCCGCTTATTTATTAAATAATATTCTTTATTTTATTAAAGAATAATGTTTCGATAATCAAACTCATTTTCAATTATTCAAATAAAGATCGTACTTTCGTATAAGTATATCTTTGGTTATTTATTATTCATTTCAAGTATGAGTTTTAAAACTTTTACTTCAATTATTTTATAAGCATTATCCTTATGGGAATATTATTTAAATAATAATATTCAGATATCCTCCAAATATCGGGACTGATTTATTTTATTAAATCAGCATTACTCCAAACATTCTCAAAAAATGTTTTCGAGTCTTCAAAATGATTTTAAAAGTTAGAGCGGATCCCAAAACTCGTTTTCAAATTTAAGATCTTCCTTTCGAAGGGGACTTGAATACTCGCTCAAAAATCTAAGGGATCCGGCTTTTTGGTGTATTTTATATTCGCAACGTGGTTGCTGTTTTGAGAAAACAATTTGATTACTTGCCCAATGTTCGGGAAGTAAGTCCATCTAATTGAGTCGGCATAAGCGACAGGCCGGGGTACGGTCTATGAAGGTGTAAGAGGCTGGGTGACAGTCTATCCATGCGTGAGTGGCCGGGTAACGGTCTAGCACGAGGTCCTAATGCGGCCAGGGTGATGATCGGCGAGGAATTCATCCATCTACAGTAGAAAAGGTTACTTATTGGTATCTTTTCCTGATCAGCAAGATATCGGGTTTATGCCAAAATTCTTTTCTTTCCAAATTCATTAGATATAACAATTCTGTTCATACTATACATGACAGAGGTTTTCAGGAAATGTATGAGAAATATATATGGATATATATCGGGACTTAATGAAGTATCTCGTAACTTCATTTCTTGTGAATGATATTTCAAAGATTGAATCTATTCAAATCTTATCTTGTATTCTCATCTATGTGATGAACTTTTGAAACTAATTATAACTTGAACGGTGGTAGTTCAAGTAGTATTCGGAAAAGATATAAGTATATTGGAGTATCTTGTAACTTCATCTTTTCAACTTATATCTGGTTAATGATTATCTTATGCATGACAAAGATTTTCACAAAAACGTTGAGACAAGGTTAGATATATAAGATCACCTTGCAATGATATTTTTATACAGTTATAAACTGGAACTCTGTGTACATTATACATGTCAGAGGATTTCAAAGATTTTGAGTAGTATATATGTATATATATACTGAATATTTTGCGACTTATCGCGTTAAGATATCAACTTGGTTCATTTCTTCTTGACCAAGACTTTCATGAGTACTATGAGAATGCTCATATATTGTTAATTATTATACATATTATTTCGGTGGGCTTGTTGCTCACCCTTGCTTTCTTCTTTCATCACACAACAACAGATAGACAAGATGAACAGGACCAAGCTCCCAATTCGCGAGCGGATAGGAAACGTTCCGCAGTTTCCTGTAGGCGTTGATGCCACTGTAGCCGAGGTACTAACTACCAATAGGCTAGGTTTTCAACTGTTGATGTACCAGACTTATGTATATTTATGAATTGTAATAATGGCAAGGAATATGTAAATTTATTCAGAAACCCTTTTAAGGTGTAATGGTTTATAATTGTGGAATAAAATGACTTGTATTATTTTTGGTATTCATCTTTGAGACTATAACTTGTGATGTGTGTGTGTATTGTGGGGTCACAATATGTAGTAGTTGGTTGTTTATTAAGATTAAGTGTTATTAAGGGAAATGGAACTCGTGACAACCCGGATCCCCGACCCCGTATTTGGGGGTGTTACAGAAATGGTATCAGAGCTAAGCGTTATAAACCTCAGAGATGAAGTGACGTTAAAATAATAAGTTCACTAAGATAAATAAGAACTCTTTCCAAGTTCAGACTACCTAACGTAGTACTGACAGTTAAAACCCTTATGGGAACCCTTATAAATATCATGATAAAAGCATAGTTCATTATCGTATATGGTAGCGGGACTCCGAACCCTGAGGTTGAGGAGCAACAACGCGATGATGTTTTATTAATTATTGGAGATCAGATTGTGGATTCGATAGAGCGTCCTAACACGGGACCGGATGATGTTCATATTGAGGATGTAGCGGTTAAAGATGTTGTCCTAGAAGGGATTATTGCTGAGCAGGATTCCGTGGAGGATCCTGACAAGAATGAATAAAGGACCACTGAGGAATTAATGACCATGGTCAGGGCGACTACCAGAGGTAGGATTGGCTGGTCACTACCGGAGGTTCGTTCAAGTTTGTAAATATAGTAGCCCCTTTAACACGGCTTACTCGTAAGACTCAAAAGTTTGAATGGACAGAGAAATGCGAGAACTGCTTTTAAGAACTAAAGCAAAGATTGGTGACGACTACTATGTTGGCATTTCCGGATGGAAAAGGAGATTTTGTGATGTGTAATGACGCTTCGCATAAAGAATTAGGGTGCTTCTTATACAGCACAACAAGGTAATCGCGTACGCGTCAAGACAATTAAGGGAATATAAAATTCGATGTCCCTACCCATGAGCTTGGGCTCGTGGCAATAGTTTTGCCCTAAAAGATTTGAGGCACTACTTGTATAGAGAGAAGTGCGAGATTTACCTAAGCCATAAGTGCTCTAGTACATTTTCACGCAGAAAGAGCTCAACATGCGCCAGAGGAGGTGGTTAGAGCTAATCAAGGATTACGATTATGAGATTCTTTATCATCCAGGGAAAGCCAAAATGGTGGCTAATGCCCTTAGTGTAAAGGAGAGACTCAAGAATGATAATTTCTTTGAGAGAGTTGATAAGAGATTTTGAGGAAATGGAAATAAGAGTGAAAGTAACCGGAGCCGGTACCGAAAAGTTGTTTGAGATTGTAATGCAGCCCGAGTTATTGGAAAAAGATTAGATTGTGCCAAGAAAAAAAAGTAATGAATGAAGGCAGGGAGTCAATGACTAGAAAAGAGATTAATACCGAGAAAGATTAAGGGAATAATGAGGTATTTCGACAAAAAATGGGTTTCAATATTCAAGAGCTTAAGGACGGGATCTTAGATGAAAGTCATAATTCGAGGAATAAGATTTAGGGCAAACCCTGAATGTGATAGTCAGGGAGGACGCCATCAAGATAGAAGGAACCCATAACATAATGAAGTGGAAAATGAGGATTTAAAATATGTAGGATGACCCCGATTATGGGGAGGAGGAAAAAATATTTCATACTGAGAAAATAGAAGTCGAGCAAGATAGGGAGAACTAGGACGGTACTCCTATGGTGCAATTCATGGACCTGCCTAAACAAAACTTATACTCTTATTCCCAACCACCACCTTGAGGAAACAATGCGGTAGGAAATTCTTTCATGACCTTTAAGTCGCTAAGCTCTCAGAGTTCCAAGGAACAGGTTGACCCAGTCGAGGCAAGAGCCTGGCTAAAGGAAATATAGGAATCATTTGAGATTCTAAATGATTGACGAAGCACAAAAGACTGTTTTTGTCACTTACCCCCCTAAGAGAGAGGCCACCCGTTGGTGAAAGGCCAAGAAAGGCATGGAGCAAGAGGTTATAATAAACTGATTAAAGTTCAGACAATTATTTTCAGGAAAGTACTTCCCAAGGTTAGGGAGGTAGTGTAAAAGCTTTAGAACCAGAAAAAAAGCAGGACGAGTATGATGAATTATGAATCTAAGTTGTAAAAGTTGTCAAGATTCATTCTGAGGACACGAATCTAGAATGACGGGATGTTTGAAATCAATGCTTATGTTGTGTTGGTTCATGTAATGGTTGTAATGGAAACGAAAATAAAAGACTAAAAAGGGCAGGAGTATAAAGGGATATAAAGGAAATAGAGTTGAGAAGTGATAAGGGAGTTAGGTATGGGAAACCCTAAGAAACCCTTGCAATAAATATAGAGAAGTGTGTCATCATCAGCGCGATGGTGACTGATCATGAGATAAATTCAAGGTTTGAAGGCGTAAGTGATACGTATAGTTAATTCCCTTGAAGTTGACAGTGTTCGATGAAAATTTGAGATAGATCGATTGATTAATAAGGAAAAACGGATGGACTAAGGAGAAAAGAAAGTAAAAAATTAGGAAAATTGGATGAAGGAAGTGACCTTCAAGAATGTGAAGTGTAAGACCGGGGGCATGATACCCAGAAAGGGAGACGCCAGGTATGAAAGATATCCCAACATTGAGATGATTGTTGAGATAAATAAAAAAGGTAAATGAGTAGTTAGAACTAAAAGGTTCATGTTGAACACGACCAATATCTTCTAGAACATCCCTGTTATCATTACTAAATCAGGCAAGAAAAGTAGATAACCGTTGTTATCTTTTGGAGGCCATATTGATTAACCTCATTTTGAATACAGATGTTATTGTGAAATTGGTATAGACTATCGAGGTGGGAATGATTGAAAAAGATAATCTATCAAGGATATATGACTTGATTTATCCATGGAAGAGTGTAAGTATCTTTTAAAGGTGGAATTAAGGATAAAACCCCGATAACTTGAAATGAATCCTAGGGGAATGCATAAAGGTTGGCATTTCACCCTTAATAGGGAAGGCATGAGTTTTGACAGTATGAATTGGAAAGGATTAAGGTAACAACAACCTTTAAGGATCAGTGGATAAATTTTTCAGAAGTATATAGACAATGATTCTGGTATTAGTAAATGGTATCTTGATATGCCCTATGCCTAGGGTGTACCTGATGAAGGATTTAAGGATAACCTTAGAGGTTTTACAAGGAGAAAGGTAATATTCAAAGTTGTCAAGAGTAGAAATTTTGATGAAGGAAATATGACATAATTATAATAATGCCAGGTGGGCACGTGTTGAACCATAAGAAAGTATAGATCAACCCAATGAAGGTCGAGATTGGTGAAAATGAGAAGGACCCAAGATAAGAGACGTCCTAAGTATGATCGAGAGTCAGTCGTGACAATGTTCACATCTAAAGACTAAGGTAATGACTTATGGAAAAAAATGGTGATTTTTTTTCTTCTCACCAGGACTTAAGAAAAGCATTTTCACATAAGCAGTGATTGAAATGAGGTAGAAAATTTATTTGGAGGTCGTTAAAAAATGACATTGATTGTAAGGAAATTTTACTATCAGGAAAGGTCAAAGAGGTGGCCGAGACTTTAAGTGTAAGAGGACAATTATAAGCACACGTGCCAGAGGAATACAGTGATGATGGTTAAAGCCGTGAAGGTTGTATTATGGTTTGAAAGATTGACATTTCTTCTGATGATTGTACGATACTCAACCGTAATAGTAGTTTGTTAAAGATTTAATTCATGTTAGCACTGTGAGTGGGCTATCTATTTTAGAAGGTCCTATCTTGAGATAAGCCAGGACTATGTTACGAGAGGACTAAATGAATCTTTGAGCTTCATGTCTCCTAATAAAGACATATGGTTAATAATGGTATTAACCTGCTATCGTTGCTTTCATTGAAACTCTTCTGAAATTTTATCTGGTTCATGTCATATGTGCGTCAAGTTCAGGAGTGTTCTTCATGAATCATGAGCGGTGATCACGTTACCTCCTTAGAGGAATTCGATACGACAGGTATAGACTCCGTATGGTTAGCTATTAAGATTCCAAGGAAAATGAATGACGATAGTAGGTCACTGGTGGACCATAGTAATGCAGCAACGATTCTTTGAATAATGAGCCGATTACAACCGTGAGAGTTGTAGTGTAATGGATGTTGAGATTGGGTACCACTAATCGGGTTGTGGTGATGTATAAGTAATCATCGATAGACTAACTAAGGCGATCATTTACCTATGATATATTTATTCCTTCTTATCGATAAAGAGTAGTATTACTATACGAAGAAGGTTACGGAATAGCAATGGATTCTAGTAACTATGATGTCTAGAATGAAATCCGAGATTCGATTTTTGCTGTCAAGGGAGTTTCAAAGGTGATTGAGTATAAGCTCGAGGAAGAGCATGGGTCCATAGAATGATGGAAGGAATAGCAAAAATATTTAAGCATGTGAAATGTGATGCGATAATACTGGATATTGATATAGATATATATGTTTTGTTCTCTTGTGACAAAGCTCTATAGTTCAGAGGTAGATTCCAAGCCCGATCTTTTGTGGCGGTATTTTTTTATATATACAATTCTCTTCAATTCGTTCTTTTCTTTTCATTTTGTATAAGCTGAGAAGAACAACCCTTCCAGAAGGGGAGGTATTGCCGAATGACTATCTATCTGTGTGATAGAAGCCTAGTAGAATACCATCTATTGTTTAATTGCTTGTCAAGTACCAAAGGCTGGCCACCTTCTGTACTAACTATGCAATAGAACAAGTGTTCATGATCATAGTGATCTCTCAACAAATTCCTTTACCTCTATATGATTGATCAAACTTTGGAAAATAGAAACAGCTGAAAAAGGATTAGTAAAGTTATGGTGGTATTCGGAATGGAAACACGTTCGTGATACTAAGGTTGACGTCGTTATTAAAAGGTTATAAAACTCTAGCGAGTAAAGGTATATCTAGAATAGTATTCTGTACGGAAGATAGTAACGCTTGCGAACCAGAAAAGAAGGAGTATTGAGAAGAAAAAGCTATAATGCTAGAAGCTATGATGAGAGTCTGTGCAATAGACTTGAAAGAATTTAGAATGATCACTTAACGCGGATTGAGTTTTCTTACGACAATAGATCATATGTCATTATCGAGATGTCGCCTTATGAGATCCTTGAGGGAAGACAATGTCAATCTCCCTTATGTTAGGATAAAGTTGCAGAGCGCAAGATGCTCGGACCAGCAGTGGTCCAAAGGACCAGGGATATAATAGATCTAATCAGAAGACGGTTGGTAGTAGCCCAAGATGGACATGAGAAGTATGTTGAACTGACACGAAAGGACAAAGAATAGGAAGTAGGGGACCTAGTGTTGTTATAGGTATTCCCTTGGAAAATATGGATGTGGTTCGGAAAGAAAGGAAAGCTAAGCCCACGAAGAGTTGGACCCTTGGAGATATTAAGACGTATTGGGAAGTTAGCATATGAGCTAGCCTTATCCCCGAACCTGTAGCAAGTTCGTAACGTGTTCCACGTATCAATGTTAAGGAAGTATAATTTGGATGCCAAACAAATAGGGGCACATGAGCGCATAGGCATGCAAGCAGACGTAACCTATATGGAGTAACCAGAAAGGGTTATAGATCGAAAAGGAACTAGTGCTTATGAGAAGTGTTATTAAACTAGGCAGAGTTTGGCGGTAGAACCACAATGTGGGAAAATTTACTTGAGACTTAGAAAGTGCAATGCTAAGAGAGCATCCCTATTCATTTTCTATCTGATTCCGGGACGGAATCCTTTTAAGGAGGGGAGACTGTAATAACCCCAATTTTTGGAAAATTTTAAAACACAGATGAATAGTAACTTTTGCTGATGATGCTGATTAAGGAAAATTATCAGACCACGCTATATAGGAGTACTGTTATGGAAATTCTAAGATCATATTAGTACTCCATAAAGTAAATAAGTGTATGTAAAGATCGTCAGAATCCAAATCCGAACACTTTGATTTTTTCCCGAAAATCCACCAGATACCGAAAGAATTGAGTATAAGGTGACAGGATAAAAAGGATTTAAATTCAATGATTTTAAGAGGGGATCATAAAAAGGAATATAAAATATTGAGAAAGGTTTAGGGGAACCAAGTAATAAGATCCCGGATATGATCCCTCAAATGACAAACGAGAACGAAAGTTAAACGAACCGTAAAACAAATAAGCGACCAAGAGACAAGCTTGTACAAGAAGCCAAGGATTGTGACATCATCAAACCACAAGGAAGAGACATGTGGCAATTGGATGACGTAAGAATGATGACCTAAGCATGACAAAAAGAAGTGTGTTGTTGGTTGATTGTGAGCCATTCATTTTTTACCATGGTAAATCCTCAAAATTAGCCAAACCATAAACAAAGAAAGAAAACAAAAAATCATAACACAAACTTGACTTTTCATTTTAAAGAAGCAAGCTCTCGGCCAAAACCAGAGCAGTAACTTCAAACTACCATATCTCCTTCAATACTCACTCAAATAGTATGTTCTATAGCTCTTTGGAAAGGTATTGAGATGGCCTACAACTCTTGTTCACAAGTCTCGTCCAAATAAGCATGGTAAGACCCTAGTTTTGATAGTTATTTAAATCTGACTTTTAGAAACTTCAAAACCTAACTTTATATTCTTGATTTCTTTGGAAAGATCAAGCTTGTAGGAGGCTCCCTAAGACTTCTTAGCTTCTCTAATCACTCTAAGGAAGGTATAACACCTCCAAACCCAAACTTTACTTTGAGTATTATGATGGTTTTGATGGATATAGTAAATGAGAAGCATGATGCTTGTGTGTTTAGAGTTTGGATTGGATTTGTAGTGATTTGGATGTTGAAATCTTGTTTATAGTTAATGAAACTTAAGTATAGCAAGTAGTTCATGTGTGTGGTTGTATAAATTGGAAAATCTTGAGGTTTGGGGACTGATGTAGTAAGGTTTAGATGAGGGTTGGTTGTATTGTTGGTTGTGAGTTGAATGGTGGTTGTTTGGAGTGGTTTAAAACTTGGTAATCGCGTAAACATAGTCGTCATAATGCCCAATTTCATACAACTGCTTGATCTTAGTGTTCGGAACAGAGAGCTAACTATTGAATCTGTGACTTTGCCATGTTTAGTTAGATTATGTCGTAAGCTTCGTTTTGATATGTGGTTCGCTTGAATCTGATGTACGGTTTAGGAGAAATGACCGTTTTAAGTAACGGCATTTCGCGAACGAACCATTACCCCTCGCCTTACTTTGAAACCTTGGTTAAGACCCTTAAATGACTAATTGGAGTATGAAACAATTATGTAAAGTGGATTAGGCAGTTGGTAGGGTACTCGCGAAAGAATCGCCTTAAAATTCTTAATGGTTAATTTATTAAAAATGGTGGAGCTGAGGGTACTCGAATGACTTATGTGATTTATTAAGCGTAGAAGTGACCATAAGCGAACATTAAGGTTCAATTGGTTAAAGTCTAGTTTCTTAAGCGACCGGGGTTTAATTCCGACTTATGTTGTTATTGAAAGGTTATCGGACCCACTCTAAGCTTAAGTCTATCCGGGAACACTCAGGCAAGTTTTCTACCCGTTATACTGTTGTTGTGACGTAAATATATGTATATGCATTATCTTGTGATAAGTGCATGATTATTATTAGCAAATCTTGCGATATATTGGAGCATGTGATATGGTTTATATGCATGCTTGTTTCGTAATTTTGATATCTAATTGTTGATTCAAATGCTTATAAGTTTCATAATACCTATGCTAGAGATAAGCAGTAGTTGCGTATACCCTTAGGATAGGGGACCCAAAGGTGAACATTTTTCTAAATCGGGAGTCGATGTTCCCGAGTATAGTATATATATATATATCTATATATATATAGTTTTCAAAACTATTAATCGAATAAGGTTTATTCGATAACTTTATTTTTAATTAATGAATATTAGTTTGAATATTCATTCGAGGACTTATGACTCCGTTTATTTAATTTAATGAATATTATTTAGAATATTCATTCGAGGACTTATGACTCCGTTTATTTTATTTAGTAAATATTATTTTGAATATTCATTCGAGAACTTATGACTCCGCTTATTTATTAAATAATATTCTTTATTTTATTAAAGAATAATGTTTCGATAATCAAACTCATTTTCGATTATTCAAATAAAGATCGTACTTTCGTATAAGGATATCTTTGGTTATTTATTATTCATTTCAAGTATGAGTTTTAAAACTTTTACTTCAATTATTTTTATAAGGATTATCCTTATGGGAATATTATTTAAATAATAATATTCAGATATCCTCCAAATATCGGGACTGATTTATTTTATTAAATCAGCATTACTCCAAACATTCTCAAAAAATGTTTTCGAGTCTTCAAAATGATTTTAAAAGTTAGAGCGGATCCCAAAACTCGTTTTCAAATTTAAGATCTTTCTTTCGAAGGGGACTTGAATACTCGCTCAAAAATCTAAGGGATTCGGCTCTGTGGTGTATTTTATATTCGCAACGTGGTTGCTGTTTTGAGAAAACAATTTGATTACTTGCCTAATGTTCGGGAAGTAAGTCCATCTAATTGAGTCGGCATAAGCGACAGGCCGGGGTACGGTCTATGAAGATGTAAGAGGCTGGGTGACAGTCCATCCATGCGTGAGTGACCGGGTAACGGTCTAGCGCGAGGTCCTAATGCGGCCAGGGTGATGACCGGCGAGGAATTCATCCATCTACCGTAGAAAAGGTTACTTATTGGTAACTTTGCCTGATCAGCAAGATATCGGGTTTATGCCAAAATTCTTTTCTTTCCAAATTCATTAGATATTACAACTCTGTTCATACTATACATGACAGAGGTTTTCAGGAAATGTATGAGAGATATATATGGATATATATCGGGACTTAATGAAGTATCTCGTAACTTCATTTCTTTTGAATGATATTTCAAAGATTGAATTTATTCAAATCTTATCTTGTATTCTCATCTATGTGATGAACTGTTGAAAGTAATTATAACTTGAACGGTGGTAGTTCAAGTAGTATTCGGAAAAGATATAAGTATATTGGAGTATCTTGTAACTTCATCTTTTCAACTTATATCAGGTTAATGATTATCTTATGCATGACAAAGATTTTCACAAAAACGTTGAGACAAGGTTAGATATATGAGATCACCTTGCAACGATATTTTTATACAGTTATAAACTGGAACTCTGTGTACATTATACATGTCAGAGGATTTCAAAGATTTTGAGTAGTATATATGTATATATACTGAATATTTTACGACTTGTCGCGTTAAGATATCAACTTGGTTCATTTCTTCTTGACCAAGACTTTCATGAGTACTATGAGAATGTTCATATATTTTTAATTATTATACATATTATTTCGGTGGGCTTGTTGTTCACCCTTGCTTTCTTCTTTCATCACACAACAACAGATAGACAAGATGAACAGGACCAAGCTCCCAATTCGCGAGCGGATAGGAAACGTTCCGCAGTTTCCTGTAGGCGTTGATGTCACTGTAGCCGAGGTAGTAACTACCAATAAGCTTGGTTTTCAACTGTTGATGTACCAGACTTATGTATATTTATGAATTGTAATAATGGCAAGGAATATGTAAATTTATTCAGAAACCCTTTTAAGGTGTAATGGTTTATAATTGTGGAATAAAATGACTTGTATTATTTTTGGTATTCATCTCTGAGGCTATAACTTGTGGTGTGTGTGTATATTGTGGGGTCACAGTATGTAGTAGTTGGTTGTTTATTAAGATTAAGTGTTATTAAGGGAAATGGAACTCGTGACAACCCGGATCCCCGACCCCGGATTTGGGGGTATTACATTAATGGTGTGAAATAAATTGGGCAGCACTTCTCTCCTTAATTTCAATAAATGAAATCAACCCACTCTACAAGAAAAATTCTGCAGAGCTTTAATGGTGTTTTGCAGAGAAGTGTTGAAAACCAATCTGCTGAAAAATTGGTTTTGTAGTGATAGAATTGTTGGAGAGATAAAAGAGGGCTACGTGGCTGACTCATGTCCATTTATTTGAATTGCACATCCTGTATAGCAATCAGAAAGTAGAGTTGTACTTCAAATAATTTCTGTGGCGACAACTTGCAGTAGCACACCAAAATGCATTTATTTTCTATGGCGACAGATACAAAGCAGCACACTCTCCTGTGCTTCACGCAGAAATTAAAGGAGATGTCGCCACACGTGAAGCCTACGCGCGAATGAGAGAAAATTTAGCCGCCTTTGCAATTTTCGTCTGTGGCAATGGATGTGGGAATAGAATTGCCTATGGCGACAAAGAGGAGTAGAAGGGTGGATTTGATTCCACATGCAGGTGCCAGGAGGGAGTTTACGGGTGTAAAAGCAACAGACACCAAAGAGGGTATCTGTGACGCACGCGCGGGAAATAAAGAAGGGAGGAGATGGAGTTGCACTGCACGCGCGTTGCTTTGCCGCGGAGAGACAGTACATGTCTGCTAATTCTTTTATTTTGTTTGTGACATGTGGGCCCGCGGTTTGTTTGACTACAAACCTCAGTTGTTCATTTGATTTACAAAATAAATCACACACAAAACAGAACTTGTTAATTGATTAATAGAAACTTGGGGCTGCCATTTTGCTGCCCTTCCTCTCTCCCTTTTTTTAATTATATGGAAACTTGATCATTTCTTTGCTTCATGCAGTAATTCGAGTGTATTTACAAAATAAATAAACATTTGAATTTCTTTTAAAAATAAATAAATAAATGAATAATTAGATTTCATTTATTCATTTAAATTAAAGATCAAATGTTAATTTATTTATTTAAAATCAATTGATGATTTAATAATTAAATAAGTAAATGAAATAGTTTCCATTTATTCATTTAATCAAAAATCAGTCATTGATTAAAAATAAATCCTATAAATCCTCGTCTGTACTCCTCTATATCTTCAGACATTCTAATCTCCGGGGTTTTGTACCTTAATATATTTCCAGTCTCCTCGAGTACAAAAACCACTTAACAGTATTTCTAAAAATAATACTCCATTTCCCTTTCACGGATCACTGACGTCTAGTGCACAGGTCTGGTTCACAGACGACTAGTTCCGCTCTCAGGCCTTCGTATTATACCCGTATAAACCACTGTTACGTCTTCTACCAAATATAACCAACTTCACTGGGAATCCTTGAGGTCTTCACACTGATCTTAATAACTGTTTCGAATGACTTCAACCTTATTCCTCCGTTGCCTGAACATATTAATGAGCTTCATACGGATCATTGTTGACGTCTTCTTCACTGCAGCTAAAAAAACCTTTTGTGCATATACCCAATATCCAATCTGTACTGATCCTAGTGGAACATAGATTATTTCAAAGTCCTTGTTCTATGTTGAGTTATCCAAACCTGTATTATTGAGATAAACATACAGCTTCAATCTTGCTCAACAATATCCCTCTATTTGACTGTTACACCTGATAGTCAAATAATAATGGAGAAGCAACAGTTTGGAGGGTAACTCAACTAACCTTATCCAAAAATCTTCAATCAGCTTTTAACTTTCAATCCTGGACTTGGAAATAATATTATCTTATATCTATCACATCTTCTATGAGCATTCAGCTTCAGCAGAGAACACATTCTTCTCTCCTTTATGTAAAGTTGCATATAGATACGTCTTCCAAATATTGTCTTCAGTAATTTTCAGATCTTCCCATAAAGCACATAGACAACATTTTGGAACTTGTAACTGAAACTCGATAATCTCTCCCCTTAAGATGAAGAATCCCTTTCTGAGTATAATAAAGTTAGAAATCCCTCTTCTTAGTTACAGAAAGACTATCAATCCATAATCTCTTTATAATCTCTCCCCCTTAGTTGAGTAATCCTTCAAAATGTATTCAGAGTAAAACCATAGGATCAACCAACCAAGTGAAGAGACTATTTGGTAACCATTCCTCACAGTGCAAGTGTGTGATTTCTGTTTAGTGATCTCACATTGTGTTTCACTCCACTCTACACTCAAGTGTTTGACACTCAGTCTCACAGTGTATCACTCACTCAAAGCTCCAAACATCCAAGTGTACCTGCGAGAAAATCCTTTTCATAGGAAAGTTGCCTTTCACCTTCAAGGATGGAAACTCTCAGTCAAGAGATTCAGAAATGTTCCTTCTGAGAGGGAAAATTAGGATTCTTTTAAGTGGTAGAATTCCTGATATCCCTCAACTTCCATGAAGAAGTATACCTTATAAACTCGTCAGTTGATATCTGAGTCCTCATTTATAAGTTGTTATTTTGACTAAGTCAAAATCATATCCATATTTGAATTTTGGGAAGATAACCAGTGATCAATGATATGCCATTAGGGATCAAAGATTTCTTCTGAAGTCTGTGAAGACTTATCAAAGTAACCAACCAAGATCATATGTTCTTATTCAAAATCAGAGATAAAGATTAGAACATGATCCAGGATTTCAACCTATTGCCATGGACCTTGATATGGTTTGACAATGATTGTTGCGTCAATACCTTGCTTGTGTGTATGAATCTCGCATGTGCATTGGAAACATTTTAACCAAGAGGTAGTGACTCTTATAGAGATGCCCTGGCTGATAGGCGAATTTTCAATAGATAACATTCGGTTGGGAGAATGCACCTAGTAACTGTTTATATGCCTTTTTCAGCTCTATATCCTTTTGAGAGAATACAGATGGGCTTACAGATGTCTCAGATTATAGATACTCCACTTCTTTATGAGAGACAGAGCTGTAGGATTGACCTTTCCTTCCTTATGTGGTGCTTCTTGACACTATCTTCCTCATTCTCAACACAACTCCAATACCAAATGGTAATTTTGTCTGATCATTGAGTTGATATCTCAAGAAAATTAAGTGAATCAGAGCAAAATCTGGTGAATATATCAGAGTAAGGTAATGGAATACTGTTTGAGAAGTGTTTGGTTCTAATGACTTGGGTTAGAACCTATGAGGTTTGATAGGCTCTTAGTCAGTTCCTAAAACCACTGAGAGTGTTGAAGATCACAAACATCCGAAGTACAATATCAGAGAATTTGATGACCAAGAACAGAGTGATTTCAGAACCAGAAGTCTTTTACCTTTACTTACCACAATATGGATTCATGAAGAATGTCTCAGATGATAATGCTTTCTGATTCTTTTGACAATATTACTCAATCAAATCTCATTAGCTCAAAACAGTTCAAGTTAGTCCAATACAGATCAGTACTCTAGAGGAAGTAGATTGAACATTGTTCTAAACTTATAAGACTTGCATAAGGTAATCAGAGTATAAGGAATATATCAGGATCAAATATCCAGAACAAATTATAAGCATAGCAAGATCATCAGAGTTACACATAGGATCAACATATATGACATACAATTATGTCACAACTATCACTAGTTATACTGCATATTTATTCTAGCACAAGACAGGCAGAGTTATTCTAGCACAGAGAATCAGAGTGGCCAAGGAGTCTGTTGTCAGAGTTGCCTAGGGTCTGAGACTCCAAAAATCTTACAGAATTACTCAGAAAATATGATACAATCACACATAATATAATCAGAGATGTGTGTGTGCTAAAATAAATATCAATATCAAGAGTGTTTGCATCAGAGATAAAACATATAGCATGTAAATATTCAAACAACTCATATATTGCATCAAAAACTCTAACTTACTTACCACTAGCATATAACATGTAACACATGGTAATTAGTTAGCTTCAAAACAAGTTTTAAAACATGGATATATATATAATGAATAGATATGTAAACTTACTTTCCCCTCATAGCATCATCATCGGGGAAGTAAAGTTTACCCGCACCAAATTACATTTGTTGATTTCCAATTAATTGGACAAATTCAACATGCCAAGTTCACTAACCAACTTATTGAAGGTAACTTCATCAAGTGGTTTCGTGAAAATGTCTGCAATTTTGTCCGTTGTGGGAACATAATGAAGTTCCACAATTCCATTCATTATATGCTCTCGAATGAAATGATACCTTATATCAATATGTTTGGTCCTTGAATGCTGAACAAGATTATTTGAGATTGTTATGGCACTTGTGTTGTCACAGTAGATAGGAATATTCTTCAAATCAAGTCCATAGTCTCGGAGTTGGTTTCTCATCCAAAGAATTTGAAAACAGCAGCTACCAGCAGCAATGTATTCAGCTTCAGCAGTAGATGTAGAAACTGAATGTCGCTTCTTACTAAACCAAGGAACCAATCTTCTTCCAAGAAACTGACAGCTTCCTGAAGTACTCTTCCGATCAATTTTACAACTAGCGTAGTCAGAATCTGTGTAGCCGATGAGATCAAAGCCCGTATCTTTAGGATACCAGATACCTAGATTAGGTGTACCCTTCAGATATTTGAAAATTCTTTTAATGGCTATCATATGAGATTCCTTCGGATCAGCTTGGAACCGTGCACACAAACATGTAGCAAAAATAATATCTGGACGACTCGCAGTCAAGTAGAGTAATGATCCAATCATGCTTCGATAATAAGTGATGTACACCATCTTACCAGACTTATCTTGATCAAGTTTTATGGCAGTTGCCATCGGAGTCTTTGCAGGTGTTGATTCTTCCAACTGATATTTCTTCAGAAGATCTCTGATATACTTCGTTTGACAAATGAAGATACCATCTGATTTCTGACTCACTTGTAATCCAAGGAAGTAGCTCAACTCACCCATCATACTCATCTCATACCTACTCTGCATAAGCTTAGAAAACATTGCACAAAGTGCATCATTCGTAGACCCAAATATAATGTCGTCAACATACACTTGCACAAATATGGTATCATCTTTATGATTCTTATGAAACAGAGTCTTATCTATAACACCTCTAGTGAAGCCATTTTCAAGAAGAAATTCTGAGAGAGTGTCATACCATGTTCTCGGCGCTTGCTTTAGACCATAAAGAGCCTGAAAGAGAAAATAGACAGAATCTTCAAACTCAGAATCTATAAAACCAGGGGGTTGCTCCACATAGACCTCTTCTTCAAGCTCACCATTCAGGAAAGCACTTTTCACATCCATCTGATATACCTTGAAGTTTGAATGTGCTGCAAATGCTAAAAACATCCTGATGGCTTCAATTCTAGCAACTGGTGCAAAGGTCTAATCATAGTCAATCCCTTCTTCTTGAGAGTATCCCTTAGCAACCAGTCTCGCCTTGTTCCTTGTTATAATTCCATCTTCATCAAGCTTGTTTTTGAAAACCCATTTAGTGCCAATCACTGATTTGTCTTTAGGTCTGGGTACAAGCTTCCACACTTTCCGTCGTTCGAACTGATTGAGTTCCTCTTGCATAGCAATCACCCAATCAGGATCTCCAAGAGCTTCATCTACTTTCTTTGGCTCCATTTAAGATAGAAACTCATAATAGAAGCATTCATTTGTTATAGCTCTTCTAGTCTTGACTCCACTGTCAGGATTACTAAGTATCAAGTTATGAGGGTGGTTTTTACTCCATATTCTATGTCTTGGTAGACTAGCCCTTGATGACTCAACATTTCCAGAATTGAGTTGAGTCTGACTACCGGATCCTAGTTCTTCTCCTTGTTCTCCTTCCCCTGAGTTGTTGCCAACTTAATCTACAGAATCTGAAGCTTGAGGACTAGTCTATGAGATAGTGTGACTTGTCTCATGACCATTACCTTCAGAATCTGTATCAGAATTATGATCATCAGGATCATTGCCATTGTCATTGTTGTCTGGAACAACTTCAGGTTCATTTTCTCCATCAGAAAGATCTTCAACATCAAGATTATCACTGTCATCTTCCTTCTGAATACTTGGGAGCTTGGCGTAATCAAATGTTACATTAAGGCTTTCCAAAACCTTTTGATCACTAATCACATACACCCTGTAAGCCTTTGACTCTAAAGAATAGCCCAGAAAGATACCTTCTTCATCTTTAGCATCAAACTTTCCAAGATGTTCATCATCCTTAAGCACAAAGCACTTTCCTCCAAACACGTGAAAGTATTTCACTGATGGTTTCTTGTTGGTCATTAACTTGTAAGGGGTCTTCTCATATATCTTGTTGATCAGGGTTCTATTTTGAGTATAACATGCAGTGTTAACTGCTTCAGCCCAAAAGTAAGTAGGAAGATTGGCTTCATTAAGTATAGTCCTTGCAGCTTCAACCAATGTTCGATTCTTCCTCTCAACCACTCCATTTTGTTGTGGAGTCCTTGGTGCTGAAAAATGTCTTGAGATGCCCTTCTCGACACAGAAATCATTCAACTTTGCATTTCTAAATTCTGTTCCATTATCTGATCTAATTGTTCGCACAGGCACTCCATCTTCTAACTCAATCTTGTTAATTTGATCGATAATTATATCAAGTGCTTAATCCTTTGAATGTAAGAATAACACCCACGTGTATGTGGAATAGTCATCAATAATCACTAAGCCATATTTCTTTCTTGACATAGACATGACGTTGACAGGACCAAACAAATCCATGTGAAGGAGTTGTAGTGGTTCAGTGATGTCAGTCATTGTCTTCTTCTTGTCTGATGCCCTCTTTGACTTTCCCTTCTCATATGCTTCACAGAGTCCATCAGGACTGAATTCCATCTCGGGCAATCCTCTCACCAATTCCCTCTTAACCAAAGAATTCATGGTCTTGAAGTTCAAGTGGGAGAGCTTCTTATGCCATAACCAACTTTTATCTTGAGAGGCTTTACTGTAGAAACACATTACTTGACCATCTGCAGAATTCCAGTCAGCTATGAACAAATCACCCTTTCTAACTCCATTGAGAGTCAGCTTCTCATTCTTCTGATTAGAGATCAAACACTTCTCTTTCTTGAACAACACTTCACATCCTTTGTCACAAAATTGACTGATACTGAGAAATTATACATAAGACCTTCAACCAGAGAGATATCTTCAATGATGACATTGCCAATTTCCAAACATCCATATCCCGTAGTATAACCTTTGCTGTCATCTCCAAAAGTAACCACTGGGCCAACTTTCTCAACCACCTTTGATAGCAGGGCTCTATCTCCAGTCATATGCCTTGAATATCCATTGTCCAGAATCCACATGACCTTCTTCTGCTTTATGCCCTGAAAACAAAAGTGATTAAGTTTTCTTTGGTACCCAAACTACGTTGGGTCCAGAAGACTTAGAAGCATTTGAATATATAACATTTCTTTTCACAGAGTTGATAGACTTAACAGTTTTTGCTTTATTATTGACTGTTTCCTTGTCACTTTCAGAAGCACCAACAGACTTGCTCTTGGGTTTGGTGACAGGTGCCACTTTCCTAGCTTTAGGAGGGCTTATAGTCTTTGATCTACCAGTGTTCTTACTAACATGCTTATCATGATTATGAGATGTATTATGTGAGTGTGTGGAATCAGGCTAAGTGTGCATGAAAGATACTACACATGGCATGCAAACAGATTTATTACACTTAGAAACTTTAGGCATGTTAGGCATGTTATGCACATAAGCATTCTTAACATTTTCTACTTTAACCTTTCTACAAGCATGAGTAAGGTGACCAACAGAACCATAATAATTGCATAACTTCCTAGGGCCATTATTTCTTATCCTGCCATTTCTACTTCTATTCTTCTTATTCTTGGAAGTAAAACCTAGTCCGACAAAAGATAAATCAGAGTCACTAGCAACAGACGTGAGTTTCTTTGCCTTTTGTCTCCTTGAGAGCTCGAGATCCTCAACAAGCATCTCATGAGGAATATAAAGATTATCTTCATCAAAGGTCTCAACAACAGCTTTCTTAAATAGAGGCTTCTTAGCTTCCTTAAGAATACGAGGTGTACTAGGGGGATTAACAACTTTCTCTACAGGCTCATTTTCAACTACTCGTTTCTTAGAAGCTTTTCTAAGTTCGTCGTAGTCTAAGCCTATCCCAACCTTTCCACCTACTACTTGATAAGCTATGAGCTTCTTAGCAAGATATGCAGAATCAGTAAAAGCATGCAATTTAGTTTCTAATTCTGCATTCTTGTTCCTAAGCTCTTCCTCTGTCTCAAGGTGCTTAGTAATCTTAAGCTCTAAATATTTATTGGTTTGCTTAAGATTCTCAACACTGACCCTATCTAGATTTAACTTATCATTTTCATCTTTAACTTTCTTTAGTTCTACTTTAAGGTCTTCGACATCAAGCAGAGTGCATCTTAGTGTAGTACTAACATTTCTATACACTTCTTTTACGGCATCATGTTGCTCAATACATTCCTTTGTATTGTATCGTGCCTTAAGATAGTGATGAGAAACATCATTTCTATACACTAGGACAGTCTGCCTGAAGGCGACACAACTAAGTTGGCCATAGTAGGATCTTCCATACTTTGCAGCTCCTCAGTGGTGTAGTAATCACTTGGACTCCCAGAGAGGTTTCCATCATCCATCTCAGCTTTAAAGAGCGTTTCAGTTTTAGACTTTGGCTTTTCAGCAGTAATGTCAAGCTCTTTGATTCCACTGGCTACAAGAGCAGTTGTCTTGAGTAGTTCAGTATTCTTGCTATCAACTGTTCCTCCACCATAGATAATTTTCCTTTGTTCCTGCTCCATTTCATGAGTTTTCAGCTTACCATACAACTTCTCAAGTGTCATGGTTTCGAAGTCAACACGCTCACGAACAGATGAAGCCTTATTCTCTAAGTGGTGAGGTAGGACTAGCATAAACTTCCTGTTGACTTCTCTCTGAGGATAAGTCTTGCCATGAATACTTAATTCATTTAATAGCTTGTTCAGTCTTTCAAAGACTTGAGTAATACTTTCTCCTGGCAAGGACTTAAAGGCCTCATATTGTGAAGTCAATATATCCAATCAATTCTACCTGACATCTTCAGTTCCTTCCATAAGCAGTTCTATGGTTTCCCACATGTGCTTTGCATTCTCACAGACCATAATTTGGTGACTCATATCATCATCCATCGAATCCACCAAGATAAGCTGTAGGCCTTCATCCAGAGCTATCAGTTCTTTGTCACGTGTACTCCATTCAGCTTCAGGACATGACATTCTCATATTAGGAAACTTCGGATGATCCTTCATTGGCACATGTCTTCCTTCTCTCAATACTCTCATATACTCTGGATTCGATGCCCGAATATATAATAGCATTTTCTTTTTCCATAGATTATATCTCGATTTATCAAACTAAGGAACCTTGATACTACTAACTTTCTGAGAACTCATCTTTTCAGATCTGAATAATTTTTGCAATAAACCGTCTCAAAATACGATAACCCAGTCAGTCAACAATACCAAACCAGTCAAGTCAAAACCAACAAACCCAAATCAAATCTACACACCGAAAGCACTCCCAGACTCCAGACAACAACAGCAAAACTTGCTAATCTAACGGATCAAATCTGTATATCGATCAACAAGCTCTGATACCAATTGTTAGGTCCAAATATACATACAGGGGGGTGAATGTATGTTTTTCATTTTTTGTTAATTAATTGCAGCGGAAAATAAACCTCGAAAACGAAATAAACAAACACTAAGAGATTCACGGAATAATTCTTTTTATTAAGAGATTAAACCATAAAGGTTTGCTTACAACTCCGAATATAAATAATTTGAAGTAACAAATATAGAGAGAACCAAAATAATAGCAATCAATTTGGGGTTGTATCTATCCTCTAAAAATTTCAAGGCTTTAATGGTGTGAAATAAATTGGGCAGCACTTCTCTCCTTAATTTCAATAAATGAAATCAACCCACTCTACAAGAAAAATTCTGCAGAGCTTTAATGGTGTTTTGCTGAGAAGTGTTGAAAATCAATCTGCTGAAAAATTGGTTTTGTAGTGGTAGAATTGTTGGAGAGATAAAATAGGGCTACATGGCTGACTCCTGTCCATTTGTTTGAATTGCACGGCATGTATTGCGATCAGAAAGTAGAGTTGTACTTCAAATAATTTATGTGGTGACAACTTGCAGTAGTACACCAAAATGCATTTATTTTCTATGGCGACAGATACAAAGCAGCACACTCTCATGTGCTTCACACATAAATTAAAGGGGATGTCGCCACACGTTAAGCCTACGCGCGAATGAGAGAAAATTCAGCCGCCTTTGCAATTTTCGTCTGTGGCGATGGATGTGGGAATAGAATTGCCTATGGCGACAAAGAGGAGTAGAATAGTGGATTTGATTCCACGTGCAGCTGTCAGAAGGGAGTTTACGGGTGTAAAAGCAACAGCCACCAAGGAGGGTATCGGTGACGTACGTGCGGGATATAAAGAAGGAAGGAGAGGGAGTTGCACTGCACGCGCGTTGCTTTGCCGCGGAGGAGACTATACATGTCTGCTAATTCTTTTTTTTGTTTGTGAAATGTGGGCCCGCAGTTTGTTTGACTACAGATTTCAGTTGTTCATTTGATTTACAAAATAAATCACACAAAAAACATAACCTGCTAATTGATTAACAGAAACTTGGGGCTGCCATTTTGCTGCTCTTCCTTTCTCCCTTTTTTAATTATATGCAAACCTGATCATTTCTTTGCTTCATGCAATAATTCGAGTGTATTTACAAAATAAATAAACATTTGAATTTCTTTTAAAAATAAATATATAAATGAATAATTAGATTTCATTTATTCATTTAAATTAACGATCAAATGTTAATTTATTTATTTAAAATCAATTGATGATTTAAAAATTAAATAAGTAAATGAAATAGTTTCCATTTATTCATTTAATCAAAAATCAGTCATTGATTAAAAATAAATCCAATAAATCCTCGGGTTGTACTCCTCTGTATCTTCAGGCCTTCTAATCTCCGGGGTTTTGTACCTTAATATATTTCCAGTCTCCTCGAGTACAAAAACCACTTAACATTGTTTCTAAAAATAATACTCCATTTCCCTTTCACGGATCACTAACGTCTAGTGCACAGGTCTGGTTCACAGACGACTAGTTCCGCTCTCAGGCCTTCGTATTATACGCGTATAAACCACTGTTAAGTATTTTACCAAATATAACCAACTTCACTGGGAATCCTTGAGGTCTTCACACTGATCTTAATAACTGATTCGAATGACTTCAATCTTATTCCTCCGATGCCTGAACATATTAATGAACTTCATACGGATCACTGTTGACGTCTTCTTCACTGCAGCTAACAAAACCTTTTGTGCATATACCCAATATCCAATCTGTACTGATCCTAGTGGAACATAGATTATTTCAAAGTCCTTGTTCTATGTTGAGTTATCCAAACCAGTATTGTTGAGATAAACATAAAGCTTCAATCTTGCTCAACACACTCCTGACACACCACCCCATGAGGGTGATGACCCTGATTCTGAGAAGGTATGCCTGATTCCTTACTATTACCTTCACCGAGGACAGTGAATATTTTAAGTTTGGGGGTAGTAGTTAAGGAATATATGTTTGTGTGTGTCTCATATTTATATAGTTTAGTTCATATAGTTCCATATTTATCATGTAGTTTTTTTTATTTATTTTGTTTTTGTTTTGTTATTAGTATGTTGTATATAGTTTCATGCATTTGCATTATAACATGATCCCTTAGATGATTTTTCCGATTGATTTGTGATATTGATGCAAGTGTGGTGATATCGTGTTTAGTGATGTTAAGTCTTATCGAGTTGATTTGCATGCTAGAAGCAATAAATTTCACTAAGTCTTATAGGTTGCTTAAGTGCTAGATCACGGTCATGGTTTGTTTATTTGTCAAGGTTTAATCACTTGTTTTTATTTAGAATTTAGGATATTCACTTAATGGTAAATTAACATGGAAATTTAAAAATTAGAAAAAATTGGATTTCATTGCTAGTTGTTGTGGCTAGGTGTCAAATGGCTAGTAGCCAGCTCATTTTACATGAGTAGTCTTCGGTTGAACGAGATGGAGCGAAACTCACTCGTTCAGAAATTGTTGGAAAAAAAGGAGAAAAAAGAAAAAAAAGAAAAGGAAAGAATTTTTTTTGTGTGTTATGCATAATTGATCATGAGTGGGCTCTTTAATACTCGAGTTATTCAATTCTTAGGGGACTTTGTGCCTAGTGACCTAAGGCTTTTATAGTCTGGGATCCACTAACCTAACGCTCGCTATATGGGTATTATTGTATAAGCCTTTTATGGACCTCACTCATTGCACGGTCAAATAAGCATATTGTGTTGTTTATGTGTTAGCAATAAAAGTATGAATCCATGTATAACTCCGATATAAGATTGAAGTGTTGTTAGTCATTTTGAGTTTAGCTTTTATTCTATTTATAACCTTATGATTGCCTTGATAAGTAGTGAGTCATAATTATTGATCTAATTGCGATAGTATATCTGTTAAGTAATTGCACACACACACGCTTCTGGTTTGTGAATTGATTTTTGAGATTCAATTGAACTTGTGCAAATAACTGCATTTGTGGATATGTTTCTTATTGGTTGGTTAAGTTATTCTATTAGGATCGTTGCATTCATATTAGTCGCGTTCATGCATTTTTATTTCTTGTTCTTTGAGTCTGTTTATGCTTGAGGACAAGCATCGGTTCAAGTTTGGGGGTGTGTTAAGTGGCATTTATGTCCACTTAGAATGCTCTATAAAGGCTTGAATTGGTGTTCTGTACTCGAGTTATTTATGTATTTGATGCGTTTTTGTAGTGTTTTTGCATTTCAGGCATAGTTGGAGGAATCAGGAGATTTAACATTGTTTTGGTGCTAAATTAGTGCTAGGAAGGTGTCTTGAATAAAAGCTCGTGGATCGCCATCTCAAACCAGCCATAAAAATAGAAATCAGAATATTTTCCAGAAGGTCAGTACGCCCGCGCTGTAGTAGCACGCGACCTCGCCAGAAGTACAGAATGACAGCGCGCCCGCGCTGATAAAGCGCGCGGCCGCGCTAGGTCGTGTTTCAAGAATCCTGTTTATACTACAATTTTGATTTCTGGACTTCTCTTCTGATCAAAGCTGCTATATATTGATAACTTAAGATCATTTTTCAAGAAGGAGACATAACAGAGCTTAAGAAGAAATCAACGAGAATACCTATAGCACAATTCAAAGAATGCGAAGAAGACCTAATTTATTCTTGTGATTCTTTGTTCTAAGTTGTAATCTTGGATGCTCGTTTCTTATTTGTTGAACCTATACACTTGTTACGTACTTGGTTTATTATTTATTCAATATAAAGACTACGTTTATTATATCATGCTTTCATCGGAACCCACGTTGATGATGAGTCCTAGTATGGGCTAATCATTATCGTCGGGTTCTAAAGTATTTATTTATGGATTTCTTTAGTTAATTGTTTCGATACCTTAGTGTGTAATGATTGTAAAATAATCTAGTTATGGTTGTGCTTATTCATCTTGTGAGCGTCGTGAACTTATAAGATAGTGTGTTAATCTCTTTTGAAGCGAAAGTGAATTTAGGGGTTTAGAACTTGCCATGCTAGCATAGGTTCATGTATTTGATACGCATGATTCGTAGGTAATTTTAACCATCTTACTTGCCCTATATAATCACGATAGATAAATTGTTCATTAAACCATTATGTTGTCATATTCTATAGATATATAGGGTCTCAATATAATTGGTGTGTATTCAGCTTCTATCTCTTTTGTGGATGACTGGTAGTAGGGTATTCGTGCAATGAAAGTTGGCGTTTACTAGTTTCGTGTTATCTGATTAGTGTCATCACCATTACATGCTAAGGTTAAGAACAAAAAGGCTATTGAATGAAGTAGTAATGAAGTTAGAATCCCATGTTTATGTCATATAGTAATTAATCTCTTTTAATCTCTTAGTTAATGTTCTTTAGTATAATCTCTTAGTTAATCGTAGTTATAAACAATCTCAATTTGTGATCATCTTAGCATTGAATAATAACCATACCATTGTTGCATAAGTACATTGATTAAAATTAAACTAAACCAGTTTCTGTGGGAACGAACTAGAATTAATTCTATATTACTTGCGATCGCGTATACTTGCATGAATATTAGCGCGTGTTTTCGTCCTAACACAGGTCACAGATCAAGGGATATCGAAAAGTCTGTCAAAAAGTCTAAAATGACTTGTAGAGAAGTCCTAAGAGATATCTGCAAGTCAACATGCATGTAGAGATCTCAAATATTGACAAGTCAAATGTATATGTAGAGAACTGGAGATATCGGCCAGTCATTTCTTCATGTAGAGATCTAGAGATATCAACAAGTCAAAATCTTCATGTAGAGAACTCAAGATGTAGACAATTCAAAAGGCCATGTAGAGAACTGGAGATGTCGACAAGTCATTTTACATGTAGAGAAATAGCAATCTCGACAAGTCAAATACACATGTAGATAACTCAAGATATCGATAAGTCATTTTACTTATCAATATGTCACTTCTCTACAGAACAAAAAGAGATCTCGACAAACTATCTGAAATTTGGAATACAGACAAGTTCAAGATTCAAGATTATCAATCAACAAACAATTCATTCACTGAATTGGAAAGACTACAAAAGAATCTTGAAGAATACAATATCAAGGGCCAAGATTCACTGGACAAAGGATGGTCACAAACCTACAAGATTCTGTATAGATTTGCTAACACCAGAAAAGGAAATAGGGAATATAGCTTTAGAAAATGTATTCGTACATTTTAGTGCAAGTTTTTTAAACCCGGGTTGTTGGTCTATAAAGCATGCACGGGTCCTTAGTTTAGAAGAAACAAAAAAGATCTAGAAAATCTTATATTCTCTCTCAAGATTTGTAGCTGAGTTCTTATTTCTAAGAAGAAGATCTGTAGAAAAACAAACTTGATTAATACAATCAAGTGAGTTTTTGATATCTTATTTTGTGTTTACTGTCAAACAATTTATCTATACAAATTCATACTTGCTTTTGTTTAAATTAATCCAAATAGTTTCAAAAGAGAATTAAAATCCAAGTAACATATTCACCCCCCTTCTGTGTTATATTTTATTGCACTCAATATCTAACAGAAATCAAGAAGGACGTCAAATAAATGAGTTCCAAGACAAAATAAAATCTCACCAAGTCCTAATTCGAGAAATCTAGACTTAATCAATCGAGAAGTTCCATACTGTACTAATTCGAGAAGATAGTTTATTCAAGAAGTGCACTTTGGATCATATTCTTAATTATATGTGTGTAATTATATATTTTATATATTAAAGGTTTTAAGTAGGAAATATTCCATCCCATTTGAGTTGTTCACACATTTTAAGGAGTATAAAAAGGAGTTACCTAAATTTGTGAATTTTTTTAATCTTGTATATGAATTTAAGATTCAAATTATTATACATTTTTAATTACACCACGAAAAAGTACTACACAAATTTATTATTAAAAAAATTGTTATTCCAATTATAGGTTAAAAAAGCTCTTATTCAGAATTCAAAGAAACTAAAGTTCAAAAGGTGTATTAATTTCACTTCTAGTTTTGATATAGCTATACAACAACAAAAAAGAAGGCCTGATGAATACCCGCTACTTCAACTGTTTATCTAATCTGTTTCACAACATCATCCATCGTAGGCCATACTAAAACCACAAGAGCACACCTACATTGTTGTTTCTTTTAGTACAACTTATAATAACCCCAAATTTTATAATCCTGATGAATAGTAACTTGTACTGATTTTTCTGATTAATAAAAAATTATCAGACCACCCTATATAGGGGTTCTTTTATGGATATTCTGAGATCATATTAGTACTCCATAATGTAAATGAGTGTATGTAAAGGTCGTCATAAATCGAATTCGAACACTTTGATTTTCCCCCATAATCCACCATATATCGAAAGAATTAAGTATAAGGTAACATGATTAAGAGGAATTCAATTCAAAGATTTTAATAGAGGATCACTAAAGGAATAAAATATAAAGAAGGGTTCAGGGAAGCCCAAGTAATAAGATCCCAGATATGATCCCTCAAACGAATAACGAGAAGGAGAGTTAAGCGAACCGTAAAATAAATAAGCGACCAAGGATCAAGCTTATACAAATAACAAGGAGATTATCCAAATAATTAAGTACTAATCAAGAGGATTAGAGCAAGATGAGGTCATCAAGCCATAAGGAATTGGCAAATGGCTAGAAAGTGATGCAAGATTGATGATGTAAGCAAGGGAGAAGATATTTGTGCAAGGATTGATATTAGCAAGTATTTTAACCTTGATTAAACCAAGGTTAAAGCTAACCAAGCCCTTAAACACCACACAAAACCAAGACAACCAAAACAAGAAGCATTCTCCATTTTTTTCATTCATGCTCTCGGCTTTTCATGGAAATACATGGAAGAAGAATTCAAAGTCCGAGCTCCACTCTATCTTAAATCACAAGGTAATTTCTATAGCTTCTTTGTGATTAGATATAGCTATCCTAGGAATCTTAGCATCAAATTCTCTTCCTGGCTAACCTAAAGAAATCATCAAAAGTGATGATGAATAGTTTTTTCAAGAACTAATCATTTTGATCTTGTTTTCCTGGATCATTCAAGCTAAAGTAAGGCTATACAAGGATCATACAAGGCTTAGTAGCTACTCATACACTCCAAGGAAGGTATAGTCCCTAGAACCCTAGCCTTGACTTGTAGTTTTGATGAGTTTTATGGATAAGTCAGTGATGAGAAACATGATCCATGTATGTTTAGTTAGTTATGATTGTTTAGTGATGGTTGTTATTGATTGATCTATGTTAATGCTTGAAATGAGTTGATGATCTTGAAAATTTTGACTTGGGTTAGTATTGATTAAGTGAGATCTGGTATTGTGGGTGATATGTTGATGATTTGGTGTAGAATTGGTATAGTAAAATTTTGGGAATCATGTCAACATAGTCGTCGTAATGTCCATTTTCCTATAGACTATTTTTGTGCTTAACTTTAGGAATAGAACACCCATTGTTATGAACTCACCATTTCCATGATTATATGGGTTATGTTTTAAGCTTCATTTTGATATATGATTTGCTTAGATCCGATTTATGGTTTAGGAGAAACGACCGTTTTAAGTAACAGCGTTTCGCGAACGAACCCTTACCCCTCGTGTAACTTTCAGACCATGTTTAAGGCCTTTAAAAGATTAATCGGATCACGGAACAATTATGTAAAGTGTATTAGACAGTTGCTAAAGTCCTCGCGATAGAGTCGCCTTAAAATGTTTAACGGTTAATTTTATAAAAATGGTGGAGCCGAGGGTACGCGAGCGACTAATGTAAATCTTTAAGCATTAGGGTATGAATGAATAAAGTCCAGTTTCTTAAGAGACCTAGGATTAATTCCGACTTATGTGTTGTTAATAGGTTATCGAAGTCATCCCAGACCCATTTCCACCCCATATCGCTCATACAAGTTTTTTACCAGTATAATTATTATTATGATGATATTTGTTAGGTCCGTAATTAACTATAGAGGGGGTGAATACAGTTTATGCAATCAATTCGACAAAGATTTAACATAATCAACTTTTTTATATTAACAGATAAAAACTAATTACAAACGTACTCTCTCAAAAGGATGAACAAATATCCTTGAGAGCTGCTAGGTTATGCGAATGATATAACAATGTTTGTAATGCATATAGCATGAACCTAATCTGTGCTTTATATTGAGTACAGCTATACAATCAATAAGGAATCCTATTATATTACAGTAAGGAAACATATCCATGTATGATTGCTTTTGAGATAAAGTCCTTTACCGCCTTGAATTCCTGCTTTCATTTTCCTCCTCGAATATCTACTGAGGTGATAAATCTTGGTGACATCATTTACTGATCATCAAGTACTGATATAAGTACCGATGACGTCACTCTTTAGTAAATGCTGATATAAGTCCTGATAAGAACTTATGGTAGTTTCTGTCCATATATCATCAATTATATCTAACAATCTCCCCCAACTTGTGCATTATGGCAATATATACAAGTTCCAATTGATGATGTCAAAACTATCTAAATGCAAGTAAGCATATTCTTTCTTGCTTCAGTGAATATCATACTTTACTCTTCATTTTGAACTCTAACACGGTCTGGAAAATCTTCAAGAAACTTCCTTAGCAGATTTTCTTCCATTACATCCGAATACCATTGCATCCTCTGTTTATGTTCTTTCAGTTCATCTGTTGATTCATCATTCTGATAGATGTGAGATTGCATAACTTTGAATTTCCAAGAGATAGACCACCCAGCTTCAGAAATCCAATTTTCTTTCCATCAGGATTAAAGGTTAAAACTTTAGTCCCTAGAATCATTTCTATCTCGGCTCCTCCAATAGGCATATCAACAACATATTCAGATTGATCGATGTAATTTAGAATGTAGTTTGATTTGTAAGACATTCCTCTCTGCTTTAACTGTATCAGGTTCTTTATGAATGTAGACCATCTGGCAGTTACAAAATTAGTTACCTTGAGAATTGTAACAATACGTTCCAATTCCTGCCATGGTTTGTCTCTTAACTGTTATTGTGTCAACCTTAAGTTTCTCCTAGACTCCAGAAAATAAATCATTTTCTCTTCAACAAGATCAATAACAATTTGCACTGATATGATCTTCTGTAAGTCTTCAAGCATCACATTGTCTCCAATTTTTGTCAAATTAGCATGCTTCCTTAAAATCAAAGCATCTTCTACAAATGGATCAACATTTAATCTTCCAAGACCACTTGTGATTCCAGGTCTTCTAGAGTGAGAACTTCCACTATGAATCTTTTTTAATGTTTCAGAAGAATCCCTTCTAGGTCATGATTTCTTGCTTTTCCATAGTAGCTTCTTCTTTTCTTCAAAAGTAAGTTATGGCTTATGAGAGACTATGTCTTCGATTTTGAGATCTTATAAATTAGCTTGAATTGGATAGAAATCAACAACATGAGTAGAATCAGAGGTTGTGATTGGTTGAATAACAGCTTCTTCTTTATTAACTTGAGCAATGTCATAGGTTAATTTCAATTTTTCAACCCAGTCAGCTCCATGAATCTTCCTTCTTTGATGAACTTGGTTGATTTCTTCTTCAGTAATTTCATCAGTTTCAAAAGATTTAACAACTGTATAGATTGGATCTATCAATATTTGTGATTTAGTTGCTTTAGATATTATTTTCTTCTTTTCAACAGCTTTGACTTTAGGCTTTGAAAGTTTTGACTTCTCTCCTATCTTCGCTTTCCCTTTATGCTTCCTGTCAGCAGTTAAGATACTTTAACATCCGAGAGATCTTTAATCCTCTGACTGACTTACCTCCCTTATTACTATACCCTTGGTTGGTCTGTTAGAAGGATCATCTTCATAAAGATCTTGAGAGATAACAGTAGTATCAGTATTTATTGTCTTCATGGATTTCTTGAAGTCTTCCTCCATTTGCCTTAGCTGTTCTAGATCAACTCCAGGATTTTCTTTTTCAAAGATGCTTCTACTCATCTCAGAGTCAAATACTTGAATCTTTGGATCCTTGTAGAATAGAGTTGTCTTTCTACCTTTTATTTTTAGAGTTTGAAGATATTGACTTGCTTCTGCACCAGCTTCTATCTCCAGAATACCTTGGTCTTCATCAGCAGTTGTGACTTGTAAAGTTTGTTGAGATGTTGTAGTCACATTCAATTCTCTAACTCTTCTTTCTCTTCTTTCACTTTCTCCACCTTGTCTAGATTTAGACCTAGTGATTGCTTTTGATGAACCACTAATTCCAACTAGCTCTTCACCTCTTCTACTTTCACTATCCTTCTGTCCCCCCTTATTACCTCCATCAGGATTTTCATCATCAATATTTATCAGTATCAGCTGCTTATATTTAGATTGAACAATTTTCTCCCCTTTTTGGCATCATCACCAAGCAGTAGAGAAAGAATCAGCTCCATTGCATTTTGTACCTCTGTAAGTTGATCAGATATTTGAACTTGTTTACCTTCCAATCTAGCTTGATTGGCTTCAATTTTAGTTTGTCTGGAAACAATTGGTGCAATTTGTTTCTGAATTTCCTAATGAGTAGTCAGCCTTGAAGCAATCAATGATTCCTTGATCTGATTGATTTGAGAAGTAGTTGCTTCTTGAGTTGTATGTAAGGATCGGATAACTAGAGTAGATGCTTTTAAATGAGTCAGCATATCAGGATTTTGAATTCTTTGTTCAGTTGTTTCCAAATGTGCAACAATATTTGTTCTGAAAATAGGATATGTATCATCTTTCCATTTAGCATTCTAGATGCCATCAAAATAATCCTGCTTCTTCTTGGTATCCAACTCCTTCAGCTTCTGTTTCCTTACATGAGTAGGCATATCTTCAGGGAAGAAAAGATCATCGTCAAGATTTGTAAGAGCACTAGAAATATTAGCTTCTTCACCATCATTAGATTCTCCCTCTACAACTGGATTTTGCACTATTTGCTGAACTTCAACACCAGCTTCAGCATGTAAGATAGAATTAGAAATAGCTGCAACATGTGATCCAGCAGCTTCAGAAGCTTCAAAACTATCAACACTTAACTCCATATCTTCTAAACTTTATGAATGGACTGTAGTGCTACTTCATATTCAACAACAACAGGGATTACTTCAGGTGGTGGAATAGTAGAGTGAATGAACTATTTTTCAGTAAAAACATGGATTGCTACAATTGTTAGGTCCATAATTAACTGTAGAATGGGGGGTGAATACAGTTTATGCAATCAATTCGACAAAGCTTCAACAGAATCAACAGTTTTTATATTAACAGATAAGTACTCTCTCAAAATAATGACCAAATATCCTTGAGAGCTGCTAGGTTATACGGATGATATAATAATGTTCGCAATGCATATAACATGAACCTAATATGTGCTTTATATAGAGCACAGCTACACAATTAATAAGGAATACTATTCTATTACAGTAAGGAAACATATCCATGTATGATTGCTTTTGAGATAAAGTCCTTCACCGCCTTGAATTCCTGCTTTCCTTTTCCTCGACGAATATCTACTGAGGTGACAAATCCCGACAACATTATTTGATGATCATCAAGTACTGATATAAGTACTGATGATGTCACTATTCAGTAAATGCTGATATAAATCCTGATAAGAACTTCTAATAGTTTTTGTCCATATATCATCAATTATATCTAACAATATTTATATATGCATTATCTTGAGATAAGTGCATGAGTATTGTTAGAAAATCTTGCGATATATTATTGCATGTATATTTTGAAAAGCATGTTAATATATATATATATATATATATATGCATGCGTGTCTCGAAATCTTGATATTTCATTGTCAGTACAATTGCTTATAAATTGCATTATACCTATGCCAGAGATAAGCAGTAGTTGTGTACACCCTTAGTATAGGGGACCCAAAGTTGAACATTTTTCTAAATCGGGAGACGATGTTACCGAGTATATTATATATATATTTTTCTATGACTATTAATCGAAGAAGGTATATTCGATAGTGTTGAATAATAATCAAATATTATTTTTGATTATTTAAATAAAGATTTTACTTTCATATAAGTATATCTTTTTTCTATTATTATTCGTTTCAAGTATTATTTTCAAAACTTTTACTTCAATTATTTTATAAAAGCTATTTTTTATTAGAATATTATTTAAAGAATAATATTTAGATATCTTATAATATTTTGAAACTGATTTATTTTATTAAATAATTTTTACCTCAAATGTTTTCAAAAATATTTTCGAATCTTCAAAATGATTTTTTAAAAGTTAGAGCGGATTCCAAAACTCATTTTTAATATAAATATTTCCTTTCGGGGGGGGGGGTTAAATACTCGCTCAAAATCTGAGAGATCCGGCTCCGTGGTGTATTTTTGTCACAACGAAGTTGCTGATTTGATCAAAGAGTTTTTGATTACTTTCCCAACATTCGGGAAGTAAGTCCATCAAAATGCGTCGGCATAGGCGACATAGATCGAGGTACGGTCTATCAAAGTGTAAGAGGCTGGGTTATAGTCTATCAACGCGTAAGAGGCCGGGTGACGGTCCATTATAAGGTCCTAATACGGCCAGGGTGATGATCGGTGAGGAATTCATCCATCTACTAGTAGAGAAGTGACTTGATTGATATCTTTGCCTGATCAACAAGGTACGTATCGGGTTTATGCCAAAGCTTTCCTCATTCCAAAATCATTGGGTATTACAACTCTTTTTATACTTTTCATAACAGAGTTTTTCAAGGAGTATATGATATATATATATATGGACTTAATGAAGTATCTCGTAACTTCATCTTTTAAATGATATTTCAAAGATTAATCTTATACAAGCTTTATCTTGTAACCTCATCCATATGATGAACTTTTGAAAACTTATTATACTTTGAACTGTGGTAGTTCAAGTAGTTTTTCTAAAAAGATATAAGTATATTAGAGTATTTTCTAACTTCATTTTTTTAAGCTTATATCCCTTAAGTAATTATCTTATACTTGATAAAGATTTTCAGTAAGATATCGATTCAGATACTTGCATTATTGATTAAACTATATATTATCTTGCGAGCTATATTGCCCACTCTTGCTTCATTTCTTCATCACACAATAAGAGTTAGGAAGGATGCCCAGACTCAAGCAGACCCAACGCAAGAGCATGGGAAGCGTCTTGCGTCTACCCGCTGATATCTTATCCGCCATTACTGTAGAGGTAGATCTATATGGAGTTTAGACATTCAGCTTTTGGGAATCAAATTATGTATAATTATAACTTTTGTTGGATAATGGCAAAGAATTACAAACCTATTAAGTAATCATTTTGGGTTTGTAATAACTTTTAAATTGTGGATTCAATGACTGTTACCTATTTCAATTTTATCTCTGATACTATAACGTTTTATGGAGTGTGTATTATTGTGGGGTCGCAACATGCACTTATTTCTTGTTATTTAGGTTAAGTGATATTATTGGAAAGAAAGACCGTGACAACCCGGATTCTCGACCCCATATTTGGGGGTGTTACAGAAATGGTTTCAGAGCTAAGCGTTATAAACCTCAGAGATGATGCGACGATATACTAATAAATTCAGAATGATAATAAGAACTTTTTCCAAGTTCATAGCCGGGCTACTTAAAGTAGTGCTGACAGTTAAAACCCTTACGGGAACTGTTATAAGTATCATGATATTAACTTAGCTCGCTTAATGTGTAAGAGCACGAGATCGAGGATCTAGAGATGTATGAGCAGGAGCATGATGAGGCATTGATATGTGCTGAGGATCAGGTTGAGCCTGACGAGGATGTTGCTGAGGAGGAGGACCCCTTGGAGGATACTGAGCCCTTTGTTTATGAGGAGACTGATGAGGAGGATCCCATGGAGGACACTGAGCCACTTGCTGATGTGGATGATTATAATATTCGGGATATATCGTGTAAGTATTTTTGCTAATAAATAATTAATATATGTGTTCAGTATCTATTCTGTGAATTAATTGTTAAGTGTTAAATATGTTTGGATGTTTAAAAATATTATTAATTGAGTATTTTAATTTTTATATGTCCAAAATAAAATATAGATAATTGTCATATCTTCCTAATTATTTTTATGTTGATTTATGAATTTATAAGGATCATATGAAATTTATAAAATCTTTTTCCGAGTATTTAAAATCTATTTTATAAAAACGGGAACCAACCGACGTCATCCGTTGTTACGTTTTTGGAACCCGAAACTCTTCCGAGAACTCCTTCCTAACCTAATTGTAATATTCCGAGCATATTCCATGTTTCGACTTTTTCGATCTGGCGTACGGTTTGTCCTGCGCGGGTCCCGGCGCAACATTTTTGATACAATATTCGTTTCGGTAAATCAATAAAACTCGTATTTTCGATAAACGGGAGCTTTTTATTAAACTATCCCAATTATCACCTCGTAGTAGGTGTAACCAGGCACTGAGACCAAGACCGCAGTACAAATTGTACTGGTTTGGATAACTGTCCCGAAATCCGATACCGTTTGGATCAGTTTTTACAAATAAACGTACCGTTTCGGAATGATCCAACGGGATATTAATTTTCCGTAATTATAAATAGCCTTCACCGTATTTTATTTCGTATCAAAAATCATTTGCAGTCAGTAATTATATAAATTTTCAGAGAAAATTCAAATATTCATAAACCTTTCTAAGAATCAAACCAACAATCGGAGGTGTTACTGAAGTCCGTTTAGAAAGCTCGAGTACTCAATCCAAAGGTCTTGAGGTGTTCTATCAGATTCTGTGTTCCAAATCACTGCAGAAATCAAGGTTTATTTTCTGAAAAATTATATATTTTCGAATTAATTTTATTAAAAAATGATTTTTTGTTCAGATGATTGTTTGTATGATTTGATGCTTGCATGTTGTAGAGCTTGTTTTCCTGATGATTTTCATATGTCATACGTCTGATTTGGAGTTCAATAATATGCTCAAAAGTGGGTTTAATTCTCGAATTTTAAAATTAGGGTTTATAACCTGTATGAATGTTTTCAATTGAAATTTGGGGCTTTTTGATTTAGGGGTTATTAGCTGTTGATTTATAGTGGATTATGTTCCTTATGAAATTTGCAATCGATTGGTATATAGCTCGTTAACAGAGGATGTCTGAATCGAAGGGAGTTGTGTTTTGAAAATTCCCGATATTCGCCGGAAATCGGCGATGTTCTTGGCCATTTTCCGGCCAGAACAGGGATGATTGTTGTGTTTTGATTGCATGAATCAATTCCTGGTTGCCTGAAGATCATATCTGGAGCTTGTGGTGGGGTGAGGATGCCGGGAATGTATTCTCCGGCCATTCCCGAAGTTTTTCCGGCGACCCCTGTAAAATTACAGTTTAGTACCTGAATTATTGGGGAAGAAACAGTTAGGTCCCTGAACTTTCCAGAATTTGCAAAAAAAGGATTCCTGTATTAAAAATATTCAAAAATCATATTTCCTATTTATTTTAATTATAAAAATTCGATTTTAATTTCTGAAAATTCCAAATATTATTATTTTAATTCCAAAAATATTTTAATTCAAAAATAAATCTGAATTAATTAGTTAATTAATTTCAGTTAATTTTTAATTGATTAATTAGTCAATTAATTCGAAAATTAATTGATTAATTGATTTAATTAATTATTAATTGATTTTAATTAATTATTTAATTAGATTTAATTATTTAAAAATGATTTTAAAATTCCGAAAAATAGTTTCGAGCTTTAAAATACCATTTTAAATTGTTTTCAAGGCTCGATAATTATTATGAAATTGTTTTGAAGCCAGAATTGGCCAACCGAACCCTATTTATTACTTCAAAATTGATTCAACGATCCGTTTTAATTCTGAAAAATGTTTTAAAAATCATTTTAAATATCCGAAAGCCTATTTATGATCCGAGACTTCTTTATAAATGATATACCATTGATTATGTGACGTGTTATGTGTTATATGTGACTTGTTGGTTAACTGTCGGTCTGTATATTCGATGTTTACTTGTTTATTGCGTAACTTTCAATCTGTTAATCGGATTTGGGTGAAACGAAGGGTAGATAAAATTATGTGTCGAATAGAATCGTATGAGTTAAATATTGATAGATGCTTATGATATGTGAGCAGAAGAGGCAAGGCGTAGGAAAGGGAAACATATAGTCAAGGAGTAAGGTAGTGGTGATTGAGAGCAAGTGCAGTGTAGTTAGCTAGTACCAGGCAAGTGTTCTGAACTTTCTTGAGATATTGTAGTGATTGATATTTCTGTTTTATATTGCAAGTGCTTTGAAGCACTGAACCCTACACCTTGATTCCAGTTATTGATCTTGAGCCGTAAACCTGATTCTTTCTAGACCATTGATTGTTGTATACCCAAATACGAACCTCAAATATACGATACTACTCCACAAATACATACAAACTAAATATTAAACACTGAATCAGATTGCTTACACATTCAAACCATTGTATCTTATGCTTTGAAAGACCAATTCCTTGGAACCCTGAAATGTTAATTCCTTTGTTATCCAACTCTTTCGTTACCTAACAGCCAAGCTTTGGAAATGCCATATTGATCTTTATACAGATTGAAACCATTTTCATTATTGAACGTCCAATGTTGTTAATGATCCTGTTTATTGTTTACTACTGCTTATTCTTTTATTATGGTTGAATTGGATTGTTTTTATAAAATTGTGGACCAGATTCGTGGTCAGACCATATAATGGTCAAGTTAGGCTAATGTGTGCCTTAGATCTAGTAGTTAGAGCAATGCTGTGTGCTTTGCTCGGGATTAGTGCGTGACTGATCAGCAGCCTAACCTTGTTTTTTTTAAATGAAAGTATAATATCCAATTCTAAATCATAATCTATTGTTCACTTGATATCATAACCATATTTCCCTGATGATCATTATTCTCAGTTTTGTCATTGTGACTTGCTGAGCTAGTTAGCTCATGTGTGCGATGTTGTTTATGTTCTTTTTCAGTTAAGAAGGAACCGGTTGGTACCGAGGATTCCCAGTCCAGCGCGAGAGCTAGGGGTTCAAGTAATATCTGGGATATACCGTGTAATTATTTTTGCTAATTAAATAATTATTATGTGTGTTCAGTATCTATTCTGTGAATTAACTGTTAAGTGTTATTTGTATTTGAATATTCAAAAATAGTATTAATTGAGTATTTCAATTTTTATATGTCCAAAATAAAATATAAATAATTGTCATATCTACCTAACTATTTTTATGTTGATTTATGAATTTATATGAATCATATGAAATTTATAAAAATCTTTTTCCGAGCATTTAAAATCAATTTTATAAAAACGGGAACCAACCGACGTCAACCGTTGTTACGTTTTTGGAACCCGAAACTCTTTCGAGAACTCCTTCCTAACCTAATTGTAATATTCCGAGCATTTTCCATGTTTCAACTTTTTCGATCCGGCGTACGGTTTGTCCTGCGCGGGTCCCGGCGCAATATTTTCGATACAGTATTCGTTTCGGTAAATCAATAAAAACACGTATTTTCGATAAACGGGAGCTTTTTATTAAACTATCACAATCATCACTTCGTAATACGTGTAACCAGGCGCTGAGACCAAGACCGCAGTACAAATTGTACTGATTTGGATAATTATCCCGAAAACCGATACCGTTTGGATCAGTTTTTACAAATAAACATACCGTTTTATATCCGGAATGATCCAACGGGATACTAATTTTCCGTAAATATAAATAGCCTTTTACCGTATTTTATTTCGTATCAAAATCATTTACAGACAGATAAATATATAATTTTACAGAGAAAAATCCTATATTCATAAACTGTTTCAAGAATCAAACCAACTTTTGAAGGTGTTATTGATCTTTGTTTGAAAAGCTCGAGTACTGGATTTGAAGGTCTTAAGAAGCTCTATCAGAATCTGTAATCCATACACCTGCAGAATCAAAGGTTTAATTTCTAAAAAATTTATTTATTTTCGAATTATTTTTATGAAAAATATGAGTTTTTGTTCGGATGATTGTTTGTATGATTTGATGATTGCATGTTGTAGAGCTTGTTTTCCTGATGATTTTGGTATATTATACATTTGATTTGGAGTTAAATAACATGTTCAAATTTGAGTTTGATTTTCGAATTTTAAAATTAGGGTTTATAACCCGTATGAATGTTTTCAATTGAAATTTGGGGGTTTTTGATTCAGGGGTTATTAGCTGTTGATTTATAGTGGGTTGTGTTCCTTATGAAATTTGCAATCGATTGATATATAGCTCGTTAACAGAGGATGCTTGAATCGAAGGGAGTTGTGTTTTAAAGATTTACGATGTTCGCCGGAAACCGGCGATGTTCTTGGCCAATTTCCGGCCAGAACAGGGATGATTAGAATATTTTGATTGCATGACCAAGTTCCTGGTGTTGTGTAGTGTTGATCTGGAGGTGTTGGTGGGGTGAGGACGCCGGGATCGTCTTCTCCGGCCACCCCCGATTTTCCGGCTACTAGGACTGCAAAATTGCAGTTTAGTCCCTGTAGTTTTGAAGATGGTGAAGTTTAGTCCCTGTAGTTTGCAAAGTTTTCAAAAATAGGATTCCTGTTTATAAAATGTTTAAAAATCATATTTCCTATTTATTTTTATTATAAAAATTCATTTTTAATTTCTGAAAATTCTAAAAAATTAGTAATTTAATTCCGAAAATTATTTTTAATTCAAAAAAATAAATCTGAATTAATTAGTTAATTAATTTCAGTTAATTTTTAATTGATTAATTGGTCAATTAATTCGAAAATTAATTGATTAATTGATTTAATTAATTATTAATTGATTTTAATTAATTATTTAATTAGATTTAATTATTTAAAAATGATTTAAAAATTCCGAAAAATAGTTTCGAGCTTTAAAATATTATTCTAAATTATTTCCAAGGCTCGATAATTATTATAAAATTGTTTCGGAGCTAGAATTGGCCAGCCGAACCCTGTTTATTAACCCAAAATTGATCCAACGACCCGTTTTAATTCTGAAAAATGTTTTAAAAATCATTTTAAATACCCGAAAGCCTATTTATAGCCCGAGACTTCTTTATAAATGATTTGTCATTGATTATGTGATGTATTATGTGTTATATGTGACTTGTTGATTGACTATCGGTCTATACATTCGGTGTTTACTTGATTATTGCATAACTTTCAATCCGTTAATCGAATTTGGGTAAAATGAAGGGTAGATAGAAGTATGTGTTGAATAGAATCCTATGAGTTGATGATTGATAGATGCTTATAATATGTGAGCAGAAGAGGCAAGACGTAGAAAAGGGAAACAGGTAGTTGAGGAGTAAGACGATTGTGATTGGAAGCGAGTGCAGGATAGTAAGCTAATACCAGGCAAGTGTTCTGAACTTTCTCGAGATATTGTAGTACTTGATAGTCTTGTTGACATTGCAAGTGCTTTGAAGCACAGAAACCTAAACCCTGATTTCAGTTATTGTTCTTGAGCCATGAACCATATTCTTTCTAAGCCATTGATTATTGTATACCCAAACACGAACCACAAATCTACGATACCACTCCACAAATACATACAAACTAAATACCAAACACTGAACTGAATTATTATATACTCAACCCATGGTATCTTATGCTTTGAAAGACCAAATTCTTGAAACCCTGAAACATTGATTCCTTTGTTATTCAATTCTTTCATTACCCAGCATCCAAGCTTTGAAATTACTTTATTAATCCTTACAAGGATTGAAACCCTTTCATTGTTAAACACTCATTGTTGTTAATGATTCTGATTATTGTTTATTATTGTTTAATTTTGTTATTATGTTAGAATTGGATTGTTTTTATAAAATTGTGGACCAGATTCGTGGTCAGACCATATAATGGTCAAGTTAGGCCAATGTGTGCCTTGGATCCAGTAGTTAGAGCAATGCTGTGTGCTTTGCTCGGGGTTAGTGCGTGACTGATCAGTAGCCTAACCTTGGTTTTAAAATAAAAATATAGTATCCAATTCTAAATCATAATCCATTGTTCACTTGATATCATAACCATATTCACTTGACGATCATTATTCTCAGTTTTGTCATTATGACTTGCTGAGCTAGTTAGCTCATTTGTGCGATGTTGTTTATACTCTTTCCAGTTAAAAAGGAACCAGTTGGTAGCAAGGATCCCCAATCCAGTGCGAGAGCTAGGGATTAAGGCTGTTGAAGTTGTACTAGTAGGCTTCTTTTGGAATAATATAAATTTGTAAAAGTTTGTAATATGTTTAATACTCAGTTTGAGTTTGAATGGTTAGGATTTAATCGGTATGTAATATATTAGTGTGTTTGGCTTGTGTGCATACTTTAACCTGTTGCGATCCGTGGTAGTTGGTAAGTAGGGTCACTGCATATTATTATTATTATCTTTATTATTGTTATAAGCAGGTTGTAAACAGTGTGTGTGTGGACCCCAAACTTCTGACCCGGGTTTGGAGGGCGCCACAGATTTGGTTTCAGAGCTACATGTTATAAGTCACTGACACAAGCCTAGGTTGACGGGAATGGGTAGACGGTTAGGATTAGAAGTAAGGAATAGAATGATAGAACGTTGAGAGGTTGAGTGTTACGGTATAACCAGTAGTAGTATAATTCGCGTCGTGGTTCGAGATTCTTATATTGCGATATAATTTCAGATAGCAGCGATGGCCGACTCTTTTATTACTGTATCAGCTGATCACTTAGAGCCTTCAGTTGGAGCACCAGCATCGGATCCCCGTCCTGTTATTCCACCAGAATTGGCTATTCTACCTCCACCGGTATTGCAGCCCGTACCACTGCAGGCTATTCTACCTCCAGGCATGAGGCCACCTGTTAGAGGACCCCCACCAGCTGATTCAGATTCCACTGGGTATTCAGTTGCGAGTGCCCCCTTCCAGACTACATTGCCCCCAGTTCGTTATTACCGGTATGAGGCCCTTCTATTGGAGCGTGATTCCTTGTTGGCTCAGATCAGAGAGTTAAAGCATATCATCAGGACTACAGATGTGGATCGTGGTTTGAGGGAGCTTCGAGTGGAGATTCATGTGACACGGAGGGTCCTTGAGGCTAGGCTACATGGAGCTACACTACCTGGCAGAGGCCCTGATGCACTGATGAGCTGGGCTACTGAGGTGATGGAGGACTTTGAGAGGCTGGCAAGACCAGAGTTTCCTTGGAATTGAGACAGAGACTCAGAGATGGAGATGCGGAGCTATGTTGTTGTGATTGCATAGTATGTACAGTAGTGTGTAGTGTATCAGTAGACTTTTGAGTTGTATTTATAGACTAGCGATGTTGACTAGTGAGTCTTTTGCTTTTACTTTCGAAGCGTTTTTACGCTTGTACCACCTAAAATTTTGATCTATATATATCAGTACCTTTTCTTTTCCAGCACTGTCATTTACTTTATCACACTTGTTTTACTTTACCTTATTTATTGCACCAGTTATACCCTGTGATACCATGTACCCTGTTTTCCATAACTGTTTATATTCTATAAAGAAGCATGCAATTTACTTAGTTACAACTGTTTTCAAAAAGAGATATTTTTGTTTTACAAAACTTTTCCTTTATGCAAAGATTTGATTCAAAAGCTAAATAAATTGTTTGATTCTTTACAAAAAATGCCTCCCAGAAGAAATACCCGCACCCACACCCAGAATGAAGAAACCAACAACAACAACAATAACAACCAAGATGAGACAAACCAGAATGTGAACCCAGGACCCATAAACCCAGCAATAGTCTAGATTCTCCAAATCTTGGCCCAACAAATAGTTCACCTGGCACAACAACAACAAAGACAAACCAATTCCCAGGTAACTTTCAAAACTTTTCAGGCAGTAAACCCATCAGAATTCAAGGGTTCTTTAGAGCCAATTGAAGCAAATGTGTGGTTAAAGGAAATCGAGAAGGCATTTGCCTTGGTAAAAGTGAAAGAGGAGCAGAAGGTTGAGTTTGCAAGTTACTATTTGAAGAATGAGGCCACCTATTGGTGGGAGATGGTGAAGACATTGAAAGGTACAGATGTTATTACTTGGGAAAGGTTTAAGGAATTATTTTTAGAAAAATATTTTTCTCAGTTTGTTCAAGACCAGATGGAGCTGAAATTTTTAGAGTTAAAGCAAGGAACTATGTCGGTGTCAGATTATGAGAGTAAATTTGAGGAATTGTCAAGGTATGTGTCGTCGTATGTTGATACTGATAGGAAGAAAGCTAAGAGATTCCAGCAAGGCTTGAAGCCATGGATCAGAGGAAAGGTAGCTATCTTTGAATTGGAAAACTATGCAGGAGTTGTACAAAAGGCTATGATTGCGGAGACAGAAAGTGAGATGTCACAGAAGGAGAAAGAGAGTAAGAAAAGGAAGGTTGAGGGAAGTGAGGGTCAGTCACAACCAGGGAAGTTTCAAATTTTAAGAAGGGCAAGTTTCTGCCAGGGAGAAATTTTAATTTCAGGAGACAAAATACAGGAGACGGAGGCCAGGGGAACCGTCCAGCTAATGTGAATCAGCCGAATCAGTTGAGATTAACTTTTCCAGATTGTCAAGTTTGTGGAAAGAAGCATGGGGGAGTTTGTAACAAGTTGAACATGATATGTTTCAAATGTAATCAGAAAGGGCACTATTCGAGGGAGTGCCGAAATCAGCCAGCAAGAGAGCCAGCAAATAAGGATCAACCTATCCAGAATCCAGCAGTGAAGGTTCCAGCCATTGGATTTATGTGCTTCAAATATGGAAAGCCAGGACATATGGCCAGGGATTGCAAGACACCAGCCCCAGTCAGTAATGCATTGAGGATTATGGGATCTACCCCAACAGTGAATGAGACTCCAAGGGCTAGAGTTTTTGACATGTCAGTGAAGGATGCTATCCAGGATACAGATGTCGTGGCAGGTACGCTCAATGTGAATTCTTTATGAGCCAAAGTGTTAATAGATTCGGGAGCAACTCGATCGTTTGTTTCACAAGATTTTGTTAGCAAGTTAAATTGTCCAGTAGAGTATTTAAATGAAATAATGACTGTGGAATTAGCAAACCAAGAACGTGTAACTATGAATCAAGTTTGTGGGAATTGTGAGGTTGAGATTTCTGGTAGTAAGTTTTGTGTAGATTTGATACCATTTAAGTTAGGAGAATTTGACGTTATATTAGGGATGGATTGGTTACCTAAGCACGATGCCCAGATAGATTGTTGAAATAAGAAGGTAATGGTAAAGACGCCTAACGAAAAGATAGTAACGTTCAAGGGCCAGAAACAAGTAAAGAAGTTCTTAACAATAATTCAAGCTAAGAAGTTATTACGGCAAGGATGCAAGCACTTTATAGCCTACGTGATTGACAAGAGTCAGGAGCCAGCAAAACTTGAAGATATTCCAGTAGTAAATGAATTTCCAGACGTGTTTCCGACGAATTACCAGGACTTCCTCTAGATAGAGAAATTGAATTTGCGATCGACTTAGCACCTGGAACAGAACCAGTATCCAAGGCCCCGTATAGAATGGCGCCCGTCGAAATGAAAGAATTAGCGAAGCAATTGCAAGAGCTGTTAAAGAAAGGAGTAATCAGACCCAGTGTGTCCCCGTGGGGTGCACCGGTATTATTTGTCAAGAAGAAAGATGGAAGCATGAGACTATGTATCGACTATAGGGAGCTCAACAAGCTTACAATCAAGAATAAGTATCTGTTACCTAGAATTGATGATTTGTTTGACCAATTGAAGGGAGCCAAGTATTTCTCCAAGATCGATTTAAGATCGGGATATCATCAACTGAAGATCAAGCCAGAAGATATACCAAAGACAGCTTTTCGAACAAGGTATGGATATTATGAATTTCTAGTAATGTCTTTTGGATTGACCAACGCCCCGGCAGCATTTATGGACCTGATGAACAGAATTTTCAAGGAATACTTGGACAAGTTCATTATTGTATTTATAGACGATATTTTGATCTATTCAAAGACAGAAGAGGATCATGCGGAACATTTAAAGACAGCTTTAGAGATTTTAAGAAAAAAAAAGTTGTATGCTAAATTCTCGAAGTGTGAGTTTTGGTTACAGGAGGTTCAGTTCTTAGGACACATAATCAGTAATGAAGGTATCAAAGTGGACCCAGCAAAGATCGAGGCAATTACAAACTGGGAAAGACCGAGAACACCCACCGAGGTAAGAAGTTTCTTAGGATTGGCGGGATATTATCGTCGATTCGTTCAAAATTTCTCGAGGATTGCCACACCATTAACAAAGCTTACATGAAAGAGTAAGAAGTTTATATGGAACGACAAATATGAGGAAAGTTTTCAGGAATTGAAGCGACGATTAATCACGGCACCTGTTTTGTCACTTCCAGATGATCAAGGGAATTTCGTAATTTATAGTGATGCTTCTTACAAAGGATTAGGATGTGTTCTTATGCAGCACGACAAGGTGATTGCGTATGCGTCAAAGCAATTGAAACCACACGAACAAAAGTATCATACTCATGATTTGGAACTAGCAGCCATAGTGTTTGCTTTGAAGATTTGGAGACATTATCTGTATGGAGAGAAATGTGAAATTTATACGGATCACAAAAGTTTGAAGTATATATTTACCCAGAAGGAACTTAATATGAGGCAAAGGAGATGGTTAGAGTTGATCAAGGATTATGATTGCTCGATTAATTATCATCCCGGTAAAGCGAATGTTGTAGCAGACGCGTTAAGTCGGAAGGAAAGGTTAAATGTGTTATCCGTACCTGAAGAGATATATAAGGAATTTCAGAAATTGGAATTGGAGATTAGAGTTTGCAAGCCTGAGGAAGTAAAAGTGTACAGTATGAATTTCCAACCGGAATTATTAGAGAAAATAAAGAAATGTCAGGAAGATGTAATGGATCAAGATATAAATCATTTGGTAGGGGAAGAGTTATGCACGCAGAAAGATGACCAAGGTATTCTGAGGTTTTCATCTAGAATTTGGATTCCACCGGTGACAAAGTTAAAGAATGAAATTCTACAGGAGGCACATAATTCAAGGTATTCCATCCATCCAGGAAGTACCAAGATGTATAGAGATTTAAAGAAGAATTATTCGTGGCCAGACATGAAGAGGGAAATTGTGGAATGGGTTAGCAAATGTTATACCTGTCAGAGGGTTAAAGCAGAGCATCAGAGACCAAGCGGATTGCTACAGCCATTGGAGATTCCAGAATGGAAGTGGGAACACATTGCCATGGATTTTTTAGTTGGATTACCAAGGACAAGGGCTAATCATGATGCCATTTGGGTTATAGTGGATAGACTTACCAAGTCAGCTCATTTTCTGCCTATAAATGAAAGATTTTCGCTCGACAAGTTAGTCCATATGTACCTAAAGGAAATTGTAGTTCGTCATGGAGTTCCAGTGTCTATTGTATCTGATCGAGATCCAAGATTTAATTCAAGATTTTGGAAGAGTTTTCAAGAATGTTTAGGAACAAAATTGAATATGAGTACGGCCTATCACCCGCAGACGGACGACCAAAGTGAAAGAACGATCCAGACAATCGAGGACATGTTACGTGTTTGTGCTATTGATTTCAAAGGAAGATGGGACGAGCATTTACCCCTGGTAGAGTTTGCTTATAACAACAGCTATCACGCCAGCATTGGGATGCCACCCTATGAAGCCCTTTATGGACGCAAATGTAGATCTCCAGTATATTGGGACGAAATAGGAGAACACAAAATACTCGGACCTGAATTGGTGCAGCAGACAAAGGAAGTTGTTGAAATTATCCAGAAGAGATTAATAGCCACACAAGATCCTCAGAGGAAGTATGCAGACCAGTCAAGGAAGAACATGGAATTTGAAGAAGGGAGCTTGGTATTATTAAAAGTATCACCATGGAAAGGACTAACGAGGTTTGGGAAGAAAGGGAAGCTAAGCCCAAGATATGTCGGACCTTTTGAGATTTTAAAGCGCGTTGGCAAAGTAGCTTATGAGTTGGCGTTACCACCGCACATGGAGCATATTCACAATGTCTTTCACGTATCAATGATTAAGAAATACAATCCAGACTCCAGGCATGTAATAGAATATGAGCCAATAGAGCTTCAGGCAGATTTGTCATATGTAGAGAGTCCGATAGAGATTCTAGAGGAGAGAGAGAAAGTATTAAGAAATAAAATGGTAAAGTTAGTAAGAGTATTATGGAGAAACCCAAAGGTTGAAGAGTCAACCTGGGAATTAGAAAGTGATATGAGAGAAAAGTACCCTCATTTGTTTTCTTAGGAGATCCTAAGGACAGAATCCTTTTAAGGGGGGAAGGATATAATATCTGGGATATACCGTGTAATTATTTTTGCTAATTAAATAATTATTATGTGTGTTCAGTATCTATTCTGTGAATTAACTGTTAAGTGTTATTTGTATTTGAATATTCAAAAATAGTATTAATTGAGTATTTCAATTTTTATATGTCCAAAATAAAATATAAATAATTGTCATATCTTCCTAACTATTTTTATGTTGATTTATGAATTTATATAAATCATATGAAATTTATAAAATCTTTTTCTGAGTATTTAAAATCTATTTTATAAAAACGGGAACCAACCGACGTCAACCGTTGTTACGTTTTTGGAACCCGAAACTCTTCCGAGAACTCCTTCCTAACCGAATTGTAATATTCCGAGCATTTTCCATCTTTCGACTTTTTCGATCCGGCGTACGGTTTGTCCTACGCGGGTGCCGGCGCAATATTTTCGATACAGTATTCATTTCGGTAAATCAATAAAAACCCGTATTTTTGATAAACGGGAGCTTTTTATTAAACTATCATAATTATCACTTCGTAATACGTGTAACCAGGCGCTGAGACCAAGACCGCAGTATAAATTTTACTGATTTGGATAATTATCCCGAAAACCGATACCGTTTGGATCAGGTTTTACAAATAAATGTACCGTTTTATATCCGGAATGATCCAACGGGATACTAATTTTCCGTAAATATAAATAGCCTTTTACCGTATTTTATTTCGTATCAAAATCATTTACAGACAGATAAATATATAATTTTACAGAGAAAAATCCTATATTCATAAACTGTTTCTAGAATCAAACCAACTTTTGAAGGTATTATTGATCTTTGTTTGAAAAGCTCGAGTACTGGATTTGAAGGTCTTGAGAAGCTCTATCAGAATCTGTAATCCATACACCTGCAGAATCAAAGGTTTAATTTCTAAAAAAATTATTTATTTTCGAATTATTTTTATGAAAAATATGAATTTTTGTTCGGATGATTGTTTGTATGATTTGATGATTGCATGTTGTAGAGCTTGTTTTCCTGATGATTTTGGTATATTATACATCTGATTTGGAGTTCAATAACATGTTCAAATTTGAGTTTGATTTTCGAATTTTAAAATTAGGGTTTATAACCCGTATGAATGTTTTCAATTGAAATTTGGGGGTTTTTGATTCAGGGGTTATTAGCTGTTGATTTATAGTGGGTTGTGTTCCTTATGAAATTTGCAATCGATTGATATATAGCTCGTTAACAGAGGATGCTTGAATCGAAGGAAGTTGTGTTTTAAAGATTTACGATGTTCGCCGGAAACCAGCGATATTATTGGCCAATTTCCGGCCAGAACAGGGATGATTAGAATGTTTTGATTACATGAACAAGTTCCTGGTGTTGTGTAGTGTTGATATGGAGGTGTTGGTGGGGTGAGGACGCCGGGATCGTCTTCTCCGGCCACCCCCGATTTTCCGGCGACTGGAACTGCAAAATTGCAGTTTAGTCCCTATAGTTTTGAAGATGGTGAAGTTTAGTCCCTGTAGTTTGCAAAGTTTTCAAAAATAGGATTCCTGTTTATAAAATGTTTAAAAATCATATTTCCTATTTATTTTTATTATAAAAATTTATTTTTAATTTCTGAAAATTCTAAAAAATTAGTATTTTAATTCCGAAAATTATTTTTAATTCAAAAAAATAAATCTGAATTAATTAGTTAATTAATTTCAGTTAATTTTTAATTGATTAATTGGTCAATTAATTCGAAAATTAATTGATTAATTGATTTAATTAATTAATAATTGATTTTAATTAATTATTTTATTAGATTTAATTATTTAAAAATGATTTAAAAATTCTGAAAAATAGTTTCGAGCTTTAAAATATTATTCTAAATTATTTCCAAGGCTCGATAATTATTATAAAATTGTTTTGGACCCAGAATTGGCCAGCCGAACCCTGTTTATTAACCCGAAATTGATCCAACGACCCGTTTTAATTCCGAAAAATACCCGAAAGCCTATTTATAACCCGAGACTTCTTTATAAATGATTTGTCATTGATTATGTGATGTATTATGTGTTATATGTGACTTATTGATTAACTATCGATCTATACATTCGGTGTTTACTTGATTATTGCATAACTTTCAATCCGTTAATCGAATTTGGGTAAAACGAAGGGTAGATAGAAGTATGTGTTGAATAGAATCCTATGAGTTGATGATTGATAGATGCTTATAATATGTGAGCAGAAGAGGCAAGATGTAGAAAAGGGAAACAGGTAGTTGAGGAGTAAGACGATTGTGATTGGAAGCGAGTGCAGGATAGTAAGCTAATACCAGGCAAGTATTCTGAACTTTCTCGAGATATTGTAGTACTTGATAGTCTTGTTGACATTGCAAGTGCTTTGAAGCACAGAAACCTAAACCCTGATTTCAGTTATTGTTCTTGAGCCATGAACCATATTCTTTCTAAGCCATTGATTATTGTATACCCAAACACGAACCACAAATCTACGATACTACTCCACAAATACATACAAACTAAATACCAAACACTGAACTGAATTATTATATACTCAACCCATGGTATCTTATGCTTTGAAAGACCAAATTCTTGAAACCCTGAAACATTGATTCCTTTGTTATTCAATTCTTTCATTACCCAGCATCCAAGCTTTGAAATTACTTTATTAATCCTTACAAGGATTGAAACCCTTTCATTGTTAAACACTCATTGTTGTTAATGATTCTAATTATTGTTTATTATTGTTTAATTTTGTTGTTATGTTAGAATTGGATTGTTTTTATAAAATTGTGGACCAGATTCGTGGTCAGACCATATAATGGTCAAGTTAGGCCAATGTGTGCCTTGGATCCAGTAGTTAGAGCAATGATGTGTGCTTTGCTCGGGGTTAGTGCGTGACTGATCAGCAGCCTAACCTTGGTTTTAAAATAAAAATATAGTATCCAATTCTAAATCATAATCCATTGATCACTTGATATCATAACCATATTCACTTGATGATCATTATTCTCAATTTTGTCATTATGACTTGCTGAGCTAGTTAGCTCATTTGTGCGATGTTGTTTATACTCTTTCCAGTTAAAAAGGAACCAGTTGGTAGCAAGGATCCCCAATCCAGTGCGAGAGCTAGGGATTAAGGCTGTTGAAGTTGAACTAGTAGGCTTCTTTTGGAATAATGTAAATTTGTAAAAGTTTGTAATATGATTAATACTCAGTTTGAGTTTGAATGGTTAGGATTTAATCGGTATGTAATATATTAGTGTGTTTGACTTGTGTGCATACTTTAACCTGTTGCGATTCGTGGTAGTTGGTAAGTAGGGTCACTGCATATTATTATTATTATCTTTATTATTGTTATAAGCAGGTTGTAAACAGTGTTGTGTGGACCCCAAACTTCTGACCCGGGTTTGGAGGGCGCCACAGTTCAGGTTGATCGAGTTGAGCTAGTAGGCTTCTTTTGGAATAATTTAAGTTTGTAAAAAGTTTGTAATAATGTTTAATACTCAGTTCTGAGTTGGATAGTTGGGATCTGAACGGTTTGTAATATAGGTAAGTGTGGTTGGCTTGTGTGCATACTTTAACCTATTGCGGTCCGTGGTAGTTGGTAAGTAGGGTCACTGCATATCATTATTATTATCTTTATCATTGTTATAAGCAGTTTATAAATAAGGTATGTGTGTGTGGACCCCAATCTTCTGACCCAGGTTTGGAGGGCGCCACAGGTTTGGTATCAGAGCTACAGGTTATAAGTCACTGACACAAGTCTAGGTTGACGAGAATTGGTTGAGGGTTAGGATTAGAAGTAAGGAATAGAAAGATAGAACGTCGAGAGGTTGGGTGCTTTGGTATAACAGGTATTAGTATGATTCGCGTCTTGGTTCGAGATTCTTATATTGCGATATGATTTCAGATAGCAACGATGGCCGAATCTTTTATCCCCATATCAGCTGATCACTCAGAGCCTTCAGTTGGAGGACCGTCTTCGGATCCACGTCATGTTGTTCCACCAGTGTTGGCTATACTACCTCCACCTCTGTTGCAGCCCGTACCATTGCAGGCTATTCCACCCCCAGGCATGAGACCACCTATCAGAGGACCCCCACCAGCTGATTAAGATTCCACTGGGCATTCAGTTGCGAGTTCCCCATTCCAGTCTACATTGCCCCAGTTCCTTACTACCAGTATGAGGCTCTTCTATTGGAGCGTGATTCCTTGTTGGCCCAGATCAGAGAGCTACAGCATATCATTAGGACTACTGATGTTGATCGTGGTGAGAGGCGACTCAGAGAGAGGCTCCAGGCGTTTTGTAGAGCAGCTGCAGTAAGGATTGCTGAGGCTACATATGAGGACATCACCCCTGATTTCTTAGTGGAGTGGGATAAGTGGGTTCTAGAGGAGCTTGAGGAGATTGGAGATCCAGACTTGCCATGAGTTAGAGATCCAGAGATGCTGAGCAGTATTGTGATGGTTATGTAGTATGTACAGTAGTGTGTAGTGTGTATTAGTAGACTTTTGAGTTGTATTTATAGACTAGCTATGCTGACTAGTGAGTAGGTTGTTGTACCATTTTGCTTTTACTTTCGAAGCATCTTTACGCTTGTACTACCCAAAACTTTTGATCTATATATATCAGCACATTTCCTTTCCAGTATTGTTATTCATTTTAATGCACTTGTTTTACTTTACCTTATTTATTGCACCAGTTATACCCTTGTGATACCATGTACCCTGTTTTCCATAACTGTTTATATTCTGTAAAGAAGCATGCAATTTACTTAGTTATAACTATTTTCAAAAAGAAATATTTTTGTTTTACAAAACTTTTCTTTTCTGCAAAGAATTTGGTTTAAAAGCTAAATAAGTTGTTTGATTCTTTACAGAAAATGCCTCCCAGAAGAATTACCCGCACCAACACCCAGAATGAAGAAACCAACAACAACAATAATAACAACCAAGATGATATAAACCAGAATGTAAACCCAGGACCCATAGACCCAGCACACCTGGCACAACAACAACAAAGACAGACCAATCCCCATGTAACTTTCAAAAATTTTCAGGCAATAAACCCACCAGAATTCAAGGGTTCTTTAGAGCCGATTGAAGCAAATGTTTGGTTAAAGGAGGTAGAGAAGGAATTTGCCTTAGTAAAAGTCAAGGAAGAACAGAAGGTTGAGTTTGCAAGTTACTATTTGAAGAATGAGGCCACCTATTGGTGGGAGATGGTGAAGACGTTGGAAGGTACAGATGTTATTACTTGGGAGAGATTTAAGGAATTGTTTTTAGAAAAGTATTTTCCTCAGTTTATCCAGGATCAGATGGAGTTGAAGTTTTTAGAACTAAAGCAAGGAAACATGTCGGTGACAGATTATGAGAGTAAGTTTGAAGAATTGTCAAGGTATGTGCCGTCATATATGGATACTGATAGGAAGAAGGCTAAAAGATTTCAGCAAGGTTTGAAACCATGGATCAGAGGGAAGGTAGCCATTTTTGAATTAGATACTTACGCAGGAGTTGTACAGAAGGCTATGATCGCAGAGACAGAGAGTGAGATGTCACAGAAGGAGAAAGAAAGCAATAAAAGGAAATTTGAAGGGAATGAAGGTCAGTCACAACCAGAGAAGTTTCCAAATTTTAAGATGGGAAAGTTTCATCCAGGGAGGAATTTTAATTTCAGGAGACAGAATGCAAGCGACGGAAGCCAGGGCAACCGTCCAGTTAATGCGAATCAGCCAAATCAGCTGAGATTAACTTTTCCAGATTGTCAAGTATATGGGAAGAAGCATGGGGGAGTTTGTAATAAGTTAAATGTAGTTTGTTTCAAGTGCAATCAGAAAGGGCACTATTCGAGGGAGTGCCGAAATCAGCCAGCAAAAGAACCAGCAAGTAAGGATCAGCCTATTCGGAATCCAGCAGTGAAGGTTCCAGCCATTGGATTTACGTGCTTTAAATGTGGGAAACCAGGACATATAGCCAAGGATTGCAAGATACCAGCCCCAGTCAGTAATGTATTGAGGATTATGGGATCTACCCCAGCAGTGAATGAGACTCCAAGGGCTAGAGTTTTTGACATGTCTGTGAAGGATGCTATCTAGGATACGAATGTCGTGGCAGGTACGCTTAATGTGAATTCTTTATGTGCCAAAGTGTTAATAGATTCGGGAGCAACTCGATCGTTTGTTTCACAAGATTTTGTTAGTAAGTTAAATTGTCTAGTTGAGTATTTAAATTAAATAATGACTGTAGAATTGGCAAATCAAGAACGAGTATCTGTTAATCAAGTTTATGGGAATTGTGAGATTGAGATTTCTGGTAGTAAGTTTTGTGTAGATTTGATACCATTTAAGTTAGGAAAATTTGATGTTATCTTAGGAATGGATTGGTTATCTAAGCACGATGCCCAGATAGATTGTCGAAATAAGAAGGTAATGGTGAAAACGCCAGACGAAAGAATAGTAACGTTCAAGGGTCAGAAACAAGTAAAGAAGTTATTAACGATGATTCAAGCCAAGAAGTTATTACGACGAGGATGCGAGCATTTCGTGGCATATATGATTGACAGGAGACAGGAGCCAGCGAAACTTGAAGATATTCCAGTAGTGAATGAATTTCCAGATGTGTTTCCTGACGAGTTACCAGGACTTCCTCCAGATAGAGAAATTGAGTTTGCAATCGACTTAGCACCTGGAACAGAACCGGTATCCAAGGCCCCGTATAGGATGGCGCCCGTTGAGATGAAAGAGCTAGCGAAGCAATTGTAAGAGCTGTTAGAGAAAGGAGTAATCAGACCTAGTGTATCCCCGTGGGGAGCCCCAGTATTATTTGTCAAGAAGAAAGATGGAAGCATGAGACTGTGCATTGACTATAGGGAACTCAACAAGCTTACAATCAAGAACAAGTATCCGTTACCCAGAATTGATGATTTGTTTGATCAACTGAAGGGAGCCAAGTACTTCTCCAAGATTGATTTAGATCGGGATATCATCAACTGAAGATTAAGCCCGAAGATATACCGAAGACAACTTTCAGAACAAGGTATGGACATTACGAATTTTTAGTGATGTCTTTTGGATTGACCAATGCCCCGGCAGCGTTTATGGACCTGATGAACAGAATTTTCAAAGAATACTTGGACAAGTTCGTTATTGTGTTTATAGATGATATTTGGATTTATTCAAAAACGGAAGAGGATCATGCGGAACATTTGAGAACTTTGGAGATTTTAAGGAAAAAGAAGTTATATGCTAAATTCTCGAAGTGTGAGTTTTGGCTACAGGAAGTTCAGTTCTTAGGACACATAGTCAGTAATGAAGGTATCAAAGTGGACCCAGCAAAGATCGAGGCAATTACAAACTGGGAAAGACCGAGCACAAAGACTTGCCATGGTAAGGAAGAAGGGAGAACACCCACTGAGGTAAGAAGTTTCTTGGGATTAGCGGGATATTATCATCGATTCGTTCAAAATTTTTCAAGGATTGCAATATCATTGACAAAGCTTACACAGAAGAATGAAAATTTTATATGGAACGATAAGTGCGAAGAAAGTTTTCAGAAATTGAAGCAACGATTAACCACCGCACCCGTTTTTTCACATCCAGACGATCAAGGGAATTTCGTAATTTATAGCGATGCTTCTCACAAAGGACTAGGATGTGTTCTAATGCAGCACGATAAGGTGATTGTGTATGTGTCAAGGCAATTGAAACCACACGAATAGAAATATCCTACTCATGATTTGGAGCTAGCAGCCATAGTTTTCGCTTTGAAAATTTGGAGACATTATCTGTATGGAGAAAAGTGCGAGATTTTCACGGATCACAAAAGCTTAAAGTACATATTTACACAAAAGGAACTTAATATGAGGCAAAGGAGATGGTTAGAATTGATCAAGGATTACGACTGCTCGATTAATTATCATCCCGGTAAAGCGAACATTGTAGCAGATGCGTTAAGTCGGAAGGAAAAGTTAAATGTGTTATCAGTACCTGAAGAGATATATAAGGAGTTTCAGAAACTGGAATTGGAGATTAAAGTTTGCAGGCCTAATGAAGCAAAAGTGTACAGTATGACTTTTCAGCCGGAGTTGCTAGAGAAAATAAAGAAGTGTCAGGAAGATGTAATGGATCAAGATATAAACATTTGGTAGGTGAGGAATTATGCACGCAAAAGGATGATCAAGGTATTCTTAGGTTTTCTACAAGAATTTGGATTCCACCGGTGACGCAGCTAAAGAATGAAATTTTACAGGAAGCACATAATTCAAGATATTCCATCCATCCAGGGAGTACCAAAATGTACAGAGATTTAAAGGAAAGTTATTGGTGGCCGGATATGAAGAGGAAAATTACGGAATGGGTTAGCAGATGTTATACATGTCAAAGAGTTAAAGCCGAACATCAAAGACCAAGTGGATTGTTACAGCCATTGGAGATTCCAGAGTGGAAGTGGGAACATATTGCCATGGATTTCATAGTTGGATTACCAAGGACAAGGGCTAATCATGATGCCATTTGGGTTATAGTGGATAGACTTACCAAGTCAGCTCATTTTCTGCCTATAAATGAAAGATTTTCACTCGACAAGTTGGTCCATATGTATCTGAAGGAAATTGTAGTTCGTCATGGAGTTCCTGTGTCTATCGTATCTGATCGAGATCCAAGATTTAATTCAAGATTTTGGAAAAGTTTTCAAGAATGTTTGGGAACGAGATTGAATATGAGTACGGCTTATCATCCCCAGACGGACGGCCAAAGTGAAAGAACGATTCAGACAATCGAGGACATGTTACGTGTTTGTGCTATTGATTTCAAAGGAAGTTGGGATGAGCATTTACCTCTGGTAGAATTTGCTTATAACAACTGTTATCATGCCAGTATTGGGATGCCACCCTATGAAGCCCTTTATGGACGCAAATGCAGATCTCCAGTGCATTGGGACGAAGTAGGAGAATGCAAAATACTTGGACCGGAATTAGTACAACAGACAAAGGAAGTGGTTGAAATTATCCATAAGAGATTAATAGCCGCACAGGACCGTCAAAGGAAATATGCAGACCAGTCCAGGAAAGACATGGAATTCGAGGAAGGAAACTTGGTATTACTGAAAGTATCACCGTGAAAAGGACTAACGAGGTTTGGAAAGAAAGGAAAGCTGAGCCCAAGATATGTCGGACCTTTTGAGATTCTAAAGCACGTTGGCAAAGTAGCTTACGAATTGGCGTTACCTCCGCACATAGAGCACATTCACAATGTTTTTCATGTATCAATGCTTAAGAAATATAATCCAAACTCCAGGCATGTAATAGAATATGAGCCAATAGAGCTTCTGGCAAATTTGTCATATGTAGAGAATTCGATAGAGATTTTAGAGAAAATAGAGAAGGTATTGAGAAATAAAGTGGTAAAGCTAGTAAGAGTGTTATGGAGAAACCAAAAGGTTGAAGAGTTAACCTGGGAGTTAGAAAGTGATATGAGAGAAAAGTACCCTCATTTGTTTCCTTAGGAGATTCTGAGGACAGAATCTTTTTAAGGGGGGGAAGGATGTAATATCCGGGATATATCGTGTAAGTATTTTTGCTAATAAATAATTAATATATGTGTTCAGTATCTATTTTGTGAATTAATTGTTAAGTGTTAAATATGTTTGGATGTTTAAAAATATTATTAATTGAGTATTTTAATTTTTATATGTCCAAAATAAAATATAGATAATTGTCATATCTTCCTAATAATTTTTATGTTGATTTATGAATTTATAAGGATCATAAGAAATTTATAAAATCTTTTTCCGAGTATTTAAAATCTATTTTATAAAAACGGGAACCAACCGACGTCATTCGTTGTTACGTTTTTGGAACCCGAAACTCTTCCGAGAACTCCTTCCTAACCCAATTGTAATATTCCGAGCATATTCCATGTTTCGACTTTTTCGATCCGGCGTACGGTTTGTCCTGCGCGGGTCCCGGCGCAACATTTTTGATACAATATTCGTTTCGGTAAATCAATAAAACTCGTATTTTCGATAAACGGGAGCTTTTTATTAAAAACTATCCCAATTATCACCTCGTAGTACGTGTAACCAGGTGCTGAGACCAAGACCGCAGTACAAATTGTACTGGTTTGGATAACTGTCCCGAAAACCGATACCGTTTGGATCAGTTTTTACAAATAAACGTACTGTTTTATATTCGGAATGATCCAACGGGATACTTTTTCTGTAATTATAAATAGCCTTTACCGTATTTTATTTCGTATCAAAAATCATTTACAGTCAGTAATTATATAAATTTTCAGAGAAAATTCATATATTCATAAACATTTCTGAGAATCAAACCAACAATCGGAGGTGTTACCGGAGTCCGTTTAGAAAGCTCGAGTACTCAACCAAAGGTCTTGAGGTGTTCTATCAGAATCTGTGTTCCAAATCACTGCAGAAATCAAGGTTTATTCTCTGAAAAATTATTTATTTTCGAATTAATTTTATTAAAAAATGAATTTTTGTTCGGATGATTGTTTGTATGATTTGATGCTTGCATGTTGTAGAGCTTGTTTTCCTGATGATTTTCATATGTCATACGTCTGATTTGGAGTTCAATAATATGCTCAAAAGTGGGTTTAATTCTCGAATTTTAAAATTAGGGTTTATAACCCGTATTAATGTTTTCAATTGAAATTTGGGGCTTTTTGATTTAGGGGTTATTAGCTGTTGATTTATAATGGATTATGTTCCTTATGAAATTTGCAATCGATTGGTATATAGCTCGTTAACAGAGGATGTCTGAATCGAAGGGAGTTTTGTTATGAAAATTCCCGATATTCGCCGGAAATCGGCGATGTTCTCGGCCATTTTCCGGCCAGAACAGGGATGATTGTTGTGTTTTGATTGCATGAATCAATTCCTGGTTGCCTGAAGATCATATCTGGAGCTTGTGGTGGGGTGAGGATGCCGTGAATGTATTCTCCGGCCATTCCCAAAGTTTTTCCGGCGACCCCTATAAAATTACAGTTTAGTACCTGAATTATTGGGGAAGAAACAGTTAGGTCCCTGAACTTTCCAGAATTTGCAAAAATAGGATTCCAGTTTTAAAAATATTCAAAAATCATATTTCCTATTTATTTTAATTATAAAAATTCGAATTTAATTTCTAAAAATTCCAAAAATTATTATTTTAATTTCAAAAATTATTTTAATTCAAAAATAAATCTGAATTAATTAGTTAATTAATTTCAGTTAATTTTTAATTGATTAATTAGTCAATTAATTTGAAAATTAATTGATTAATTAATTTAATTAATTATTAATTGATTTTATTTAATTATTTAATTAGATTTAATTATTTAAAAATGATTTAAAAATTCCGAAAAATAGTTTCGAGCTTTAAAATACCATTTTAAATTGTTTTCAAGGCTCGATAATTATTACGAAATTGTTTTGAAGCCAGAATTGGCCAACCGAACCCTATTTATTACTTCAAAATTGATTCAACGATCCGTTTTAATTCCGAAAAATGTTTTCAAAATCATTTTAAATATCCGAAAGCCTATTTATGATCCGAGACTTCTTTATAAATGATATACTATTGATTATGTGACGTGTTATGTGTTATATGTGACTTGTTGGTTAACTGTCGGTCTGTATATTCGATGTTTACTTGTTTATTGTGTAACTTTCAATCCGTTAATCGGATTTGGGTGAAACAAAGGGTAGATAGAAGTATGTGTCGAATAGAATCGTATGAGTTAAATATTGATAGATGCTTATGATATGTGAGCAGAAGAGGCAAGGCGTAGGAAAGGGAAACAGATAGTCAAGGAGTAAGGCAGTTGTAATAACCCCAATTTTTGTAAAATTTTGAAACCCTTATGAATAGTGATTTTGCAGATTATGCTGAATGAGAAAACTTTTCATGCCACACTATGTAGGGGTTCTGTTATTGATCTTCTGGGATATTATTAGTACTCTATGTGGTATATAAGTGTATGAAAAGATCGTCAGAATCCAATTCCGAACACTTTGATTTTTCCCGGAAATCCACTAGATACGGAAAGAATTGAGTATAAGGTAACAGAATAAAAAGGATTTAAATTAAAAGATTATAAGATAGGATCAAAAAAAGGAATATAATGTATTGAGAAAGGTTAAGGAAACCCAAGTAATAAGATCCCGGGTATGATCCCTCAAACGAGAAACGAGAACGAAAGTTAAGCAAACTGTATAACAGATTAACGGTCATTAGGCAAACAATTAGAAGCTAATCAAAGGGATTAGTGGGGATGATGTCATCAAACCAATAGGAAGAGGACAAAGGAGAGAGGGTGACATCACTTGATGATGTAAGCATGACATGGGGGGGGAGGAAGTGTGGTTGAATGATAACCACACAAAGTCAAGGTTAATTAGGTAATTAACCTAAAACAAATCAAAATTCAACCAACCAAGCCAAACATTTCATTTTTCACCAAACAAATCACAAAACACTTCTTTTCTTCATCTTGCTCTCGGCCCCTTTTCTTAAAAAATGAAGATCTAAGCTCCACCACTTACTATTTGGCAAGGTATTTATCTAAGCTTCCCCATGGATAGTTACATACTTCCTATAAGTTTAAGCTTCTAATTCCAAGCCAATCTTTTTTTATAAATCAAGGAAGAAGATGGTGAATAGTACTTCTTGAAATTAATTTTTGTGTTCTTGATTTCTTTGAAAGATCAAGCTTGTAGGAGGTTAGATTAAGGCTTCCATGGGCATTCCAGGGATCTTTCATGGATTAAAAGCTTCAAGGAAGGTATAACTCTTCATGATCTTAGTTTTAGGTTTTATTGTTTAGATTTCTTAATGTTTAGATGATGGGTTAGTGTAATGGGTGTGTAATCATGTTTAAAGCTTGTTATGAGTAGTTTGGTTGGTGAGAGGCATGATTATTGTGTGTTTAGAGATTGGTTGATTTTGTGATATTTTTGGAGTTGGAAATCTTGGTTATTAGTCAATGAACTTAAGTAAACTCTTAATTCATAATTGAGAAATAAGTATGAATTGGTAATATTGATTTGTTGGGGCTGTTTTAGTATGGTATGGATGGAGTTTTGATTGGGTTGTGAATTGGGATTGATTGGTGGTTGAATTGGAATGGTATAAATTTGGGAAATCGCGTAAACATAGCCGTCGTAATGTCCGATTTACTTTAGACTGCTTTTGTTCATAACATTAGGACCCGAGAACTCCCTTCTAGGTTTTTACCATTTCCATTATTAGATAGTTCATGTTACGAGCTTCGTTTTGATATGTGGTTCGTTTGATTCCGATGTACGGTTTAGGAGAAACGACCGTTTTAAGTAACGGCGTTTTGCGAACGAAACATTTCCCCTCGCCTTACTTTGGAACCTTGGTTAAAGACCTTAAAGGACTGATTGGAGTATGAAACAATTATGTTAAGTGGATTAGGCATTTGGTAAGGCACTCGCGAAAGAATCGCTTTAAAACTCGTAATGGGTAATTTATTAAAAATGGTGGAGCCGAGGGTACTCGAGTGACTTAAGAGAATCAGTAAGCGCAAAACGAGCGTTAGAGTCTAATTTGGTTAAAGTATAGATTTACAAGTGACTTTGGTTTAATTCCAACTTACTTGTTTTTTATAGGTTACCAGACTCGTCCCGAGCCATTGTAACCCATAGTCGCTCAGGCAAGTTTTCTACCCGTATAACTGTTGTTGTGATGTATATGTGTATATGCATGATCTTGCGATAAATGCATATTTGTTATTAGCAAATTCTTGCGATATATTGTAGCATGTGATATGATATATATGCATGCCTGTTTCATATTCTTGATTTATATATCGGTTGGTTCAATGCTTATAGTTGCATAATACCTATGCTAGAGATAAGCGGTATTTGAGTATACCCTTAGTATAGGGGATCAAAAGGTGAACTTTTTCTAAAACCGGGAGTCGAGGCTCCCGAGTATAATATATATATATTTATATTTATATATATATATATATGAATAGTTTTTAAAACTATGAATCAAATAAGGTTTATTCGATAACTTTATTTTATTAATGAATATTATTTTGAATATTCATTCGAGGACATATGACTCCGCTTATTTTATTAATGAATATTATTTTGAATATTCATTCGAGGGCTTATGACTCCGATTTATTTACTAATTAATATTCTTTATTTTATTAAAGAATAACGTGTCGGTAATCAAACTTACTTTTGATTATTCAAATAAAGATATTACTTTCGTATAAGTATATCTTTGGTTATTTAATAGTCATTTCAAGTATAAGTTTTACAACATCTACTTCAATTATTTTTATAAAGATTATTCTTTATGGGAATATTATTTAAATAATAATATTCAGATATTTTCTAATATATTGGGACTGATTTACTTTATTAAATCAGCATTACTCCAAACACTCTTTAAAGTGTTTTCGAGTCTTTAAAATGATTTTTAAAAGTTAGAGCGGATCCCAAAACTCATTTTTATATTTAAGATCCTCCTTTCGAAGGGGATTTAAATACTCGCTCAAAACCTGAGGGATCCGGCTCTGTGGTGTGTTTTATATTCGCAACAAGGTTGCTGTCTTGATAAAAGAATTTTGATAACTTACCCAACACTCGGGAAGTAAAATTCTTGGAACAAGTTAATCCATTAACAGGCATCGCCTGGGAAATATCGGTGAGTTTTCCTTTCCAACTAGATACGACTTCTTGGTGGAGCCGTATCAACAAGTTTCTACTTGGGGAAAGGGGGGACGAGCTTTACGTTTCAGAGTCATGGATTTCATCTGAACTAGGAGTGGCGTAAGTGGTCGAGTGGCGCCGGCCCAGCCTTATTATATTGGCCTAAAATGGCCTGGAAGTTCTGCTAAGACGGTCCATTCCTTAGGAGTCCAGTGTTCGGTTGACAAGTAAATCTGACAGGTTCTCCTCTACATGTAGAAAATGGTGGGGTTGTACTACTGTGACTGATCATCGTAAGTGGTCTTCCTGGCGCGACAAACTCCCGTAATGAGTTCATCATCCAGTTGGATAATTCTGCAACACTACCCGTAGCATTTCGATCGAAAGGCTATGAATGGGTGGTTGCCGAAGCATTGACAGGGTCAAACAGTTTTATTGGTGTTTCCATTGAATGAAGTATCTCGTAACTTCATTTCATTCAATAATATTTCAAAGATTGAATCTATTCAAGTCTTATCTTGTATTCTCATCTATGTGATGAACTTTTGAAACTAATTATAACTTGAACGGTGGTAGTTCAAGTAGTATTCGGAAAGATATAAGTATATTGGAGTATCTTGTAACTTCATCTTTTAAACTTATATCTAGTAAATGATTATCTTGTGCATGTCAAAGATTTTCGGAAAAACGTTGAGACAAGGTTAGATATATGAGATCACCTTGCAACGATATTTTATACAGTTACAAATGGGAACTCTGTGTTTATTATGCATGGAAGAGGACTTCCAAGATTTTGAAAAGTATATGTATATATATACTGAATTATTTTGCGACTTGGTCGCGTTAAGATATCAGCTTGGTTCATTTCTTCTTGACCAAGACTTTCATGAGTACTATGAGAATGCTCATATATTGTTAATTATTATACATATTATTTTGGTGGGCTTGTTGCTCACCCTTGCTTTCTTCTTTCATCACACAACATCAGATAGACAAGATGAACAGGATCAAGCTCCCAATTCGCGAGCGGATAGGAAACGTTCTGCAGTTTCCTGTAGGCGTTGATGCCATTGTAGCTGAGGTAGGATCTACCAATAGGCTAGGCTTTCAACTTTTGATGTACCAGACTTATGTATATTTATGAATTGTAATAATGGCAAGGAAAATGTAAATTTATTCAGAAACCCTTTTAAGGTGTAATGGCAAATAATTGTGGAATAAAACGACTTGTGATTATTTTTGGATATTCATCTCTGAGACTATAACTTGTGGTGTGTGTGTTTATTGTGGGGTCACAGTACAGAGTAGTCGATTATTTATTAAGATTGGGTGTTATTAAGGGAAATGGAACTCGTGACAACCTGGATCCCCGACCCCGGATTTGGGGGTGTTACAGCAGTGGTGATTGAGAGCAAGTGCAGTGTAGTAAGCTAGTACCAGGCAAGTGTTCTGAACTTTCTCGAGATATTGTAGTGATTGATATTTCTGTTTTATATTGCAAGTGCTTTGAAGCACTGAACCCTACACCTTGATTCCAGTTATTGATCTTGAGCCGTAAATCTGATTCTTTCTAGACCATTGATTGTTGTATACCCAAATACGAACCTCAAATATACGATACTACTCCACAAATACATACAAACTAAATATTAAACACTGAATCAGATTGCTTACACATTCAAACCATTATATCTTATGCTTTGAAAGACCAATTCCTTGGAACCCTGAAATGTTAATTCCTTTATTATCCAACTCTTTCGTTACCTAACAGCCAAGCTTTGGAAATGCCATGTGGATCTTTATACAGATTGAAACCATTTTCATTATTGAACGTCCAATGTTGTTAATGATCCTGTTTATTGTTTATTACTGTTTATTCTGTTATTATGGTAGAATTGGATTGTTTTTATAAAATTGTGGACCAGATTCGTGGTCAGACCATATAATGGTCAAGTTAGGCCAATGTGTGCCTTGGATCCAGTAGTTAGAGCAGTGTTGTGTGCTTTGCTCGGGGTTAGTACGTGACTGATCAGCAGCCTAACCTTGGTTTTTAAAATGAAAATATAATATCCAATTCTAAATCATAATCCATTGTTCACTTGATATCATAACCATATTTCCCTGATGATCATTATTCTCAGTTTTGTTATTGTGATTTGCTGAGCTAGTTAGCTCATTTGTGCGATGTTATTTATGTTCTTTTCCAGTTAAGAAGGAATCGGTTGGTACCGAGGATCCCTAGTCCAGCGCGAGAGCTAGGGGTTCAGGTTGATCGAGTTGAGCTAGTAGGCTTCTTTTGGAATAATTTAAGTTTATAAAAAGTTTATAATAATGTTTAATACTCAGTTCTGAGTTGGATAGTTGGGATTTGAACGGATTGTAATATAAGTAAGTGTGGTTGGATTATGTGCATACTTTAACCTGTTGTGATCCGTGGTAGTTGAAAAGTAGGGTCACGACATATTATTATTATCTTTATTATTGTTATAAGCAGGTTATAAATAAGGTGTATGTGTGTGGACCCCAAACTTCTGACCCGGGTTTGGAGGGCGCCACAATGATGAGGAGGACCCATCATAGGAGACAGAGCCAGTTGTTATCGAGATTGTGATGATGAGGACCCGGAGGAGGTCACAATGGCTGAGGATGTTGAGCACCTGGATGATATAGATGTTGAGGCCCCTTTTGAGGAGCTGGTTGATGCTGTTGTGGAGTACACTGGTACCCACCTACCCCCACTCTCTGTGGTCAGATCCCCTACCCTTCCACCACTGCCCTTGAGTCTTTATGATGATGGCTCCGAGACTCTTACTCCAGAGCCCCTGCAAACTGATGATGCACCCTAATCAGATCCAGATTCTCCAACCCTCGACCATGTATATATGTCGTCTTTGTTAGTTCATAGCTTTGTTCAGGACAGACTGAGTTCACGGTCGACCGTTGTTGAGGCAAGGTTAGATGAGGCTAGGAGGGAGCTAGACCCATAGAGAACTCAGAGGCGTGCACCTATACCTGAGGCGAGAGCTGTCATTCCGCGATCTGCGAGGCGTGATTTGACCAGGATCGAGCTATGGATCGCGTGAGGAACCGAGGACTTCATGAAGACAGGAACGACAGAGTGTCCCAGAGGCAGGCTGATTACATCGTCAGGTGCACGATGGAGAGAGTGTGGGAGTTGACTCGTTCTCGTGTTTGATTCAGGATCAGTGATGTAGTAGTCTAATCGTCTAGTTGCTAGAGGCTATAGTAAAGTGCCAATTTTCTAGGATAGTTAACTTGTATATAGTTATCCCTTTCTCTGACTAGACAGATAGACTTATGTATTTCACTTTTGGGTAGATGACTATAGCACTGTTGTACTTTTGACCAGATCGGACTATGTATTTCTCGCATTATGTATAAATTTGTTTCCTTTCAGTACAGTTTAGTTCTTTGGTGACAAGATCACTACTTTATCCTTATTATTTTCTGCACTTCTTGCGATTAGAACTGTCTTATTATATAAAATTGTGAGATTAGTTCTCCAATATTGTAGCAACTATACAGAGTACAACTTTGTATGGATAATTGCAACCTAACATTGAATTTTTCCAAATTAGCAGCAATATGCCACTAAGAAGATTAGGATCTAGGGCGAACCCGGGGTTTGAGAACCAAGGAAGCCACAACCAAGAAGAAAGGAACCAAGAACATAGTGAAGAGGAAGACAAGGATTATGTTGAACAGGACGACTCCCAGTATAGAGCAGAGGAGGAAACATTTGATGTTGGAGAATTTGAAGTAGAGGCTGAAGAAGGGGAAACTGAGGTTGAGCAGCAGGTAGAGAACCCAGACATGGATCCCATGGGGCAGTTAATGCAACTACTAAGGCAAAACCTGGAACGTCACCCGAACCCACTACCTCATGGAAATAACAATGTTGTGGCAAATTCTTTCAAGTCTTTTAGGTCCCTTAAGCCCCCTGAGTTCCACGGATCAGCTGACCCGGTTGAGGCAAGATCATGGCTAAAGGAAATGGGGAAATCCTTTGAGATTCTGAGTATTGATGAGGCACAGAAGACTGTATTTGCTACCTAGATTCTGAAGGCAGAGGCCAATTACTTGTGGGAGGCCAAGAAAAATATGGAGACCGATGCCACAACCTGGGAAAGGTTCAGTCAATTGTTTCTGGGAAAGTATTTCCCAAGGTTTATGGAGAACCAGATGGAGCTTAAGTTCTTAGAGCTAAAGCAGAATAACTTATCTGTAGCAGAGTACGAGGCTAAATTTACTGAGTGGTCAAGGTTTGTGCCGGAGTTTGTAAACACTTAGGAGAAGAAATCTAGGAGGTTTTAATAGGGGTTGAAGCAGTGGATATAGAATAGGGTGGTAATCCTTGAGCTTACGGACTATGCCACTCTTGTGTAAAACATAATAATTGCAGAAGCCGAAAGTGAACAGATGCACAAGGAAAGAGAAAAGAAAGGAATAAAAAGAAAGAGCATAAGTGTGGGAGGATATTTTACAGGAGGGAACTTCCCAAGCAAGTTTAACCGAGAAGCAGTATCCCTACCAGGAAGGAGTGATGGGTTTAGGAGACCCATGAATGTGAATGTGAGCCAGAGTGGCCAGAAATCAGGAGTGTCCTATTCCAACCAATCTCAACCCCCATTACCAGCATGTAACACTTGTGGAAGGATGCATTCTGGGGAGTGTAAAGGGAAGTCAGTAACCTGCTTTAAGTTTGGTCGAAAGGGTCACTATTCTAATAAGTGTACTTCGTAAACCCCCAGTGTCAGCCCAACCACCACTTGTTATCAATGTGGACGGCAGGGCCACGTGAAGAGGGATTGCCCAATGAACAAACTAAAAGCTTCAGGAGTGAGCAGGGTTGCCTCCTATAAGCCACCTACTGCCAGGACTCTTAACATGACAGTTCAGGATGCTATGAAAGACTCAGATATGATAGCAGGTACCCTTCTCTAAATTCTATCATTGCAAATGTTTTATTTGATTTGGCAGTGACTAAATCTTTTATATCGAGAGACTTTGCACATAAGTTAAAACTTAAGGCTAAACCTTTGAAAGAATCTTTACAAGTAGAAATAGCCAACCATGAGGTTATCGCTGTTAACTTAATTCACCCCACCTACGAGTTAGGCATAGGTGAACAATATTTTAGTGTTGATCTGATTCCTTTTAAATTAGGGGAATTTGACGTAATTTTGGGAATGGACCGGCTATCTAGCAATGATTCTCAAATAGAATATAAAGAGAATAAAGTTAGGTTAAATATCCCGGGGAATAAAGAAGTCATATTCAGAGGAAAGAGACAGACACATAAATTTTTGACCATGGCCCATGCCAAGAAGATGCTACAAAAAGGAAATGAGGATTACTTAGCCTATATGGTGGAAATCCAGAGAGAGGTGCCCAACTTGCAGGATATCCCGGTAGTCAATGAATTTAAAGACGTATCCCCACACGATCTTCGAGGACTACCACTCGATAAAGTAATTGAATTTGTTGTTGAGTTGGCCCCAGGGACGGCGCCAGTTTCAAAAGCAACATACCGGTTAGCCCCGTTAGAAATGAAGGAATTAGCTACCCAATTACAAGAACTATTGGAGAAGGGTATGATACAATCCAGTGTGTCCCTTGGGGAGCACAATTATTGTTCGTTAATAAGAAAGGTTGGAGTATGAGGCTGTACATCGACTACTAAGAGTTAAACAAGATAACTATAAAGAATAGGTACTCGTTACCCCGAATAGATAATTTGTTTGATCAGCTGAAGGATGTTGTCTACTTTTCCAAGATTGACCTGAGAACTGGATATCATCAACTAAAGATTAAACCCAGAGATATTCCAAAGACTGCGTTCTGTACTAGGTATGAACACTATGAGTTCTTAGTGATGTCCTTTGGATTAACCAACGCCCCAGCGGCTTTCATGGATTTGATGAATAGGGTGTTCAAGAAGTATTTGGACAAGTGTGTGATAGTTTTCATTAATGACATTTTAATTTACTCAAGGACCAAGGAAGAATATGCAGAGCATTTGTGGATAGCTCTAGAAATACTCAGGGAAGAATAATTGTATGCCAAATTTTTGAAGTGCGAATTCTAATAGAATGAAGTACAGTGTTTGGGACACGTGATCAATAAGGAAGGAGTATTGGTCAACCCCTCCAAGATAGTGGCGGTCTCAAACTGGGAAAGGCCAACCACACACACAGAGGTAAGAAGTTTCGTAGGATTGTCCGGCTACTATCGTAGGTTTGTTCAGGATTTTGCGAAGATCGCAGCCCCTTTAACCCGACTTACTCGTAAGACTAAGAAGTTCGAATTGACAGAGAAGTGCGAGAACAGCTTCCAAGAACTGAAGAAAAGATTGGTGATGACCCCTGTGTTGGAGTTGCTAGATGGAAAAGGAGATTTTGTGATTTATAGTGACGCTTTGCACAAGGGATTAGGGTGCGTGCTTATGTAGCATGGCAAGGTAATTGCGTACGCATCGAGACAACTGAAGGAATACAAAATTCGATATCCTACCCATGATCTTGAGTTCGCGGCAATAGTTTTTACCTTGAGGATTTGGAGGCACTACTTGTATGGAGAGAAGTGCGAGATTTTCACAGACCATAAGAGCCTCAAGTATATTTTTCACGCAGAAAGAACTCAACACGTGCCAGAGGAGGTGGTAAGAGCTAATCAATGATTATGATTGTGAGATTCTTTATCATCCAGGAAAAGCCAATGTGGTAGCTGACGCCCTTAGTAGGAAGGAGAGACTCAAGATGATAATGACTTCAGAAGAGTTGATTAGAGATTTCGAGAAAATGGAGATAAAAGTGAAGGTAACCGGAGCCGGTAACGAAAAGTTATTTGATATTGAAATGCATCCCGAGTTATTGGAAAAGATCAGATTGTGCCAAGAAAAAGTGATAAATGAAGGCAGTGAGTCAATGATAGAGAAGAGATCAATACCGCGAGAGATGATAAGGGAATAATGAGGTATTCCTACAGGATTTGGGTTCCAAATGTTTAAGAGCTTAAGGACGAGATTTTAGATGAAAGTCATAGTTCAAGATATTCCATTCACCCAGGGAGCACCAAGATATATAGGGATTTGAAGGAATATTACTAGTGGCCCAACATGAAAAGGGTTGTAGCAGAATGGGTAAGCAAATGTTTGACTTGCTAGAGAGTAAAGGCAGAACACCAGAGACCAAGTGAACTTTTGCGACCTCTGGAGATTCCTGAATGGAAATGGGAACAGATATCCATAGATTTTGTTGTAGGCTTGCCAATGACCAAAGCCAATCATGATGCCATATGGGTAATTATAGACCGACTAACAAAGTCAGCTCACAATATCCCAATCAATGAGGTGTACACCGTCGATAAACTGGTAGACATTTACCTTAAGAAAATAGTGACGCGGCATGGAGTTCCAGCGTCCATTATCTCAGACCGAGATCCTAGATTCAACTCCAGATTTTGGAGGAGATTTCAGGAATGTGCGTGAACCAAATTGAACATGAGTACCGCTTGCCATCCCCAGAAGGACAGGAAAAGTGAGCGGACCATCCAAACGCTAGAAGATATGTTGAGAGTCTGTGCCATAGACTTTAAAGGAAGTTGGGATGATCACTTATTGTTGATCAAGTTTACTTATAACAATAGCTTTCATTCTAGCATCAGAATATCGCCTTACGAGGTCCTGTACGGAAGAAGATGCCGATCTCCCTTGTATTGGGATAAAGTTAGAGAGCGTCAGATGCTCGGGCCCGAAGTGGTCCAATGAACCAAGGATACAGTAGCAGCCCAAGATCGACAGAAGAAGTATGTTTGCTTAGCCTGAAAGGACAATGAGTATGAAGTAGGGGACCTAGTGTTGTTAAAGGTATCCCCTTGGAAGGGATTGACGAGGTTCGGAAAGAATGGAAAGCTAAGCCCAAGATACATTGGACCCTTCAAAATATTAAGACGAATTGGGAAGTTAGCTTACGAGCTAGCCCTACCCCCGAACTTGCAACAAGTTCATAATGTGTTCCATATATCAATCTTAAGGAAGTATCATCGAGATGCCAGGAACATAGTGGAATACGAGCACGTGGACATGCAACTAGACTTGACTTATGTGGAGCAACCAGTGAGGATCATAGATCAAAAGGAATAGGTGCTTCAGAACAAGGTGATCAAGCTAGTCAGAGTACTGTGGCAGAATCATAATGTGAAGGAATCAACTTGGGAACTAGAGAGCGCAATGCAGAGCATTTGAGGATAAATTCATGATTGTGTTTGGATAAATGCATGATTGTGTTCATAGACGACATTCTGATCTATTCCAAGATGGAAGAAGAGCATGCAGAGCATTTGAGGATAGTTTCTAGAGACACTGCGACAGGAGAAATTGTACACAAAGTTTTCCAAGTGTGAATTTTGGTTAAAAGAAGTACGATTTCTTGGGCACGTAATTAGTAATAAAGGAGTGGAAGTGGATCCGTTAAAGATTGAAGCTATAATCAACTGGGAGAGACCAAAAACACCAACAGAAGTAAGAAGTTTCATGGAATTGGTAGGTTACTACAGAAGATTTGTGCAAGACTTTGCGAAGATAGCCACGCCATTGACAAAACTCACCAGGAGGAACCAGAAATTCGAATGGGATGAGAAGTGCGAGGAGAGTTTCCAAGAATTAAAGAATAGATTAGTATCTTCACCAGTGCTAGTCTTACCAGACGATCAAGGAAACTTCGTGATCTACAGTGACGCGTCATACAAAGGATTGGGATGTGTTTTGATACAACATGACAAAGTGATAGCCTATGCTTCAAGACAACTGAAACCACATGAAGAGAAGTATCCAATGCATGATCTTGAATTGGCAGCTATAGTGTTTATATTGAAGATATGGAGGCATTATCTGTATGGGGAAAAGTGCAATATCTACACAGACCACAAGAGTTTGAAGTATATTTTCACCCCAGAAGAAATTAAACATGAGACAGAGAAGATGGCTCGAATTGATCAAGGAATACGATTGCACTATCAACTATCATCCAGGTAAAGCAAATGTGGTGGCCGACGCTCTGAGCAGGAAAGAAAGGTTAAATATGATCGCTTCATCCGAGGAATTGATCAAGGAATTTGAAAAGCTTGAAATAGAGGTCAGTACCCCAAGTATGTCTACAAATGTGTTGTGTGCAATGTCTTTTCAACTAGAACTATTAGAGAAGATATGAAGATGTCAGGAAGAAGTAATGAGTCATGAACAAGACATTTTGACAGGAGAAGAGATCAGGAGTCAAAAGGATGATAAAGGGATATTAAGATTTTCTTTCAGAATATGGATACCCAATATGGCCGAGCTAAAAAAATGAAATTCTTCAAGACGCTCATAACTCTAGATATTCAATTCATCACGGAAGTACGAAGATGTATAGAGACTTAAGAAAAAAGCTTTTGGTGGCCAAATATGAAGAAAGAAATTGAGGAATGGGTGAGTAAGTGTTACACATGCCAACAAGTCAAAGTAGAACATCAAAGACCCAGTGGATTGCTACAGCCATTGGACATTCCAGAATGGAAGTGGGAATATATTGTGATGGATTTTGTAGTTGGATTATCGAGGACCAAGGCAAATCATGATGCTATTTGAGTTATTATTGACAGATTGATGAATTCAGCACATTTTCTTCCTATCAACGAGAGATTTTCATTAGATAAATTGGTTCAGTTATATCTGAAAGGGATTGTGGTTCGACATGGAGTTCCAGTATCCATAGTTTCAGATAGAGATCCTCGATTTAATTCAAGATTTTAGAGAAGTTTTCAGGATTGCCTCGGAACAAAGTTGAATATGAGTACCGCGTATCATCCACATACAGATGGTCAAAGTGAAAGGACAATTCAGACTATCGAAGACATGCTAAGGGTATGTACCCTAGATTTTTGAAGGAAGTTAGGACGAACATTTGTCATTGGTAGAATTCTCCTACAACAATAGTTATCATGCCAATATTGGAATGCCACCTTATGAAGCTTTATACGGGAGAAGATGCAGATCTCCCATATGTTGGGAAGAACTTGGTAAGAGAAAGATTTTGGGTCCAGATTTGATCCAGCAGATGAAAGAGAAAATAGAACTCATTCGAAAACGATTAGTGGAAGCTCAAGATCGTCAACATAAATATGCTGATCCTACCAGAAAGGATATGGAATTTAAAGTTGGAGAAGCAGTGCTATTGAAGATTTCACCTTGAAAAGGTTTATCATGATTTGGGAAGAAAGGAAAGCTGAGTCCACGTTATGTTAGCCTTTTTGAGATTTTGAGGCGTGTGAGAAAGGTTGCTTATGAGTTAGCCCTACCACCTTACATACAGCATATTCACAATATGTTTCATGTGTCAATGTTGAAGCGTTATTTTCCTGATTCGAATCCTGTGATAGAATATGAGCCAATCGAGATTCAGCCAGACTTGTCTTTTATAGAGCAACCAGTGCAGATTTTAGATAAGAAGGAAATAGTGCTTAGGATTAAGTCTGTGTCTTTAGTGCGAGTCTTGTGGAGGAATCCCAAGGTTGAAGAGTCGACCTGGGATTTGGAAAGCGAAATACGAACCAAATATCCTCACTTATTTTCCTAGGATGATTCTGAAGACAGAATCATATTAAGGGGGAAGGATGTAATATCCGGGAAAATTATGTGAATATTATATGTTAAATGATTAATCATTATGTGTTTGTATAAGTTAAAATGTTCATTGTCATGATATTACGTGTTTTAAATGCTAATTGTGTTCCCGTACGAACAAGAAAATTTTTCGTTTGATTAATATGTGTTTAAACTGCAATTATATGAATCGATCTGCAATCTGGACTCGTATTTATTTTCATTTTATCAAGGTACTCATTTTATCTTGTTTTATGTGCGTTTAATTGTATTTTATGTGTTTTCGGGGTTTTCTGTTAATTTAGGAGTCATTTCGGTTTCTCAAAAATAATCGGACCGGGACCCCATCGGGAAGTCAAAGCCCACAAATTTCATGTTTATATTTTTATAGAATTATTCATATTTCAAATACCCATTATTTTTACATTTTTGAATTATTCCCAAATTTTGGAAAATTTGATATAAATTTTGTATTTTATTATTTTTAAAATTATTCCCCATAATTATTATTTTGGGGCTTAATTATTTTAATTATGGGAATAAAAACACCCTAAGTTGATTTTTGGGATATAATTTTCTGTAAATATAAATAGCACCTTTATTTATTTTTATTTCATTTTATTTTCAGAAAATTTCTAAAAATATTATAAAAGTTCAGAAAATAGGAATTTGGGGGCTAGGGTTTGTTCATCAGAAATTGAACCGATTGATCCCTTATTTATACTCTGTTGGTGACGATTTTGATACAGAATCATAGAGCTTGTCAAGGCCAATCTTTTGATACCAATTTCGTCTTTTAAGGTTGAGTAATTCGTATAATCAATTTTCACCAAATTTCATTTGAACTAAGTTCTTGATCCTTGATGTTTGTTTAATGTTTGTGATGCTATTACTAGTTTCTAAATGTTATTTAGAATCGATTTATGCCAAAATATCGACCGTTTGGTTATGGGTTTGTTCGAACCGAGTTTTTGGTTTTCAACGGATTTTTAATCTGATTTTCCGGTTAGTAGGTGTTGTATTTGATTGTTTTAATTGTTGTATCAGGTTATAAGCATCCTGAACTTTATTTTGATATGCAAAACTTGATTGTTGGTTGAGGTTTCAGTATGTTCGAAGTTTCGCCAGTTTGTTAGCCGGAATTTCTTTGAAATGGACGGAGAATCAGTTCTGATGTTGAGCTGTGATGGTTGCTAGCATTTTTGGGTTGTTGTGAGTATGAGGATGAAACTGGGATCGAAAATGAGGGCAAACGGTGTGTTTCTGGCCGTTAAAAAGGGTCCTCGGAATTCAGATGAACTCGCCGGTTTCTGGATTCCAACTCCAGTTTCCGGCCGAGTTCATAAGAACTTCGGTCACCCCTGCCCCATGTTTCCCCCGTTTGATCCAAAATCCGGCTGTGCCTGTTCTAAACTGCATGTTTCTGTAAATTTCTGTTTATTTTAAATTCAAAATCCTTTTCTTGTTTTTAAAAATCATTTCCTTTAATTGTAAAAATCATTTACTTATTATTTTAAATACTAAAAATTATTTACATAATTATTTTAAATTCCTTAAAGTATTTTATTTTATTATTTTTAAAAACCTAATTTGATTTAATTATTTATAATTATTTATGAATTTAATTAATTGGTTAATTGATTTAATCAATTAATTTTATTTATAAATAGTTAAATAAAATGTAAATTATTTATAATTAATTCAAATAATTTCTAAAAATTATTTTTAAACTTTTAAAAATTATATTTTGGTATTAAAAAAATCAGTTAATATTATTATTAATTGATTTAATTCTATTTTTTTCTTATTTTATTCGTAATAAATAAACCGTACGTCCGTTTAATACGAAACGAACGTGTATAGACTCATAAAAAACATTACGCTTTCAATAAAAATACTTTTATGACCTAACTTCTTTTGTATTGAAAGGTCAATTGAGTTGTGATTCATTCTGAGTCTGTATTTGATCGATAAACACTGTTATTGACCCGATTTCAGTTCTAAGCGTCCTGAGACTTATCTGTTGATTGTTTAATTTATATGTTACATGAAAAATATGATTACGTTTTTTATGAATAATATGATTACGTGCTTTGTGATATGCATGCTATCTGTTACAGTTTTAACATGCCATGATTAGTTATAAATGATCGGGTAGATGTCAAAATGTTTAGTTACGTCGATTGAGTTTGGTTCTGTCAATTAAGTTAGTCCTTTTTTTATAGAATCAAATAGCAAGGAGTGCAGTCAAGTGTTAGTCGGAGTTGATAGCCAGAAAGTTGTAAGCCAGGGTTATAGTGAGAAGTTATCGAGCATACCAGGCAAGTATCATTACCTTCACTTATTGTTCAAGTGATGTTTATTATGAATCTTGTTATGCAAATATCTATATATTCACTTATCATTCAAGTGATATTGACTTTGAACTCTATTATATCAGTTTCTATACTATTCTAAGTTCAGAATAGTTAAACATTTTTACATTTTGCTATAAATTACTCTATACAGTGAAACTTTGATTTGAGATTAGCGAATAACTAATTGTTCTAGTTATTTCGCCATCGGTTGTTGAGATAACTCTGGACCATGAGAAGTGGGGAGTTATATGGTTAAGGATGTCATTTAATCTAACTTTTTTGATTAAAAATGTTTTATGGATTGGATGGTAGCGTAAGAGGCCGCGACGGCGGTCTAGTGTGAGCCATGTATTATACTTGATTATAATACCTCTCTAGGCCAATATGTGCCTTGGGTGCCCCGTTTGTTTAGTTGGATATGCTTCAACATACTGGTGTTGCTCCGCGGCTGATCACCGACGGCAACATACCGTCGTTCGAGGATTCTAATCCAAAATAAAAAGATTTATAAAAGGGTTGTTTATTATTAAAACTTATATCAGTTTTTGATACTGTTCAGGTATTGTTGTTTGGTTTTGCTCATCAAATATATTGTTATTTTTATTTTAAATCATAAGCTATATACTGCTTGCTGAGCATTTCTTTCGCTCATACTTATTTATTATTCCAATTCTTTCAGTTAGGACAGAGCAGGCCTGAGTTCCAGGTTTGATCAGAAGTCGAGTGCTTGTAAATAGTGTGGCGTATTTTCCAGGTAGACAGTTTGGGACGCTTGAATAGTATAGAGGTTTGTAATAAAATTTGAATAGTTTATAAAATTAAATAGACTTATGGCTTGTAATAAGATTTAGTTTGTATTAGTGTCTATTGCATACTATAACTTGTGATCGATCTAGTTGCATGCAAGGGGTCATATTTATTATTTTATTCTGCTGTGTTTATTTTATTAGTCAGTGACCCCCAAATCTAGACCCCGGGTTTGGAGGGCGTCACAGTAATAACCCCAAATTTTGTAATCCTGATGAACTGTAACTTGTACTGATTTTGATGACTAATAAAAAATTATTAGACCATCCTATATAGGGGTTATTTTATGGATATTTTGAGATCATATTAGTACTCCATAATGTAAATGAGTGTATATAAATGTCGTCAGAATTCGAATTCGAACACTTTGATTTTTCCCGAAAATCCACCAGATATCGAAAGAATTAAGTATGAGGTAACATGATTAAGATGAATTAAATTTAAGGATTTTAATAGAGATCATTAAAGGAATATAAAATATCAGGAAAGATTTAGGGAAGCTCAAGTACTAAGATCCCGGATATGATCTCTCAAACGAACAACGAGAAGGAGAGTTGAGCGAACCGTAAAATAAATAAACGACCAAGAATCAAGCTTATGCAAATAACAAGGAGATTAACCAAAAAAATTAAGTACTAATCAAGAGGAATAGAGCAAGATGAGGTCATCAATCCATAAGGAATTGACAAGTGGCTAGAAAGTGATGCAGGATTGACGATGTAAGCAAGAGAGAAGATATATGTGCAAGGATTGATATTAGAAAGTATTTTAGCCTTGCTTAAACCAAGGTTAAAGATAATCAAGCCCTTAAGCACCACACAAAAACCAAGACAACCAAAATAAGAAGGATTCTCCCTTTTTTTCATTCATGCTCTCGTCTTTTCATGGAAATACAAGGAAGAAGAATTCAAAGTCCAAGCTCCACTCCATCTTAAATCACAAGGTAATTTCTATAGCTTTTTGATGATTAGATATATCTATCCTAGGAATATTAGCATCAAATTCTCTTCCTATATAACCTAAAAACATTATCAAAAGTGATGATAAATAGTGTTTTTCCAAGAACAAATTATTTTGATCTTGTTTTCCAGGATTATTCAAGCTAAAGTAAGGCTATACAAGGATCATACAAGGCTTAGTAGATACTCATAAACTACAATGAAGGTATAATATCTATAACCCTAGCCTTGACTTGTAATTTTGATGAGTTTTATGGATAAGTTAGTGATGAGAAGCATGATCCATGTGTGTTTAGTTAGTTATGATTGTATAGTGATGGTTATTGTTGATTGATCTATGTTAATGCTTAAAATGAGTTCATGATCTTGAAAGTTTTGACTTGGGTTATTATTTATTAAGTGAGATATGGTATTGTGGGTGATATGTTGATCATTTGGTGTAGAATTGGTATAGTAAAATTTTGGGAATCATGTCAACATACCCGTCGTAATGCCCGTTTTCCCATAGACTATTTTTGTGCTTAAATTTAGGAACATAATACCCACTGTTATGAACTCACCATTTCCATTATTATATAGGTTATTTTTTAAGCTTCTTTTTTATATGTGATTCATTTAGATCCGATTTACGGTTTAGGAGAAGCGACCGTTTTAAGTAACGGTGTTTTGCGAACAAACCCTTACCCGTCATGTGACTTTGAGACCATGTTTAAGGCCCTTAAAAGACTAATCGTATCACGAAACAATTATGTAAAGTGGATTAGAAAGTTGTAAAGTCCTCGTGAAAGAGTCGCCTTAAAATATTTAACGGTTAATTTTATAAAAATGGTGGAGCCGAGGGTACGCGAGCGACTAATGTAAATCTTTAAGCGTAGAAGAGAGCGTTAGGGTATGAATGAATAAAGTCCAATTTCTCAAGCAACCGAGGATTAAGTCCGTCTTATGTGTTTTTTAGGGGTTACCAGACTCATCCCAGACCCATTTCCCCCCCAGATCGCTCAGGCAAGTTTCTACTTGTATAACTGTTGTTGTGATGATATTTATATATGCATTATCTTGAGATAAGTTCATGAGTATTGTTAGCAAATCTTGCGATATATTGTTGCATGTATATTTTGGGAAGCATGTTGATATGATATATATATTTATATATATATATATATGCATGCATGTCTTAAAATCTTAATATTTCATTGTTAATACAATTACTTATAAACTGCTTAATACTTATGCTCGAGATAAGCAATAATTACATATACCCTTAGTACAGGGGACCCAAAGTTGAATATTTTTCTAAACCGGGAAACGATGTTCCCGAGTATATTATATATATAGTTTTCTATAACTATTAATCGAATAAGGTATATTCGATAGTTTTAAATAATAATCAAACATTATTTTCGATTATTTAAATAAAGATTTTACTTTCGTATAAGTATATCTTTTGCTAATTATTATTCGTTTCAGGTATTATTTTCAAAACTTTGTCTTCAGTTATTTTATAAAAGTTATTTCTTTATTGGAATATTATTTAAAGAATAATATTCAGATATCTTCTAATATTTTGAAACTGATTTATTTTGTAAAATCATCTTTACCTTAAAAGTTTTCAAAAATGTTTTCGAATCTTCAAAATGATTTTTTAAAAGTTAGAGCGGATCCCAAAACTCGTTTTTAATTTAAATCTTTCCTTTCGTGAGGGGATTTAAATACTTTCTCAAAATCTGAGGGATCCAGCTCCGTGGTGTATTTTTGTCACAACGAAAATGCTGATTTGATAAAAGAGTTTTTGATTTCTTGCCCAACATTCGGGAAGTAAGTCCATCAAAATGCGTTGGCATAGGCGACATAGACTGGGGTACGGTCTATCAAAGTGTAAGAGGCTGGGTGATACTTCATCAATGTGTAAGAGGTCGGGTGACGGTCTAGCATAAGGTCCTAATGCGGCCATGGTGATGACCGGCGAGGAATTCATCCATCTACTAGTAGAGAAGTGACTTGATTGATATCTTTGCCTGATCAGCAAGGTATAAGGTTTATGCCAAAGCTTTCCTCTTTCCAAAATCATTGGGTATTACAACTCTGTTTATACTTTTTATAATATAGGTTTTGAAGGAGTACATGATATATATATATATATGTGTGTGTGTGTGTGTGAATATATATGGACCTAATGAAGTATCTTGTAACTTCATCTTTTAAATGATATTTCAAAGATTGATCTTATATAAGCTTTATCTTGTAACCTTATCCATATGATGAACTTTTGAAAACTTATTATACTTTGAACAGTGGTAGTTCAAGTAGTTTTTCTAAGAATATTGTTATGGATTAAAAACTAATATATATAATTGTTGTATTTAGTACTAAGGAACGTGAGCTCAAGGCCTTTAATGGCTGCTCTCGTATTTCGTAGCTTAATTTTGCCTTTACGAGATGCCTACGTATCTCTGTAAATTAGAAAATCAAGCCAAAAAATGTAGTTCTGATGTGTGGGGTGAGACCCCTTATATAGATGTGGGAGTCCTTGAATTGGACTTGGTATAGGAGACTTGGTGAGCAAGTCTCATAGTTAGAATGGACTTCGGAGTCCTAGATAGTAGGAAACTAATTCCTTATCCTTTTAGGTCCCCTTGGGGCTAATCTGCAAGGATTTATATCCTTATCCGGACTCTTCTCAATAGCTGATTTCTCCTTTATTAATTAGTTACGAAATTAATTAATATACAGGGTTTTTGGGCCTTCTTTGTTCCATCTGGCCTGATCTGGTCCATCAGGCCTGATCAACATGTTAACCTTTCTGGTCTGAATGTCATACATCTTCTTATTGGGCCTTGCAGCCCAAACTGTAATATTCAATCAGGATTTATTCATCCCTATCAAATATATAAGTATATTGGAGTATTTTGTAACTTCATCTTTTTAATCTTATATCTCGTAAGTAATTATCTTACACTTGATAAAGATTTTCTGCAAGTTATCGATTCAGATACTTGCATTATTGATTAAACTATATATTATCTTTTGAGCTGTATTGCTCACTCTTGCTTCATTTCTTCATCATAAAACAATAGTTAGGAAGGATGGCCAGACTCAAGCAGACCTAACGCAAGAGCGTGAGAAGCATCCCGCGTCTACCCTCTGATATCTTAGCTGCCATTGCGGCAGAGGTAGATCTATCTGGAGTTTAGGCATTCAGCTTTTGGGAATCAAATTATGTATAATTATAACTTATGTTGGATAATGGCAAAGAACTGTAAACCTATTAAGTAATCATTTTGGGTTTGTAATAACTTTTGAATTGTAGATTTAATGATTGTTACCTATTTCAATTTCATTTCTGAGACTATAACGTGTTATGGAGTGTGTATTATTGTGGGGTCACAACATGCAGTTATTTATTTTTATTTAAGTTAAGTGATATTAATGGAAAGAAAGAACGTGATAACCCAGATTCCCGACCCCGGATCTGGAGGTGTTACACAGTTTCTTTCACCAATGACAAGAAATCAAGTTAACTACCACTTCAAGCTTTCCCCAGTTTTTTCCCTTACAAAATATCTAACAGTAATATCCCAAACTTACATAATTAAATTTTTTTATCACCTAAATTTTTGGTCCCTTGTAACCTTCAGCTAAAGTGATACTAAATCATTATAGCTATATTTAGTTCGGCTTGTCAAGTCAAAAATCAGTGAGTCCAGCCATGAAAAAATTGTTAAAATTTCGGCCTCAAATTATCATATTAGTAATTGATCTTTCAAGACTGGTGCGAAGATGTGCTAGCATTTTTGTTATACCTAAGGTGATCTTGTGCTTCTTAGCTCAGTTCGATACTAGCTAGAAAAACCTCATTCCTAGTTTAACCAGATAAAAAGAGTTAATGTATTATGAGGTCGTCGTTGATCATATCAAAAAGCAATGTAAATTAAGTGAAGTTAAAACTACATAGAACTGAATCAAAGGCTGAATAACTGTAGATGAAGTCAAGTACATTATATATATTCAAAATGTTAGGTCATGATATTGATATTTTCTACATATACATGTTACATATACCATGCTAGGTTCATAATTTGGGGTAAATTTGTGATTTATTAGTCAATAACGCATCATATGCCACTAAATCAGCCTTTTAACATGTCTGGAACATAAGCTTATGAGTACTTCATTAAATATGATACGTATGATAGTATTGTGGGTAATAGAAGACAAATATATATAGTATTAACTGTACTTTTTCAATATTTATGTTGAACCATTCAACGTTCATTCAAAATGTTTGAGAATAGTCATGCTCTCAAGTTATGAAATGTTCATACTTTGGGCGTTACTTGAAATTCTTAGGTAATTAAGCTTGGGTTGGGCAGTATTAGCATCCAGAGAAGTACAATAATTACAAACTCAATACATATAAAACATAAATAATCATATAGGGAATATACTTCAACAAGGATTGTATTATGTTCGGATTTAGTTAACCATGTACGAGATCAAAGAGGTTTTTGTTATGTAGATAATCTTATATCAAAAGTTTCTCTACTCTCTTCCCCCGATAAAAAGCTCAAAGTGGAGTCAGATCATCATGTCGAACTCGGTCCCACTGCCTGATTGTTGGCAAACATAAATTATGTACTAACAAGTTACAACTAGCAAAACTCAACTGCACTGGAGATTATAAACTTAAGTCTTTAGTCACGATACATTTTAAAGTCTGGTGTTCATACATACCCCTTTCATAATAAAGAAAATATATTCTTAGAGTAACTTTATTATGAACTACGCCAACTTATATGCAAGAGCTGGAAATATTAGCTTAAATGAAATTAAGATTATTGTATTTCCTAACTCGTGATTTATTTCTTTGATCATATATTCAAAATTAATTCTTTAGATGAAATTGGTTATATTCTTTGATATTCTCCAGTGATGTTTGTAATTGCAAAAGAACGAAATTCAAAAGCTCATAAAGAAAGATCAAAGCTTCCAGGAAAAAGATCAGCATTTCCAAAAAAATATAAAGATCCCGGTTTTTTATGCATTAAATCATGCTAAAATATGCAAGAACTAAAAACACTAGCTTAAACTAAAACTTAACGTATACACACACGAGCAAGCTAAATCAGCCAGCATATATTCTTGTGATTTAGTTGTTTAATTTTATGGTTTTTATATTGGAAATGACTTTTTGTTAGTTGATTTTGTTTATATTCTTTATTTTTAGTTAATCCATTACTAAAAATTTTGTTGGCTTGAAAGCGATTATATTTCGTTTTTATCTTGTTCTCGTATATGTGTATGCAACCGTAAGTGATCAATGTTTTCTTGTAAGTGTAAAAAAAAATTAAAACTTTTTTGAGAAAGATCAAAGCTTTTTCGAAAATTGGGAAAGAAGATCAAAGCGTTTGTTGGAGTAAAATATGTTAAATTGTAAGGAAGAACCGTAAACATGAACTTATGCCAAAATATTGAAAGATTGGTGCTCAATTAGTAACAAATATTCTTCCTCCTCACAATATTTTTTTAAAAAAATTTGTTTCTTAGGTTAATCTGTGTATGTTTCTTTGACTTGGGACTTGTTCTTCTCTTTCTTTTCACTCTTACCCATTACTTGATTAATATGTGATTTTGCACATTGCCAAACCTTTGTATTAGATCTTGTATATAATTTACATGAAAATAACTAATTTTTTGAAATAATCATAAGATATCAAAGATCAAAGATTTTATATGGACATTATGCCTTACTGTACAGTAGAACTAAAACAAGGGCATATGCTATATTAGTTATATTTTAAATAGCTTAAATTTGGATTTTTTAGTCTGCAATAATTATAAATTAGTTTGTGAATTTCTCTATACAGAAAGACTTTAAAAATTCACCAAATTAACAGTACAAGAAAAGTTTTTGTATCAAAAATATTAAGAGGGTGAGTTTTGAGATGAAACAATATAGTATATGCCTTTTCCCTCAATTATCCACTCACAAGTAATAGTGGTTATTAGACAAGACTTTAATAACTAGGGTATGCAGAGAATTACAAGTGGCAATTATATTCAAATTTTTGGATATTTTTACTTAAGCCTTTGAACTAACTTTAAATTGTAGTATACCATGTACCTTTACGTGTTGCCTGTAATATACAATGTATTTCATTTCCTAGAAAATTTAGTTAATCAAATACTTTAAAACAACATATCGAAAAATAAAAGTATGACTATGTAATTCTTAAAACTTTTTTAGTATCTTTGTTTGCTTTTTCTTCTCAACTTGCTGAAATTTGAGTTCCTCCTTTGTTAGGCCCGTGACATAAGGCCTGAAATCGTCCCACGAGTTCAAATGAGGGAGAACAGTCCTGATCTTTGTATAAAGTAAGGATCTATAATTGCCGACACAAAATCAGGGAAAAGACTTTATTTTTAAACAATTTGCATTTTACATCTACATAATTTGCATTTTACGTCCCCCGCCCATTTTCAGGCTATAAAATAAGAAAAATAATAAGTTGAAATAACCAAAGTTAATTAGGTATGGTGTTAGAATCTAGTTCTGAGACTCAACTCAGTAGACCTCATGTAAGGTGATGTACTCATATGTAACCAATGACTTGTTCATATAAATAGTAAACATTAAATTTTTTCACCTATATATAACATCAAGGACTTGATATTTCTCTACATAAACCAGTTTAATATTAGAAAATAGGTGCAATGGTAATTGAATGCATCATACATTGTAATAACACATCAAAGTCCGTAAAATAATCAAATGTGTATATAAACTCATTGATTTTGTGCAACTGCAAACCAGACCAATTTTAAATGGTTTTAAACTTTTTTAAATATGCTTAATTGTTATGTATGACGTGTATAAATAAAATGTTAAAACACTTAATAGAAAAATACAAAACAAATGGATGGTTCCCCAAAAACAAGGAAAAAAAATATATCTTGTGGGCATCTTTTTTTGTGTTGATCCATATTAGACTGAGTTTTGTAAAGGAATCACAAACTTCACATTCCTCTTTTAAATGACGGTGGATTTGGTTTTGGGCATTCATTATAGTGATTGAATTGAAAGTTGTATTGCAATCCTTTAGCTAATAGTGAAATTCTATTCTAGAGTTTTTGTTTCCATCTATAACAAATTATACACGTAATAATTAGATTAATATATTCACTTCATGGATAAAATGAAATCACATTGACTTAGGGTTTGATGGAATAAATCAATTCATAAAAGATCAAACTTATATATTCAATTAATAGCACTAGATTCATTTCATGTACTAACAATCAAATTTGGGCAATGTATTTCATAATTCTTATTATTTTAACAGCATAATCGCATAATCATAAAATACAAAAATACGATATCTATCTATATTATAAAACATGTTATGTGTTTCCTATGTAATTTACCACCATTTCCCTCTGTATATTCACGTTTTTACGTTTTTTGTCACTTGACCCTGTGACTTATACTCTTCTCAAATCATAGTCCTTCATTTTCTTACAATTTTTGAAAAAATGTCCAAAATCAAACAACCTTTTTTCAATCTTTCTTTACTTTAATAATCTCATTTTAATTTTAAAGAAAAATTCAAATTACGCGCTTAATTGAAAGTCCTACTACCCCATTCTTCTTTCTTCTTGACGGTTCGTTAAACATTTTTTCTAATTTGTTTAATCTTCTTCCTTGATGTTTATGTATTTGAGTTTTTTTGGGATTCTATTTATTGGTATCTTTTCATTTGAAGGATTAAAAATGATGCAACTTCATATGGGTTAAAAATAACCCTAGTAATGTATTTAATGGTACATTAATTAGATCTAGTATGGTCCAGAGATTAAGCCCAATAAGTTGTTGGAAAATGTGGGTAGTAGTCCCACATTGTCAAGTCAATTTGAGTCATAAATTAAGTGGATGAATGTTGCGTGCGCGCAATGAGTGACACTTGGAATGCGTTCTCCACCGAGAGAGCTTTCCGAGACACTTTGAATCACTCAAAATGACTAATAGATGGATGATATATGATCATCTAAAGTTAGTCTCTTAGTAGTGGAAATTTTGTGGAAGAAAAGAAAGTCTCACATTGATTTTGTAAAGGAGCATTCATAGCTTTATATAGCAAAACACTTATGCAGTGTTCAAATATGTTACTTATGTATTTCTCCAACACTTACGTGTGCCCACAGGGGGTGCAAATGTTGGGCTTTCGAGGGATAATCTGAGGCTTGCGAAGCCTTCAAACTTACCCGAGTGCGATGTGCGGACACAAATGTAGCAGAAAATTGGCCCGAATAATCATGGACTAGTTTTGCTAATTTAATTTCCACTAGTCTTAGGTTTTTAAAATTTTAATTCATTTTGAATACGGATTATGATAATTGATTTGATGTAATAATAATCAGATTCAGTTACAGATTTTATTTATTAACCGACTGATTAATTAACGCGTCTTAATTAATTATGCATGGAGTAGCACACACATTTTCTCGAGCCTATATAATATCGTATTAGGCTTAGAGTTATTCATTCATTCGATATACAACACACAAGCCTAAATACAAACCCTACTCACTCTCTATTTCGATGATAGTTTCTTACTCCGTTATAGTTTGCCTAAGGTGCTGTTCGCGTAACATCGTTGTCTTATCGTTTTATCCTGAGAGACTAACGGCTCACACATACGGTGAGGGTCGTAATAGCTCTAAGGAGACAGTTATACGACTGGACTCGAGAAATTCTTCTTAGTATCCTTTTCGTTGGTTTCTGTTATTCACACACACTTAGATTATATGTATTAATCGCAGATATTGTTCATAATCTTAAAGTTATTATTATATATTATATGTGACTAATACATATGTCTCTGCCTTTTTTGTTGAGTAACAGATTTATGGAGAATAACAATGTGAACAATATGATGAACATGATGGCTGATCCCAATGCACATATCACTGGATCTGATGGGGTTCACCAGCAGGCGCCTAACCCTAACGTACATATTGTAGTATCTAATGATGGTCAGACACCTGTTGGACATGTGCCTTCGGGACATGTGCCTGTGGGACACACTGTCATTGGATAGTTTATTGTGCCTCTTGGACAGACATCGTCAAGATTCATTCCCCCGACTGTACCTGGGTGTCTACTGGTGTAGATACACCTGTAGTACAGACGCACGTACCGACTGTCACACCTGCGGTGCCGGTTGCACCTGTTGTGCCAACTGTGCCTGCTGCACATGCTGATAAACCCGAGAAGTTCAACAAAATAAACTTCAAACGTTGGCAGCAAAAGATGCACTTTTATGTGACCATGTTGCATATGGATCACTTCTTGGAGGAAGAGGTACCATTGTTCACTGGCGAGAGCAACACACAGACTCTGTATGCTGTGAATGCTTGGAAACACCCTGACTACATATGCCGGAATAATGTGTTGAACTGCTTGGCTAACTCATTGTATAACTGTTAGTCGTTAAACACACGCTAATAATTTACGCAAGTATACGCTATCGCAAGTAATAAGAATTATTTCTAATTCATTCCCACAGAGACTAGTTTAGGTTAACTTTATGATTTATGCACTTATGCAACAATGATATGGCTATTATTCAATGCTAAGACGAATAACAATTTGGGTTTTGATTATACTACGATTAACTATTGAAAATTATACTAGAGAATATTAACTAAGGGATTAAAGAGAATTGAATAATATATAACACAAATATGGGATTTTAACTTCATTAAATACTTCATTCAATATCCTTTTCATTCTTAACCTTAGCATGTAATGGTGATGACACTAATCAGATAACACGAAATTGCTAAACGCCAACTTTCGTTGCACGAATAACATACTACCAGACATTCACAAAAGAGATAGAAGCTGAATATATACCAATTATATTGAGACCCTATATGTCTACAGAATTTGACAACATAACAGTTTAATGCAAAAGTTATCTATCGTGATTACATAGGGCAAGCAAGATGGTAAAAATTACCTACGAAACATGCATATCAAATACATGAACCTATGCTAGCATGGCAAGTTCTAAACCCTTAAATTCATTTTCGCTTCATTAAAGATTAACACGTTATCTTATAAGTTCGTGACACTCACAAGACGAATAATCACAACCAATACTAGGTTATCATGCAATCACCACACACTAAGGCATCGAAACAAATTAACAAAAGAAATTCATAAATAAATCCGCTAGAACACCACAATAACAATTAGCCCATAATCGGACTTATCATCAATGTGGGTTCCGATGAAAGCATGGTATAATAAACATAGTCCTTATAAAATAAATAATAAGCAAAGTACGTAATCCAGAGTATTAGGTTCAACAAAAAAAGAAACGAGCATTCAAGATTACAACTTAGAACAAAGATTCATAAGAATAAACTAGATCTTTTTCGCCTTCGTTGAATTGTGCTATAGGTTTTCTTGTCGTCTTCTCCTTAAGCTCCGTTGTGAAAATTGTCTTTTTGTTGTCTTTAAATAACAACCCAATTAATCCAAAATCCCATAAAAATAGTCTTCTAATTGAAACAAGAATCTAGAATTCTGACCTAGCGCGGGCGCACGCTTCACCAGCGCGGGCGCGCTGTCATTCTGCTTCTCGGGCGCGGCCGCACGCTAGCACAGTGCGGGCGCGCCGGTCTTCTGGAAAAACTGAAATTGCCTTCTTTTCTTGCTACAATGAGTTGGTCTTCACGAGCCTTTATTCCTTGAACACCATCCTAACACCATATTAGCATCAAATCAATGTTAATTCACCTGAATCCCGAATTAATGCCTGAAATGCAAAAACACTAGAAAACACATTAAAATACCAACAACTTGAGTACAAATACACCAATCCAGAGTTTTATGGAGCGTTATAAAGTGTCATAAATGTCACTCAACATACCCCCAAACTTGAATCGATGCTTGTCCTCAAGCATAAACAGACTCAAAGAACAAGAAATAAAAATGCATGAATGTAACTATATGAATGTAACGATCCCCATAGATTAACTAAACCAATCATCAAGCAACATATCAACATGTGCAATTATTCGCAGAAAGATCAATCAAACCCCACAAATCAACCTACAAACCAGAGACGTGCGTGTGTGCAAATGCTTACAGATATACCATCGCAACTAGATCAATAATCATGACTCACTACTCATCAAAGCAATCGCAAGGTTATAGATAAAATAAAAGCTAGAATCAAAATAACTTATAACACTTCAATTCTTATATAGGAGTTTTATATGGATTCACGCTTTTATTCATATCACATAAATAATACAAATATGCTTATTCGATCGTACAATGAGTGAGGTCCACAAAAGACTTATATAATAGTACCCATGTAGCGAGCGTTAGGTTAGCGGATCCCAGACTATAAGTGCCTTAGGTCACTAGGCACAAAGTCCCCTAAGAACTTAATAACTCGAGTACTAAAGAGCCCACTCGTGATCAATTTATCTAGCCCTCAAGCAACCAATAAGACTTAGTGAAATACAATTGTATCTAACATACAAATCAACTCGACAAAACTTAACATCACTAAATACGACATCACTACACTAGCATCAATATCACAAATTAATCGAAAAAATCATCTAAGGGATCATGTTATTATGCAAATACATGAAACTATATGAACAAACTATCTTAAAAAGTACAAAAATAAAAAAAGCTACTACATGGCAAATATGCAACTATATACGCTAAAATATCATGAATATGCAAACTATATGCGACTCACACAAAACATATTCCTTCAACTACTACCCCCAAACTTAAAATGTTCACTGTCCTCAGTGAACGTAATAGTAAGGAATTAGGCATACCTACTCGGAATCAGGATCCTCATCCCCAACGGGTGGAGTGTCAGGCATGTCTGGAGGTGGATACACGGAGTCCTCACCAAATACTGGACACTGGATGTCAACACCTGTGGCTTTGAAAATAGTACCTAATGCCTGGGTGAGATCACGTGTAAACCGACTATGGATGTCATGCATCGCATCCATCCTCCTCGCTAGACGCCTATACAGCGCCATGCTCATACCAACTCCAACATATGTTCCTGCTTCCTACTGCTCCTGCTGTGATGGACTAGCCTCTTCACTCAACTGAGATCTCCATGTTGTTCTGCCTGTCTAAGCTGCCCCAGCATCTGGCCTTCCACCTAGAAGATGGTCAAAAGAGTACCCAAGTCCCTTCAAGTCAGGCTTTCCTTCATCCTACTCTTGCATCGTCAACAGAGTGGTGTTGTCAATCGGAGCACTCGGAATCTTGAGTTGCTCGTGTGCTGGCCAATGAACACCAACTGCCACACAAAACTTCATCATAATGGACGCATAGGGTATAGAACCCGTAGTACTCCCTCGCAAAAATCTCAGAATCCCTTGGTGAATAACCATATCAAGGTCCATATAGCCCCTGCAGAATACCCCACAACAAGCGTGCACGCTCCACAGTGACATCATGTGCATGAGAAGATGGCATGATGTTAGCACAAATAAATGAATTCCATTCATGTACAAACCTGTTCATGCACGAAGCAGGAAACGTGGAATAATCAGTTGTGCCCCTCTTGAACTTCCAATGAGTCTCAGGCACACACAGAGTACCAACTATCAAATCCAAATCAAACTCCTCCGGAGTCTTCTTGTTTCAAATATCCTGACCGGGCTTTCTCGCGGGATGATCAATCACCCTCCTTATCGCCTCAGCACTGTACTCCGCCGTTATCCCCCTAACCACAGTGAAACCATTCTTCTCCGCCTTCGCATTAGCATAAAACTCACGAACCACACTTATGGGCACAGCAGCGGGGTGCCTCGCAAAAAGCAACCCAGCCCATCTCCAAGATCATCTCCAACAACTTACCATCTTTCCCTGATGGCAGAAAACCATGCCCCTTGGCTATAGGCTTCGAGAGAAGCCTCGTATACTCCGCTTCAACCTCGGGAGTTGAAAACCTTGGCCTCACACCACCTGCACTCGAAGAATCAGTGGTGCTGCTACTTACTTGAGTTCGCTGTCTTTTGGGTGCCATTGTGATTGAATAAGAGAGAATAAAAGATAAGTGTTTGAGAGAGAATTGTGTTTGAGAATTTGAGAAGTGATGGAGAAGTTTGTGTATAAGTGTGTGTGTATATATAGGAGGTTGGAAGAGAATTATATATGGAATAGAAGTGGGAATTGATTATGGAAATAGTGGGAATAATGGGTTTGATTTGGAAAGGGAAATTTGGGATGTGGAAAAGTAAAATTCGGGTAGAAATTGATTTTTTGAATAAGTCCTCAATTTTCTCTTATTTTTCTGTTATTATATTTTTTATCAGAATCAGGGGGCAGCGCGGCCGTGCTACCTTAGCGCGGGCGCGCCGTGCTTCTGCCTTTTCAGCGCGGTCGCCCCGCTAGGCAGCGCGGGCACGCTTTGTTTCTGGAAAAGTGACGCGGCCGCCCCGCTTCCTCAGCGCGGGCACACTGTGCTACTGTAGTTGAATTTTTTTATTTTTTTTTGATTTTTTGTGCTTTTCTCCTTTCTTTCTTCTTACTCTATCTACAAATGTTCAACAAACTTGGGTTGCCTCCAAAGAAGCGCTTGCTTTACGTCGTTAGCTTAACGTCGTACTGCGAGATCAAATGGACAATAAAACGGCACTAACCACCTTGCGGTTTATCGTGTCACCATAGTAATGCTTCGACCTCTGACCATTTACCTTGAATGCTTGGCCCAGATCATTCTCAAAAATCTCCACCGCTCCATGTGGAAACACAGTTTTGACAACAAACGGCCCTGACCACCTTGACTTCAATTTTCCAAGAAAAAGACGGAGACAAGAGTTAAACAAAAGAACTTGTTGCCCCGACACAAATGATTTGAGCATTAGACCCCTATCGTGCCACCTCTTGACTTTCTCCTTATACATTTTGTTGTTTTTATATGCTTAAAGTTGAAACTCGTCGAGTTCATTCAATTGAAGCATCCTCTTCTTTCCAGTTGCATCCAAATCAAGATTCAACTTCTTCAAAGCCCAATACGCTTTATGCTCGAGCTCCACTGGAAAATGACACCCCTTACCATAAACCAACTGAAACGGAGACATTCCTAATGGAGTCTTGTATGCTGTTCTATACGCCCAAACAGCTTCATCAAGCTTCAAAGACCAATCTTTCCTTGATGAACACATAACTTTCTCTAAAAAGCGATTGATCTCTCTGTTAGATACCTCAGCTTGACCATTCGTCTGAGGGTGATAAGCCGTAGCAATGCGATGATTCACATTATACCTTTGCATTATAGCAGTGAACTTGTGATTGCAAAAATATGACCCCTCATCACTGATTAACACTCTTGGAGTTCCAAATCTTGTGAATATATGCTTATCACCACCTTCGCATCATTTGTCGGCAGAGCCTTGACTTCCACCTATTTCGACACATAATGGACCGCCAACAAGATATACTGATTATTGCAAGATGAGATAAATGGCCCCATGAAGTCAATTCCCTAAACATCAAGACCCCCCCCCCCCGTTTTGCTGTACGGAATACATCTCCTGATGATTTGGTCAGCTCCTGGCCTAAACAGATATGGCTCATCCCACATGTACCACTTCACCTCATGAAGAAACTTCTTCCTTTGAGCGTACGACAAGTCGGTAGGCATGATATTAGGTAGTTCACAATGTCTACAAACCACGATTATTCCTCTTGCACTCCAAACAGCTGCTCATTTGGAAAAGACTCATTTATTAATGTCTTATCCAGTGAAGTTGCACTTGGATCCTCTAAACGAGAGAGATGATCATTGACTTGATTCTCAGTACCTTTTATGTCCTTGATCTCCAACTCAAATTCCTGAAGCAAAAGAACCCATCTAATCAATCTAGGCTTCGTGTCATTCTTCGAGATGAGATATCGAATTGCAGCATGATCAGTTAAAACTGTCACCTTCGTCCCAAGAAGATAAGATCGAAATTTCTCAAAACCATAGATAATAGCCAAAAGTTATTTCTCCATAGTAGTATAATTCAGTTGAGCACTATTTAGGATCTTACTAGCATAGTAGACCACATGAAATATGTTGTTCTTTCTCTGCCCAAGAACTGCTCCAACGGCATAGTCACTTGCATCGTACATCATTTCAAACGGTTTAGACAAATCAGGGGCAGTTATGACAGGTGCCGTGATTAAACTCTTTTTCAAGAACTCAAAAGCAGCTAGGCACTCATCATCAAACTTGAACGGAACATCTTTCTCTAGAAGATTGCACAAGGGTTTAGAAATTTTTGAGAAGTCCTTGATGAACCACCTGTGGAAGCCCGCATGACCAAGAAAACTGTGAACTCCCTTAACAGAAATTGGTAAGGGAAGATTTTCGATGACCCCCAATTTGGCTTTGTCCACCTCAAGACCCTTACTAGAGACCTTGTGCCCAAGAATAATGCCCTGTCACACCATAAAGTGACATTTCTCCCAATTAAGAACCAGATTGGTCTTAACACACCTCTTGAGAACATCGCCTAGATTTCTGCAAGCACTCATCAAATAAATCACTAAACACAGAGAAACTGTCCATGAACACCTCCACATTCTGACCAATCATGTCAGAGAAGATAGCCATCATGCATCTCTGAAATATGGTCGGTGCTCCACATAAACCAAAAGAAGCCCTTCTAAAGGCAAAAGTACCAAATGGACAAGTGAAAGTAGTCTTCTCCTGATCTTCTAGAGCAATGCAAATTTGATTATAGCCCGAATAGCCATCCAGAAGACAGTAGTACTCATGCCCAGCCAATCTGTCAAGCATCTGATCAATAAACGGCAGAGGGAAGTGATCTTTTCTCGTGGCCTTGTTCAGCTTCCTGTAAAATATACAAACTCTCCACCCCGTGACTGTTTGAGTAGGAATGAGCTCATTCTTCTCATTAGAAATGACTGTGATTCCTCTTTTCTTTGGTACACACTGAACTGGACTTACCCAAGAACTGTCAGAAATGGGATAGATGATCCCTGCATCCAGCCACTTAAGAATTTCCTTCTTCACGACTACCTTCATGATAGGATTTAACCTTCTTCGTTGCTCAATAGTAGGCTTGCTAACTTCCTGTAGCAGAATTTTATGCATGCAATAAGAAGGGATGATTCCCTTGATATCTGCTATCGTCCATCCAATTGTCGATTTGAATTTTCTCAGAATTCTCAAGAGTTTTTCCTCATCATTACCTGAAAGGTCAGATGCAATAATAACAGAAAAAGTAGATGCATCACCCAAAAACGCATACCTTAAGTGTTCAGGTAAAGGTTTAAGCTCAAGTGTAGGAGCTTCCTCAATAGATGGCTTGAGGCGCTTAAGAGCTTTGTTCAGCTCCTCCATTCCCAGAGATTCAAAAGGCATATCAATCTTCCTCTTCCAGGGAGAAGCATTCAGAAATTATAACTGCTCATCCCCTTCATCATCTTTACTATCGAAATTCCCCAACAAGGCCTTTTCTAAGGCATCAGACCTTAGCAATTGATCAAGTTCTGAAGTGACCACAGAATCAACCAACTCCACCTTTAAGCACTCCTCATTTTCCTTAGGGAACTTCATCGCATTGAACACATTAAAAGTTACATCCTGATCCAACACTCACATGGTAAGCTCACCTTTTTGCACATCAATCAAGGTTTGGCTAGTCATCAAGAATGGTCTTCCCAATATTATGAGAATCTTCTTATCCTCCTCAAAATCAAGAATTACAAAATAAGTAGGAAAGATGAGTTTATCCACCTTGACCAAAACATCCTCAATAATGCCTCGTGGATAAGTAATAGAACGATCAACCATATGCAAATTCATATAAGCAGGCTTTGGGTCCGGTATGTCTAACTTCTTGAAGATTGACAAAGGCATCAGATTGATGCTAGCTCCCAAGTCACATAAGCATTTGTCAAATGAAACATTTCCAAAGGTGCATAAAATGGTGAAGCTTCCAGGATCTTTAAGCTTCAGAGGCAACTTCTATTGCAGCACAACACTACATTCCTCCGTGAGAGCAACGGTCTCTAAGTCATCAAGCTTCACCTTCTGAGAGAGAATACCTTTCATAAACTTCGCATAACTAGGCATTTGTTCAAGAGACTCGGTGAAAGGTATGTTCTTGTGAAGTTTCTTGAACACCTCCAGAAACTTCTCAAACTGCTTATCCAGCTTTTTCTTCTGCAGCCTCATAGGAAAAGGAGGTGGAGGATTATTGGTGAGAATGCGTAGCTGTATGAACAGTTACGTGATAACTCAACATGATAACAACACTAGAACAGGACAGGTTAATAATACTACGTCTACACAAGAAATCAGGAAGAATGAAGATAAAGCAAATACAAAGAATCAGAAGATTAGAAGAAGGCCTGAAGTCTGTGTACAGGTCACTGAAAGAAATTCATTAATATGATCATGCCTCAGTGAAGAACAAAGGTTAAAGACTTTCAGGATTTCAGAAATGTTGAAGATTCAATATACAAGTGCTACTGGAAGATTTCAATATATTGGCATTGATTAAAGATAGACAGTGCTCGAAGCATAGGAATCTGAAGAATTGAAGACAGGGTATAGACAGAGGTTAATGAAGACGTTGTCTAAACTACCATAAAGTATTCCCGTGAAAATACAGTTGTCTATTGACAGTCAGTGTCTGAAGCGATAAAGTTGTTGCAAGCTTAACAATTTAATCAAGGACATAATACGAAGACCTGAATCGGGGTTAGTCATCTGTGAACCAGACCAGTTGCACTAGGCGTTAACAGCTCGTGAAAGGAATCTGGGTATTATTTTTAGAAGAATTGTTAAGTTGAGGAACGTATTTGGATTGAACATTTATCTGTTAAAGTATGAGAAGAGGTGCGCGGGGTATACAGCTAAACAGCTCAGGGGACTGGCGAAGCTCAAAGTTTAAATGGTAAATTAAATAAATTTATTTAAAGGACTTTAATATAATTTATTTGATAAACTTAAATTGATTTATCTTATAAACTTTAAATAAGTTTATTTTATAAATCTAAATTAGTTTATTTATATAAGTTATATTTAAGTTAATTTTATAAATTAATTTAGTTACAATTTAAACCAGAAGAAAAACAAAAGAAAAAGAAAACAAAAAGAAAAAAGAAAACAAAACAAAACAAAAAGAAAAAGAAAAAAAAGGGAAAAAGGAAAAAAGGAAAAAGAAAAAAGAAATAAAACATACAAACCAAAAACGTGTACAAACATTTGTTTGGTTTTGATTTATAAAAGTAAACTTAGTACATGTATATGTACTAGATAGAAAGGAGTCGCCAGAGAGTCTTTTCCCCCCTGGTCACCATATAAATTGTTAAGTACAAATATGTACTAGTTAATAGGTGGTCGCCACAGAGCACAGAAGCTGGTCGCCATAGAGCACTCCTCAATTCTCAGCCACACAATTTTATTGGATATAAAGACTACACATTGCAGCAGGAAGTATTCAGCCATTCATTTTTGGATAAAATTATGTTCATCTTCACTCCCAAAAGAGAAGTAAAAATGGCAGCAATGATTTACAAAGAAGCTCAAGCTTATTGTATATCCGTTTAACTTCTAACCGGAGTAACGTTATAATGCGCGATTTAATTCTTGTATATTCTTAGGGGCATTATAATCGTTATCCGGTAATTAAATCCTAGTATAAACAAAAGCTAGATCATTGTATAGGATTTGATTTGTAAATCTTTGTAGAAGCTAGAAACTTTATTGTTCTTAAATTGTAGCCGGTTAATTTATTTACCAGAGTATAGCAACACCCCTCGAGGATTTATATACGAATATATATTTCTCCAAATATCTTGTGTTCCTTATTTTTATCATTCCAAACACTATTCCTCTCAAGAACACGAAACCACTAACCGAGCACTAAATCTTTATCTGCTAAAGATTCGAAAGAATTTTTAATTTAGTGATTATCGTATTCAACCCCCCCCCCTTCTACGATAATTCGGGACCTAACAATTGGTATCAGAGCGGACTAATTGATATACAAATCAGGATCCTTAAATAAAATTATTTTAATAATTTTTCATTTACATAAATTTATTTTATAAATTTTATTTAGAAAATTTATTTTATAAATTTAATTTAAATAAGTTTACTTTATAAACTTAATTTAAATAAATTTATTTTATAAATTTACCTAAATTAATTTACTAGTTAAATTTTAGTAAATAAATATTTCCAATTTAAATTTATTTTCCCCCTCAATTTATTATTTTTCTAGCTGCCAGTTTCTTATTGTTGGCTACCAGATTTAGTAAACAAAGATGTTTAGTTGTTTGATTTCTGAGATTCTTTTGGCAGCTTAGTATTTTTTTACTACTCGTGCGGAAGCCCCGCACAGCAACATGGTTGACGGTCACGCGCCAATACACTCACTTGAATGAGTTGACTGGCATCAAGTGCAGCACACGCGCGGGTCACCACAAGGACACTTCAGGTCTCCTGGCTGTCCAGTGCTTCACTAGACTGTACACATGTGACTAATCGTCATAGTAGTCGCCACACAAAGTCGGCGCAATGACGGCGCAGACGGCGTACAGGAAATTCTGAGTCGCCATAGAAAACTTAATTAATTTTTGCTACCTTAATTAATTATTTCTGATTTATTTATTTTTTTATAAAATTTAAAATTCTTAAATTTAAATTTTTCTTAAATAATAATTTATGTTTGATTTAATTTTTAAGAAAATTCGAAATTCTTGAAAATTAATTTTCTCGTAATTATTTATTTTTGATTAATTTATTTTCAAAGAAAATTAAAAATACTGGAAATTTAAATTTCTCTTAAATATTAAATTAAGGGTACTCAAAGGATTGGTAGACTCAGGATTCCTCCGGGCTTTTAAAGGTGATTTTAATCTTTCGAAGAAATTTTTCTCGGAGATTTTTAGACAACTCTATAATTCCAGATTATACAGTCATACAGTGGTTTGTACCAATGTTATATTTATCCGGGAATCAATGAGATCATACACACAGGAATTGTGGAGGTCAGGGAGAATAGTGGGGACATACAAATATCTCAGTTACAGGCAGTAAAGTTGGAACCTTAGGACATAATGTAAGAGTTACTGATAGCTGAATGAGAAGAAGCTCAGGTAGAAGTACTTGAGGGACTGGACGGCAGGGCAGTGTTTCACTTGTCAGGGAAGTTTAGTCGCATCAGATTCACAAGGAGTACATAAGCTATATCCAAGGATCAAGCCTATCTATTCTGTAGCAGAGATTCTTACAGATTCAGTTCAAGGGGTGATTACAAGACTGAGAATGGGACATAAATAAGATTTGATAGCTACAGGTTTGACAAGCAATATGTGTCAAGTAACTACCAGGGGTTTTGCTACAACAGAACAAGAAGCTTGACAAATAAGGATGAGTAGGTTCAGTTGAAAAGTTGAAACAGAGGTGGAATGTTTTCTTAGGGAAGCAGCCAATCAAAACTATTAGTGCACGGGAAAGAGTTGGGATGGATCAGATGATGAGAATAATGAATATCTTGCTTTCATAGAAATCTCTGAAGATGGTCCAACTCACATATCTCAGGTTTCAAATTCTTGAACCAATGCAATACTTTGCTCTCAATATTCAATGCATGATAAGATCATATTATTTAAATGTTTAACACTCGCACAAGCATGAGAGCATCACACATAGATAATGCTGAACTAGTTCACTAGATTATTTTTCTTGTAACTAGGACTGATGTTTAACTTGTGCATGTTACATTAGATGATCTTAATAATGTGTTTGAATATATGTTGAACATCATTAATTGCTTTAGTGAGGTATATGTTTCTCCAGCATATAAGACCTTTGTTAATGCTTACTCTATGTATCCTATTACATTGTGATTTATTCATTTGATCTGAATTATTTGTTAAGATGTATTAATTTATAATTGGATTGAGATAACTAGATGAGATTTTTCAACAGGATTGGACTAGATAGAATTAGTCATTTATTTGTTAATTCTGTTTGTTCCATATCAGGCATGTCTTGCTTAATTCTTATGCGTAATGTTTCTGAATGAATGCCATGTATTCTCAGTACAATGCTTTCTTATTTCAATACCATAAATGCATCTCCTAGAATTTGCATCAATTGTAGAAAGCATGTTTAGGATTACAATAGGGCAAAGACTGCAAGTCCTTCCTATGTAAGGTTGGAACCATTTTTCCCTATCCTAGAGACAAATCTGTCAAGGGTATTAAACTAGAGAAAATGGTCAGTCTAAGATAAGAATTAGCATGATAAGGTTGCAATGTTGTTATCTCTGTTTATAGTAAAATCTCTAATACATCTGGACCCAAACTGATAAGTTCGGTACCAAGAACTATTAATTCATTTGTGAGTGCAGGATATAACAAGTTAATTGATCCATATGTATTCTTGGTATTTGATACGCAAGGCATATGATCAAAGAAAGAGCCTCACAATCAAATGTGAATGACAAAAGCTATTCCGTCAATAATCTTTGGAGATGACAGCAAAGGTTTTCATCACGGGACAAGCTATGAAGAAAAAGGAATGTCATCATGGACTCAACAATTGCTATCACTGATAACAATTAATCATTGGAGTCATTGATAACAATTGAAGCAACTTCCTTGCTGGAGAATCAAGTCACAAATCCTCTTATCAGACAATTCTGCATTAAAGGGAAAAATGTCAATTCAATGAAGGATTAGTGTCTCATCTGAAGCTGGAAGGTTGAGAAGCTTGCTCTTCTTAGAGTAAGGAAAGGATATGCTCATGACTAGACTATCAAGAAAGGAGAAGTCAATGGTTTCTACTGTAAAGCTTCATCTGAAAAAAGTTTAGCTATGGCATTGGAAGCTCTCACACTTGAACATCAACTCAAGGAACTCTTTTGTGAAAATGGGTTTGTGAGAGGACTGCCTCATCTGGAATTCAGAAGAAGATAAATGTGAGGCATGTCGGAAAGAGGAGTCAAAGACAATATCACATCAAAGTAAAGATATACCTTAGTGATGGTGGTTGACTACTCTTATTAAACAAAGTTATTGTTCATGCGTTCTCAAGACAGGACATCACATATGGTGATTGATCATATCAGAAGATCAAACTGGAAGCTACCGTAAAAGAAATGATCTTGTGGTCAGATAATGAGACTGAATTCAAGAAGCGGTTCTGATTAATATATGTAACATCAAGAACATTCTGAGATATATTCAGCACTAGGAGCTCCGTGTCAGAATGGAGTGGTACAAAGGAAGAACCGAAACTTGATTAAAGCTACAAGGAAAATATCAAGCTAATCAAGACTTTCTAAATACCAAAGGGCTGAAGCAGTCAATACCGTTTATAATAAGTAAGATCAAGCCTTGATCAGGGTGTATACATGAAGACCACTAATGAGTTAATGGCCAACAGAAGTGAACACTGAATAACCTGGAAGTGTTTGGAGAGAACATTCTACAGAAGCAAACAATGAAATATTTTCAGTTGTTTGAAGATCTTGGCATTTGCAGCTAAGACTAGTTAGGATATTTTCCATGGCTACTTAGTGGAGTATATAACCTACTGGGCATTTGTGATTGATCAACAGAAGGTGATTGAAAATCTAAGTGCACAATTCAACAACTCCATGCTCCAAGCTGTTAAAGGAGAAATTAATGGTATTGCTGATTCATATCCAAGCAGTGGAATGGCAGTGTATAAAATAACTCATTATTTCAATGAAGCCAGTCAGCGAGGGTAAGGATTTTCAGGAAATCCCAGCAACAGCTTAGGGGGAGCAAAAGAAGGATCAACTAGTCAAACACAACACCACATTGAAAATTCAGAGAACACAACAAGAACATATCTATTGAGACAAAGGGTTTGATGTCAAGTCTATTCCCAGAGTCTAGTTCTTAAGTGATCCAGATGGTGGAGTAATGATTAGCAGGGCTACTGAGTGCGAATGATTATTTCTCTAGTTTTCTATCTGAAGAAGAAACTAAGAAAGTTATAGAAGCTCTGATAGATCCGGATTGATTGGGTGATTACAAAGCAAGATGAACTCAATCAGTCAGCAAGCAGATCGTAGGGAAGCTGGTATCCAAACCAAGTGACAATGTTATAATTGGTACAAGGATAACTAGAAGTCAAACTGGATGACAATGACATTGTTACGAGGGACAAGGCCAAACTGGATGCTAAGGTATTATCAGGAAGCAGTATCTGACAGAAAGCACCAGTGACGAGACTTGATGATATTACGACATATTTGGCACATGTAAATTCTACCTGGAATTGGACTCTGGTAAGTGTGGACAAGTGTACTCCTGGTTGGTTAGTCAAAGGAAGTAGTCAATGCACAACAGTTCGTGGACTTTACAGTTGCAGATCTATTGGAATATGTATATCTCCTATTCACAAGCTTACTTTAGGTTGGTATGAACTAGTATACTACTCAAGAAATCGTCAAGGACATGGTATGGCACTCTAACTATAGTTACAAGTTTAAAATGAACTAGTAGAGTCGTCATATTAATAACTCTTTTATCACTATGCACAAACATATTGTTTTATATGTGCAGTGACATAATGATAATGTTATATGTTGGTCTACTAACAAAGACTTGTGCAAGATTATTTGCTAAGTAATTGCAGAGTAGGTATGGAGGAGCATGTTAGAAAGTTACAATTCTTTTTGGGATTACTTTAAGCAAGCCATTAGAATAATTCTTTTAGGAGCTCAAGCAAGCCAAAAGAACAATTCTTTTAGGAGCACAAGTAAACCTAAAGAATGATGGCAATACAAGTAAGTTAAGGATCATTTGAAGATGCAAAATTTGGAAGATTTTGAACATGCCAAGACTACTTACCAACAGAAACCACTAAAGCTTGATCAGTGCAACTCGGGTATAATGACAAGCTATAGAAGTATAACGAGCTCACTCTTTTACTCAAATGCTAATAGACAACATGTAATATTCTCAAGATGCCAAAGTACAAGGTTCCAAGTGGAACCTAGGGAATCCAATCTTATAGCTATTAACAAGATTATTATATATCTTACGGGACTATCAACTCTTGGAGTAAAGTACCCTAAATATATTATGTTTAACATGTTTGGCTATATAGATACAGATTATGCAGGTTGTAAGAAAGACAGGAGAAGCATCTCTGAAGCTGTCAACTTAAGTGACAGGAGAAGCATCTCAGGAAGTTGTCAACTTTGTGGAAGAAGATTGATTTCTTGTTACGATAAGAAATAACTTCAAATCCAACAACTCTGTAAACACTCTATGACAAGGCACCTTCACACCAGGTATCACTTATTTTGAGAGCATGTCTTTTAGTCAAAGAGTCACTTGCAGAAACACTTATTAAATCACTTGTTAAAATTAATCTTTCAAGACTGGTTTGTAAGTGTGGGATATTATTCACTGAATATTAGTTGAAATCCCATCTGTAAGGAATTCTTCATATAAGTTCACAAGTATTAAATCTTCAATATTTAAAGGACTTGTGAATTTATCAGTAATCCAGTACCTCGTACTTAGTGCTACTATCTTGATTATCATGATTACAATGTCATAGAAATTTGTGGTAGTTAAGTAGTACAACATTAAGTTTGAATACTATTTTAATTGATTTAAATTATGACTATAGACAATTTCATTTCATATCAGTCTCATAATTTAAATTATGTTAAAATAATATGTAGCATAGTTATTTGTATCTTGTCCGAATAATTGTGATATTTTTAGTATTAGTGATATTATTTAGAATTTTTGTTCTAAGTAATCAAAGCTTATTTCTAAAATCACTAATATTAAAAGTTGAAGTATTTTCTAAGTTATGTGTATAAAACTCTCAATATTTTATATGCTTAGAAAGTATTTCTAAAATTACTAATTATCCAGAGAGTGATTGCCATGTATATAAGTCATATATCCTATTGGTGATTATTCAAGGATAATTATGAGAATATTTAAGTGCTAGTATCTAACTAATAGATATTTAGTATTTATTTATTCAATATGTATTTTGGATAGTTTGGATTATGGAAATTGAAGCAATTCAATGATGTTATTTGCTCCATAATTCAAACTAACTTAAAATAAATAAGTAGCATGATTGATTATAACTAAATCTGTCAATAATTGATATCTAGTATATTGATTTTAACTTAGGTGTTATAAGTTAATTATGAGATTTTGGTTTTAGTGAATTTAGCAATGCTTATATCTCAAGAATTCACTGAAATCGGAACATGATTGTAGCATGATTAGTTGTGTGTAAATTCTTGACTTATATCAGTTAATGATATTTAGTTAAGAGTTTAACTATGAACTAATTGTGAAGTGTTAGTAGTTGTGATATTACTTAGAACTCCTCTAAGTAATCAATGCTTATCTTCAGTCACTTATACTAATATAGAAAGTGTGAAAATTTCACTTAAGTACAACTCTGGTTAAAATGTTTGATTGCTTTATTAGAAGTAACCATATGTTGTCAAGTTAGAATAATTTTTATACTTATTTGCAAATTCATAAACACTTTGATAATAGATGCAATACTCAATGGATCAAAGTATATGGAACTTATAATATTTTTCTAAGATTGCAAATAAGTCAATATTGGTTAATGTTGCTTTATTTATCGAACCAATATTGTTTGAGACATAACAGTTGTTAGGAGTTAACAATTGTATGATATATGAAATTGAATCTTGATATCTTTTTGATAGATAATTGGTATTTAATTCATTGATATCTTATTTTAATATTTAAAATAGGATGCAACATAATTATTGGTATCTAAAGTACTTGACAAGTATCAGACAATGATATTTTGTTAATATTTTATTGCAGATAATTATGAGATTTTGAGTTCTAGTGAATTTATATGAGTTGCTATATCTGATAGATTCACTACAATTTAAAATCAGCAGCATATTTAGCCTTATTAAGGTTAATTATCAATAAACAATTTTGTTGATTATAATCTTATAAAGATAGATTATGGAGCTTTTGATATGAATGAGAATTGCTTAAACTTTACTATAGGTGATCAATGCTTTTACAAAAACTCATTCAAATTGAAAGACAAAATCTTTCTTTCTCTTCTTAATACTGCTAGGTCATCAGTCTGTGTCTTATCAAATCATTTATCTTTTTAGGCATAAAAATAGACTTGTGCACTCGAACAGTTTTAGGAGAAAATCAAACTTCTTTCTACATTGGTGATTACTTATTTCATTAAAATATTTTTGAAATCACTATTATACATCATTTCTCTCAAAGATATGCATAATTTTCATTCATTATAGATCTTAAGTGCATTTTATCTCTATATTGCCATATGTTATGTGATACAGGTTTAGCCTCCAATGGCCTTCTTTCATTTGATAGTCATGAGGTTGAAAACCCATAACTTCTATCCCAGACTGTAAAGACAAACACAGAAACAGAACCAACTAACACTCACTTACCACTAAAATGAAGTATGAATGAGCATGAGGGAGATAGTGCCTTAGTGCACCACATAAGGAAGGTTCTGAAGTCAACCCAACAGCTTTGTCTCCTACAAAGATGAGTAGTACTTAAACCGAGGCCCCCGTACATCTTCTCAAAAAGATGTAATGGCTGAAAATGCATAAAACAGTTACTAGATTCATCCTCTCAACAGGGTGCATTTATTGAAATTCTCTTGTCGGCCAGGGTATCCGATGTAGTGTCACCACCTCAAACATAAGCAATTCTTGATGTATAAGGAAATGTTACACACACAAAGGATGAGTTGACGGAAACAGAAGTTTCAACCATTTTACGGTCAGATTCGATTGTTCAAGGTTCTTTAATGGACCAATTGCCTTTATAGGTGTTAGGAGATGATACTGATCCAATAGCCATATGTCAGTGGTCAGTGTCTACCTCCCCAGGACTAATAAACCTGGATGTATCTGCGGATAGTGGATCTGATATAGGTGTAGATCGGCAACTTGTTGACAATGATTCAGATTTACCTGATGAGTCACAAGGAAATGTCTTCACAGATATTAGAAGAAAACTTTGATCTTGATGCTAAATTCTTTGGATCATCGTTTACCTTCCCAGAGTTCAAATCTGGAACCCTAAAAGGGAATCTAGCAACTTGTATATTATGACTCAGATTCATCTAACAGGTCTAACGAGGATGGGGATTTGTGAACTCCCATTGCACCACATATGACCTCCTTAAGGATGGCTAAGGTGATTTTCCTTGCAGGTACAGCTGGATTTTGGAGCTATGAGAGGAGTGATACACTTGTGAGAATGAGTGTAAACACGAGTAAAGAGAAGAGTGAAACACATGTGAGGTACATGAAACAGAATCACACATTCATATTTTGGAAGCAAGATAAACACCATATCATATTCCCTATCCCTAAACATGGTTCTTGATACTTCGGGTCTTGAATCTGTTTATGATTGGAACCTAACTATTAGGGACCTAACATTTACAGATTGGATTAGAATACTTCAAGATCTAACAAGTTGGGAGCTAACAATTGGTAATAATTGGTTATCCCATATTTGGGAGGTATAAGGAGTTGGGAAGATTGGTGAACATGATGATCAACAATGAAGTCATTCTTGCAGCATTTAAAGGGACATGGTTGATTATACTCTGACTTGTTATTTATTTTCTAACCAAGTAACATATGAGAACTACTTCAGACAACAGCATACATTTCTTCTCTAAGTGGGAGATAAAAGCTTATATAATAGTTTGGAGGATTTCTCAACTATGGGGAAGAAATAGCAGGAAGGAGGAAAAAGGTAAAGAAAATGTACACTATACCACACCATTGTTATTTGTAACTACGGATCCTATTGTACGGGAAAGGTGGTAAAACACAAGGTAATTTCCTAGTGATCAGAAGAAGTGGTTTGGTTCATCACTATTCTTCATAAGGGAAGAAGCTGTTTTCCAAAAGGGGAGTACCATTAATTTTTAACTGCGGATCCTATTGTACAGGAGAGGTGGTAAACGAAGGTGATCTCCTTTAACAGTTGATTCTCATAGGGGGAGAAGCAAGAGAGATATGCGCTTCTCAACAGGAAATGTGGTTGTACAAAAGAAGTTGATGATGATTACTTCAAGACTGAGAAGTATTATCTGGCAGAGTTTTAAAGAACCAAGGAAATGAAGATGAATCTACTTGAAGATCAGTTCAGTGCTAGAGGAACAAGCATCTTTCATTTCAGTTACTCGAGAAATCTGGAAATGCAGTATTTGATCCAGAAAACCAGTAGCATTATTTATAAGTCCTGGTACATTACTTTTTCTAGTTGTCAGTTGAGTTATCCTCTCATTTAATTTGTTTGTTAGGTTTAATAATCAAATAGGGGGGGATTGTTGGTGAGACTGCGTAGTTATATGAACAGTTACATGATAACTCAACACGATAACAACACTAGAACATGACAGGTTAATAATACTACGTCTACACAAGAAATCAGGAAGAATGAAGACAAAGAAAATACAAAGAATCAGAAGATTAGAAGAAGGCCTGAAGTCTGTCTATGGGTCACTAAAAGAAGTTCATTAATATGATCATGCCTCAGTGAAGAACAAAGATTAAAGACTTTCAGGATTTCAAAACTGTTGAAGATTCAGTATACAAGTGCTACCAGAAGATTTCAGTGTATTGGCATTGATTGAAGATAGACAGTGCTCGAAGCATATGAATCTGAAGAATTGAAGACAGGGTATAGATAGAGGTTAATGAAGACGTTGTCTAAAGTACCATAAAGGATTCCCGTGAAAATACATTTGTCAATTGACAGTCAGTGTCTGAAGCGATAAAGTTGTTGCGAGCTTAACAATTTAATCAAGGCCATAATACGAAGACCTGAATCGGGGTTAGTCGTCTGTGAACCAGACCAGTTGCACTAGGCGTCAACAGCTCGTGAAAGGAATCTGGGTATTATTTTTAGAAGAATTGTTAAGTTGAGGAACGTACTTCGATTGAACATTTATATGTTAAAGTACGAGAAGAGGTGTGTGGGGTATACGGCTAAACAGCTCAGGGGACTAGCGAAGCTCAAAGTTTAAATGGTAAATTAAATAAATTTATTTAAAGGACTTTAATATAATTTATTTGATAAACTTAAATTGATTTATATTATAAACTTTAAATAAGTTTATTTTATAAATCTAAATTAGTTTATTTATATAAGTTATATTTAAGTTAATTTTATAAATTAATTTAGTTACAATTTAAACTAAAAGAAAATGAAAAGAAAAAGAAAAAATGAAAACAAAAAAAAAGAGAAAACAAAACAAAAAGAAAATAAAAAGAAAACAAAAAAGGGAAAAAGGAAAAAAACAATCGTTTGTTTGGTTTTGGTTTATAAAATTAAACTTAGTACATGTATATGTACTAGATAGATAGGAGTTGCCAGAGAGTCTTCCCCCCCCCCCCGGTCGCCACAGAAATTGTTAAGTACAAATATGTACTAGTTAATAGGCGGTCGCCACAGAGCACAGAAGCTGGTCGCCATAGAGCACTCCTTAATTCTCAGCCACACAATTTTATTGGATATAAAGACTACACCTTGCAGCAGGAAGTATTCAGCCATTCATTTTTGGATAAAATTATGTTCATCTTCTCTCCCAAAAGAGAAGTGAAAATGGCAACAATGATTTACAGAGAAGCTCAAGCTTTTTGTATATCTGTTTAACTTCTAACCGGAGTAATATTATAATGCCCGATTTAATTCTTGTATATTCTTAGGGGCATTATAATCGTTACCCGGTAATTAAATCCTAGTACAAACAAAAGCTAGATCATTGTATAGGACTTGATTTGTAAATCTTTGTAGAAGCTAGGAACTTTATTGTTCTTAGATTGTATCCGGTTAATTTATTTACCGGAGTGTAGCAACACCCCTCGAGGAATTATATACGAATATACATTCCTCTCAAGAACACGAAACCACTAACCGAGCACTAAATCTTTATCCGCTAAAGATTCGAAAGAATTTTTAATTTAGTAATTATCGTATTCAACCCCCCCCCTTCTACGATAATTCAGGTCATGACAAGGATAGATATGTTTCTCCCCTGTATTACCCTCAGGAGGAGTGTGCTTAACAATAGTCTTCCTTGGTTCCACTTCTGCTTCCTTCTGCACTTCTTCTTCTTCAGCCTCAACTTCAGATTCTGGAGTCTTAGATTTTTCAGAATTTGCAACCTTACCAGACCTCAATGTAATTGCCTTAACATGCTCCTTAACTTCCTTCTTTCATGGCACTTCCGTATCGCTTGGAAGCATGCCAGGTTGACGATTCAATAATGTATTAGCAATCTGCCAAATCTGATTCTCTAAGATCTTGATAGAAATAACTTGGCTCTTGAACATGAGCCTCAACTCCTCCAATTCAGAATTTTCATTAGCTTGCGGTAACTGCTGAAGTTGAAGTTGTTGCCTAGGGGCATATTACGGTTGTTGAAAACCAGGAGGGTTATACTGATTTGCTTTGTATGGCTGATAAGGTTGTTGCATTGCATTCTGATTGTTGCTCCAGCTGAAGTTAGGATGATTACGGTTATTGGGATGATAAGTGGTTGGAGCTTGTTGCTGTGATCTCTGAAAGTTGCTCACAAATTGAGCTGATTTGCTAGAAATAGCACACTACTCAGTTTCATGTGCCCCCGCACAAAGTTCACAAACACTAGTGATTTGATTAACTCCATAATTAGCCAAAGAGTCCACTTTCATCGTCAAAGCTTGAAGTTGGGCAGCTATAGCAGTAGCTACTTCCAGAATTACTGCTACATTTCCTTGCAACATACTTTGCGTAAGATTCTGGTATTCATTAGCTACCATGAGCTCAATCAACTCAAAAGCTTCATTATAGCTTTTGGCCCATAAGGCTCCACCAGATGCTGTATCGAGCATAGGTCTAGACAGAGTGCCCAAACCATTGTAGAAATAGTTTATAATCATCCAATCAGGAATCCCATCGTGTGGGCACTTCCTTAGCATCTCCTTATATCGATCCGAAGCCTCACACTGAGATTCTCCAGTTTGCTGTGCAAACTGAGTAAGAGCATCTCTGATTGCAGCAGTCTTCGCCATAGGAAAGAATTTAGTGAGAAACTTTTGAGCAAGATCCTCCCATTTGGTGATAGACCCTGGTGGTAGAGAATTTAACCAGCACTTTGCTTTATCCCTCAGAGAGAATGGGAAGAGTCGCAGCTTGATAGCATCTTCAGTCACCCCATTAAACTTGAAAGTATCGCAGATCTCGATGAAATCCCTGATGTGCATGCTGGGGTCTTCTGTAGGAGAACCCCCAAACTGAACTGAGTTCTGTATCATCTGAATCGTGCTCGACTTGATCTCAAAAGTGTTAGCCAAGATGGCTGGTCTGATGATGCTCGACTGAATATCATTGATCTTAGGCTGAGAGTAGTCCATCAAAGCCTTAGGAATTTCTGCTTGATCTCCCATCACTACTAAAGCTGGTTCCTCGACTTTCACTTCTTCTTCTACTTTCTCTTCGTCCTCAAAAACTTCACATCGAATCACAACAGCTTTCTCATCGGCTTGATCCAGAGTTCTTGTAATATCCGGGATATATCGTGTAATTATTTTTACTAATAAATAATTAATATATGTGTTCAGTATCTATTCTGTGAATTAATTGTTAAGTGTTAAATGTGTTTGGATGTTTAAAAATATTATTAATTAAGTATTTTAATTTTTATATGTTCAAAATAAAATATAGATAATTGTCATATCTTCCTAATTATTTTTATGTTGATTTATGGATTTATAAGGATCATATGAAATTTAAAAAATCTTTTTCCGGGTATTTAAAATCTATTTTATAATAACGGGAACCAACCGACGTCATCCGTTGTTACGTTTTTGGAACCCGAAACTCTTCCGAGAACTCCTTCCTAACCTAATTATAATATTCCGAGCATATTCCATGTTTCGACTTTTTCGATCCAGCGTACGGTTTGTCCTGCGCGGGTCCCGGCGTAACATTTTCGATACAATATTCGTTTCGGTACATCAATAAAACTCTTATTTTCGATAAACGGGACCTTTTTATTAAACTATCCCAATTATCACCTCGTAGTACGTGTAACCAGGAACTGAGACCAAGACCGCAGTACAAATTGTACTGATTTGGATAACTGTCCCGAAAATCGATACCGTTTGGATCAGTTTCTACAAATAAACGTACCGTTTTATATCCGGAATGATCCAACGGGATACTAATTTCCGTAAATATAAATAGCCTTTTACCGTATTTTATTTCGTATCAAAAATCATTTGCAGTCAGTAATTATATAAATTTCCAGAGAAAATTCATATATTCATAAACCTTTCTGAGAATCAAACCAACAATCGGAGGTGTTACCGGAGTCCGTTTGGAAAGCTCGAGTACTCCATCCAAAGGTCTTGAGGTGTTCTATCAGATTCTGTGTTCCAAATCACTACAGAAACAAGGTTTATTTTCTGAAAAATTATTTATTTTTGAATTAATTTTATTAAAAATATGAATTTTTGTTCGGATGATTGTTTGTATGATTTGATGCTTGCATGTTGTAGAGCTTGTTTTCCTGATGATTTTCATATGTCATACATCTGATTTGGAGTTCAATAACATGCTCAAAAGTGGGTTTAATTCTCGAATTTTAAAATTAGGGTTTATAACCCGTATGAATGTTTTCAATTGAAATTTGGGGCTTTTTGATTTAGGGGTTATTAGCTGTTGATTTATAGTGGATTATGTTCCTTATGAAATTTGCAATCGATTGGTATATAGCTCGTTAACAGAGGATGTCTGAATCGAAGGGAGTTGTGTTTTGAAAATTTTCGAAGTTCGCCGGAAACCGGCGATGTTCTTGGCCAATTTATGGCCAAGTCTGGGGTTATTTGAATGATTTGATTGCATGAATAAGTTCCTGGTTGTCTGTAGATGTGATCTGGAGCTTGTGGTGAGGTGAGGGTGCCGGAATCGTGTTCTCCGGCCACCCATGTATTTTCCGGCGATGGGGGTTGTAAAATTACAGTTTAGTACCTGTAGTTTTAAAAACGATGAAGTTAGGTCCCTGAGGTTTCCAGAACTTGCAAATTTTGGATTCCTGTTTTAAAAATATTTAAAAATCATATTTCCTATTTATTTTAATTATTCGATTTTAATTTCTGAAAATTCCAAAAATTATTATTTTAATCCCGAAAATTATATTTAATTCAAAAATAAATCTGAATTAATTAGTTAATTAATTTCAGTTAATTTTTAATTGATTAATTAGTCAATTAATTCGAAAATTAATTTATTAATTGATTTAATTAATTATTAATTGATTTTAGTTAATTATTTAATTAGATTTAATTATTTAAAAATGATTTAAAAATTCCGAAAAATAGTTTCGAGCTTTAAAATATTATTTTAAATTATTTTCAAGGCTCGATAATTATTATGAAATTGTTTTGAAGGCAGAATTGGACAACCGAACCCTATTTACTACTTCAAAATTGATTCAACGATCTGTTTTAATTCTGAAAAATGTTTTAAAAATCATTTTAAATATCTGAAAGCCTATTTATGACCCGAGACTTCTTTATAAATGATATATCATTGATTATGTGACGTGTTATGTGTTATATATGACTTGTTGGTTAACTGTTGGTCTATATATTCGATGTTCACTTGTTTATTGCATAACTTTCAATCCGTTAATCGGATTTGGGTGAAACGAAGGGTAGATAGAAGTATGTGTCGAATAGAATCGTATGAGTTAAATATTGATAGATGTTTATGATATGTGAGCAGAAGAGGCAAGGCGTAGGAAAGGGAAATAGATAGTCAAGGAGTAAGACAGTGGTGATTGAGAGCAAGTGCAGTATAGTAAATTAGTACCAGGCAAGTGTTCTGAACCTTCTCGAGATATTGTAGTGATTGTTATTCCTGTTTTATATTGCAAGTGCTTTGAAGCACTGAACCCTAAACCTTGATTCCAGTTATTGATCTTGAGTCGTAACCTGATTCTTTCTAGACCATTGATTGTTGTATACCCAAATACGAACCTCAAATATATGATACTACTCCACAAATACATACAAACTAAATATTAAACACTGAACCAGATTGCTTACACATTCAAACCATTGTATCTTATGCTTTGAAAGACCAAATCCTTGGAACCCTGAAATGTGATTCATTTGTTATCCAATTCTTTCATTACCTAACAGCCAAGCTTTGGAAATGCCATATTGATCTTTATACAAATTGAAACCATTTTCATTATTGAACGTCCAATGTTGTTAATGATCTTGTTTATTGTTTATTACTGCTTATTCTGTTATTATGGTAGAATTGGATTGTTTTTATAAAATTGTGGACCAGATTCGTGGTCAGACCATATAATGGTCAAGTTAGGCCAATATGTGCCTTGGATCCAGTAGTTAGAGCAGTGATGTGTGCTTTGCTCGGGGTTAGTGCGTGACTGATCAGCAGCCTAACCTTGTTTTTTTAAATAAAAGTATAATATCCAATTCTAAATCATAATTTATTGTTCACTTGATATCATAACCATATTTCCCTGATGATCATTATTCTTAGTTTTGTCATTGTGACTTGCTGAGCTAGTTAGCTCATTTGTGCGATGTTGTTTATGTTCTTTTCCAGTTAAGAAGGAACCGGTTGGTACCGAGGATTCCCAGTCCAGCGCGAGAGCTAGGGGTTCAGGTTGATCGAGTTGAGCTAGTAGGCTTCTTTTGGAATAATTTAAGTTTGTAAAAAGTTTGTAATAATGTTTAATACTCAGTTCTGAGTTGGATAGTTGGGATCTGAACGGTTTGTAATATAAGTAAGCGTCGTTGGCTTGTGTGTATACTTTAACCTATTGCGGTCCGTGGTAGTTGGTAAGTAGGGTCACTGCATATCATTATTATTATCTTTATTATTGTTATAAGCAGTTTATAAATAAGGTATGTGTGTGTGGATCCCAAACTTCTGACCCGGGTTTGGAGGGCGCCACAGGTTTGGTATCAGAGCTACAGGTTATAAGTTACTGACACAAGCCTAGGTTGACGGGAATGGGTAGAGGGTTAGGATTAGAAGTAAAGAATAGAAAGATAGAATGTCGAGAGGTTGAGTGTTATGATATAACATGTATTAGTGTAATTCGCGTCATGGTTCGAGATTCTTATATTGCGATATGATTTCAGATATCAGCGATGGCCGACTCTTTTATTCCCGTATCAGCTGATCACTCAGAGCCTTCATTTGGAGTACCGTCTTCGGATCTACGTCCTGTTGTTCCACCAGTGTTGGCTATACTACCTCCACCTGTGTTGCAGCCCATACCATTGCAGGCTATTCCACCCCCAGGCATGAGGCCACATATCAGAGGACCCCCACCAGCTGATTCAGATTCCACTGGGCATTCAGTTGCGAGTGCCCCATTCCAGTCTACATTGCTTCCAGTTCCTTACTACTGGTATGAGGCTCTTCTATTGGAGCGTGATTCTTTGTTGGCCCAGATTAGAGAGCTACAGCATATCATTAGGACTACTGATGTTGATCGTGGTGTGAGGGAGCTTCGAGAGGAGATTCATGTGACACGGAGGGTTCTTGAGGCTAGGCTACATGGAGCTACACTACCTGGCAGAGGCCCTGATGCACTGATGGGCTGGGCTACTGAGGTGATGGAGGACTTTGAGAGGCTGGCAGGACCGGAGTTTCCTTGGAGTTGAGTCAGAGATCCAGAGATAGAAATGCTGAGCAGTGTTGTGATGGTTATGTAGTATGTACAGTAGTGTGTAGTGTGTATAAGTAGACTTTTGAATTATATTTATAGACTAGCTATGCTGAATAGTGAGTAGGTTGTTGTACCATTTTGCTTTTACTTTCGAAGCGTCTTTACGCTTGTACTACCCAAAACTTTTGATCTATATATATCAGCACCTTTCCTTTCCAGTATTGTCATTCATTTTACTGCACATGTTTTACTTTACCTTATTTATTGCACCAGTTATACCCATGTGATACCATGTACCCTGTTTTTCATAACTGTTTATATTCTGTAAAGAAGCATGCAATTTATTTAGTTACAACTGTTTTCAAAAAAAAGAGATATTTCTGTTTTACAAAACTTTTCTTTTCTACAAAGAATTTGGTTTAAAAGCTAAATAAGTTGTTTGATTCTTTACAGAAAATGCCTCCCAGAAGAAATACCCGTACCAACACCCAGAATGAAGAAACCAACAACAACAATAATAACAACCAAGATGACACAAACCAGAATGCAAACCCAGGACCTATAGACCCAGCAATAGCCCAGATTCTTCAAATCTTGGCCCAACAAATAGTTCACCTGGCACAACAACAACAAATACAGACCAATCCCCAGGTAACTTTTAAAACTTTTCAGGCAGTAAACCCACCAGAATTCAAGGGTTCCTTAAAACCAATTGAAGCAAATGTTTGGTTAAAGGAGATAGAGAAGGCATTTGCCTTAGTAAAAGTAAAGGACGAACATAAGGTTGAGTTTGCGAGTTACTATTTGAAGAATGAGGCCACCTATTGGTGGGAGATGGTGAAGACATTGGAAGGTACAGATGTTATTACTTGGGAAAGGTTTAAGGAATTGTTTTTAGAAAAATATTTTCCTCAGTTTTTCCAGGATCAGATGGAGTTGAAGTTTTTAGAACTAAAGCAAGGAAACATGTCGGTGACAGATTATGAGAGTAAGTTTGAGGAATTGTCAAGGTATGTGTCGTCATATGTGGATACTGACAGGAAGAAGGCTAAAAGATTCCAGCAAGGTTTGAAACAATGGATCAGAGGGAAGGTAGCCATTTTTGAATTGGATACTTATGCAGGAGTTGTACAGAAGGCTATGATCGCAGAGACAGAGAGTGAGATGTCACAGAAGGAGAAAGAAAGCAAGAAAAGGAAATTTGAAGGGAATGAAGGTCAGTCAAAACCAGGGAAGTTTCCAAATTTTAAGAAGGGCAAGTTTCAGCCAGGGAGGAATTTTAATTTCAGGAGACAAAATGCAAGTGACGGAAGCCAGGGCAACCGTCCAGTTAATGTGAATCAGCCAAATCAGTTGAGATTAACTTTTCCAGATTGTCAAGTATGTGGGAAGAAGCATGGGGGAGTTTGTAATAAGTTGAATGTAGTTTATTTCAAGTGCAATCAGAAAGGGAACTATTCAAGGGAGTGCCGAAATCAGCCAGCAAGAGAGCCAGCAAATAAGGATCAACCTATTCGGAATCCAGCAGTGAAGGTTCTAGCCATTGGATTTACGTGCTTTAAATGTGGGAAACCAGGACATATAGCCAGGGATTGCAAGACACCAGCCCCAGTCAGTAATGCATTGAGGATTATAGGATCTACCCCAGCAATGAGTGAGACTCCAAGGGCTAGAGTTTTTGATATGTCTGTGAAGGATGCTATCCAGGATACTGATGTCGTGGCAGGTACGCTTAATGTGAATTCTTTATGTGCCAAAGTATTATTAGATTCGGGAGCAACTCGATCGTTTGTTTCACAAGATTTTATAAGTAAGTTAAATTTTCCAGTTGAGTATTTAAATGAAATAATGAATGTGGAATTGGCAAATCAGGAACGAGTATCTGTTAATCAAGTTTGTGGGAATTGTGAGATTGAGATTTCTGGTAGTAAGTTTTGTGTAGATTTGATACCATTTAAGTTAGGAGAATTTGAGGTTATCTTAGGAATGAATTGGTTATCTAATCACAATGCCCAGATAGATTGTCGAAATAAGAAGGTAATGGTGAAGATGCCAGACAAAAAAATAGTAACGTTCAAGGGCCAGAAACAAGTAAAGAAGTTCTTAACGATGATTCAAGCCAAGAAGTTACTACGACAAGGATGCGAGCATTTTGTGGCATATGTGATTGATAGGAGTCAGGAGCCAGCGAAACTTGAAGATATTCCAGTAGTGAATGAATTTCCAGACGTGTTTCCTGACGAGTTACCAGGACTTCCTCCAGATAGAGAAATTGAGTTTGCAATCGACTTAGCACTTGGAACAGAACCGGTATCCAAGGCCCCGTATAGAATGGCGCCCGTTGAGATGAAAGAGCTAGCGAAGCAATTGCAAGAGTTATTAGAGAAAGGAGTAATCAGACCCAGTGTATCCCCGTGGGGAGCCCCGGTATTATTTGTCAAGAAGAAAGATGAAAGCATGAGACTGTGCATCGACTATAGGGAGCTCAACAAGCTTACAATCAAGAACAAGTATCCGTTACCCAGAATTGACGATCTGTTTGATCAACTGAAGGGAGCCAAGTACTTCTCCAAGATTGATTTAAGATCGGGATATCATCAACTGAAGATTAAGCCAGAAGATATACCGAAGACAGCTTTCAGAACAAGGTATGGACATTACGAATTTCTAGTGATGTCTTTTGGATTGACCAATGCCCCAGCAGCGTTTATGGACCTGAAGAACAGAATTTTCAAGGAATACTTGGACAAGTTCGTTATTGTGTTTATAGACGATATTTTGATTTATTCAAAGGCGGAAGGGGATCATGCGGAACATCTGAGAACAGCTTTGGAGATTTTAAGGAAAAAGAAGTTATATGCTAAATTCTCGAAGTGTGAGTTTTGGCTACAGGAAGTTCAGTTCTTAGGACACATAGTCAGTAATGAAGGGATCAAAGTGGACCCAGCAAAGATCGAGGCAATTACAAACTGGGAAAGACCGAGAACACTCACTGAGGTAAGAAGTTTCTTGGGATTAGCGGGATATTATCGTCGATTCATTCAAAAAATTTCAAGGATTGCAATACCATTGACAAAGCTTACACGGAAGAATGAAAAGTTTATATGGAACGACAAGTGCGAAGAAAGTTTTCATAAATTGAAGCAACATTAATCACAACACCTATTTTATCACTTCCAGACGATCAAGGGAATTTCGTAATTTATAGTGATGCTTCTCAGAAAGGACTAGTATGTGTTCTAATGCAGCACGATAAGGTGATTGCGTATGCGTCAAGGCAATTGAAACCACACGAACAGAAATATCTTACTTATGATTTAGAGCTAGCAGCCATAGTTTTTGCTTTGAAAATTTGGAGACATTATTTGTATGGAGAAAAGTGCGAGATTTTCACGGATCACAAAAGCTTAAAGTATATATTCACTCAGAAGGAGCTTAATATGAGGCAAAGGAGATAGTTAGAATTGATCAAGTATTACGACTGCTCAATTAATTATCATCCCGGTAAAGCGAACGTTACAGGCGCGTTAAGTCGGAAGGAAAAGTTAAATGTGTTATCAGTACCTGAAGAGATATATAAGGAATTTCAGAAACTGGAATTGGAGATTAAAGTTTGCAGGCCTAATGAAGCAAAAGTGTACAATATGACTTTTCAGCCGGAGCTGTTAGAGAAAATAAAGAAGTGTCAGGAAGATATAATGGATCAAGACATAAATCGTTTGGTAGGTGAGGAATTGTGCATGCAGAAGGATGATCAAGGTATTCTTAGATTTTCTTCAAGAATTTGGATTCCACCAGTGACGGAGCTAAAGAATGAAATTTTACAGGAAGCACATAATTCAAGGTATTCAATCCATCCAGGGAGTACCAAAATGTATAAAAATTTAAAGGAAAATTATTGGTGGCCGGATATGAAGAGGGAAATTGCGGAATGGGTTAGCAGATGTTATACATGTCAGAGAGTTAAAGCCAAACATCAAAGACCAAGTGGATTGCTACAGCCATTGGAGATTCCAGAGTGGAAGTGGAAATATATTGCCATGGATTTCATAGTTGGATTACCAAGGACAAGGGCTAATCATGATGCCATTTGGGTTATAGTGGATAGACTTACCAAGTCAACTCATTTTTTGCCTATAAATGAAAGATTTTCACTCGACAGGTTGGTCCATATGTACCTGAAGGAAACTGTAGTTCGTCATGGAGTTCCTATGTCTATCGTATCTGATCGAGATCCAAGATTTAATTCAAGATTTTGGAAAAGTTTTCAAGAATGTTTGGGAACAAGACTGAATATGAGTACAGCTTACCACCCCCAGACGGACAACCAAAGTGAAAGAACGATTCAGACGATTGAGGACATGTTACATATTTGTGCTATTGATTTCAAAGGAAGTTGGGACGAGCATTTACCTCTGGTAGAGTTTGCTTATAAAAACAGTTATCATGCTAGTATTGGGATGCCACCCTATGAAGCCCTTTATGGACGCAAATACAAATCTCCAGTGCATTGGGACGAAGTAGGAGAACGCAAAATACTTAGACCGGAATTAGTACAACAAATAAAGGAAGTGGTTGAAATTATCCAGAAGAGATTAATAGCCGCACAGGACCGTCAAAGGAAATATGCAGATCAGTCCAAGAAAGACATGGAATTCGAAGAAGGAAACTTGGTATTACTGAAAGTATCACCGTGGAAGGGACTAACGAGGTTTGGAAAGAAAGGAAAGCTGAGCCCAAGATATGTCGGACCGTTTGAGATTCTAAAGCACGTTGGCAAAGTAGCTTACGAGTTGGCGTTACCTCCGCACATGGAGCACATTCACAATATTTTTCACGTATCAATGCTAAAGAAATATAATCCAGACTCCAGGTATGTAATAGAATATGAGCTAATAGAGCTTCAGGCAGATTTGTCATATGTAGAGAGTCTGATAGAGATTTTAGAGAAAAGAGAGAAGGTATTGAGAAATAAAGTGGTAAAGCTAGTAAGAGTGTTATGGAGAAATCCAAAGGGTGAAGAGTCAACCTGGGAGTTAGAAAATGATATGAGAAAAAAGTACCCTCATTTGTTTTCTTAGAAGATTCTGAGGACAGAATCCTTTTAAGGGGGAAGGATGTAATATCCGGGATATATCGTGTAATTATTTTTGCTAATAAATAATTAATATATGTGTTCAGTGCTATTCAGTGAATTAATTGTTAAGTGTTAAATGTGTTTGGATGTTTAAAAATATTATTAATTGAGTATTTTAATTTTTATATGTTCAAAATAAAATATAGATAATTGTCATATCTTCCTAATTATTTTTATGTTGATTTATGGATTTATAAGGATCATATGAAATTTATAAAATCTTTTTCCGGGTATTTAAAATCTATTTTATAAAAACGGGAACCAACCGACGTCATCCGTTGTTACGTTTTTGGAACCCGAAACTCTTCCGAGAACTCCTTTCTAACCTAATTGTAATATTCCGAGCATATTCCATGTTTCGACTTTTTCGATCCGGCGTACGGTTTGTCCTGCGCGGGTCCCGGCGCAACATTTTCGATACAATATTCGTTTCGGTAAATCAATAAAACTCGTATCTTCGATAAACGGGAGCTTTTTATTAAACTATCCCAATTATCACCTCGTAGTACGTGTAACCAGGCACTGAGACCAAGAACGCAGTACAAATTGTACTGATTTGGATAACTGTCCCGAAAATCGATACCGTTTGGATCAGTTTTTACAAATAAACGTATCGTTTTATATCCGGAATGATCCAACGAAATACTAATTTCCGTAAATATAAATAGCCTTTTACCGTATTTTATTTCGTATCAAAAATTATTTGCAGTCAGTAATTATATAAATTTCCAGAGAAAATTCATATATTCATAAACCTTTCTGAGAATCAAACCAACAATCGGAGGTGTTACCGAAGTCCGTTTGGAAAGCTCGAGTACTCCATCCAAAGGTCTTGAGGTGTTCTATCAGATTCTGTGTTCCAAATCACTGCAGAAACAAGGTTTATTTTCTGAAAAATTATTTATTTTTGAATTAATTTTATTAAAAATATGAATTTTGTTCAGATGATTATTTATATGATTTGATGCTTGCATGTTGTAGAGCTTGTTTTCCTGATGATTTTCATATGTCATACGTCTGATTTGGATTTCAATAATAACATGCTCAAAAGTGGGTTTAATTCTCGAATTTTAAAATTAGGGTTTATAACCCGTATGAATGTTTTCAATTGAAATTTGGGGCTTTTTGATTTAGGGGTTATTAGCTATTGATTTATAGTGGATTATGTTCCTTATGAAATTTGCAATCGATTGGTATATAGCTCGTTAACAGAGGTTGTCTGAATCGAAGGGAGTTGTGTTTTGAAAATTTCCGAAGTTCGCCGGAAACCGGCGATGTTCTTGGCCAATTTCCGGCCAAGTTTGGGGTTATTTGAATGATTTGATTGCATGAATAAGTTCCTGGTTGTCTGTAGATGTGATCTGGAGCTTGTGGTGAGGTGAGGGTGCCGGAATCGTGTTCTCCGGCCACCCCTGTATTTTCCGGCGACGCGGGTTGTAAAATTGCAGTTTAGTACTTGTAGTTTTAAAAACGATGAAGTTAGGTCCCTGAGGTTTCCAGAACTTGCAAATTTTGGATTCCTGTTTTAAAAATATTTAAAAATCATATTTCCTATTTATTTTAATTATTCGATTTTAATTTCTGAAAATTCTAAAAATTATTATTTTAATTCTGAAAATTATATTTAATTCAAAAATAAATCTGAATTAATTAGTTAATTAATTTCAGTTGATTTTTAATTGATTAATTAGCCAATTAATTCGAAAATTAATTGATTAATTGATTTAATTAATTATTAATTGATTTTAATTAATTATTTAATTAGATTTAATTATTTAAAAATGATTTAAAATTCCGAAAAATAGTTTCGAGCTTTAAAATATTATTTTAAATTATTTTCAAGGCTCGATAATTATTATGAAATTGTTTTGAAGCCAGAATTGGCCAACCAAACCCTATTTACTACTTCAAAATTGATTCAACGATCTGTTTTAATTCCGAAAAATGTTTTAAAAATCATTTTAAATATCTGAAAGCCTATTTATGACCTGAGACTTCTTTATAAATGATATATCATTGATTATGTGATATGTTATGTGTTATATGTGACTTGTTGGTTAACTGTCGGTATATATATTCGATGTTTACTTGTTTATTGCATAACTTTCAATCCGTTAATCGGATTTGGGTGAAACGAAGGGTAGATAGAAGTATGTGTCGAATAGAATCGTATGAGTTAAATATTGATAGATGCTTATGATATATGAGCAGAAGAGGCAAGGCATAGGAAAGGGAAACAGATAGTCAAGGAGTAAGACAGTGGTGATTGAGAGCAAGTGCAGTATAGTAAGCTAGTACCAGGCAAGTGTTTTGAACCTTCTCGAGATATTGTAGTGATTGATATTCCTGTTTTATATTTCAAGTACTTTGAAGCACTGAACCCTAAACCTTGATTCCAGTTATTGATCTTGAGCCGTAACCTGATTCTTTCTAGACCATTGATTGTTGTATACCCAAATACGAACCTCAAATATACGATACCACTCCACAAATACATACAAACTAAATATTAAACACTGAACCAGATTGCTTACATATTCAAACCATTGTATCTTATGCTTTGAAAGACCAAATCCTTGGAACCCTGAAATGTGATTCATTTGTTATCCAATTCTTTCATTACCTAACCGCCAAGCTTTAGAAATGCCATTTTGATCTTTATACAGATTGAAACCATTTTCATTATTCAACGTCCAATGTTGTTAATGATCCTGTTTATTGTTTATTACTGCTTATTCTGTTATTATGGTAGAATTGGATTGTTTTTACAAAATTGTGGACCAGATTCGTGGTCAGACCATATAATGGTCAAGTTAGGCTAATGTGTGCCTTGGATCCAGTAGTTAGAGTAGTGTTGTGTGCTTTGCTCGGGGTTAGTACGTGACTGATCAGCTAACTAACCTTGTTTTTTTAAAATGAAAGTATAATATCCAATTCTAAATCATAATTTATTGTTCACTTGATATCATAACCATATTTCCCTGATGATCATTATTCTCAGTTTTGTCATTGTGACTTGCTGAGCTAGTTAGCTCATTTGTGCGATGTTGTTTATGTTCTTTTCCAGTTAAGAAGGAACCGGTTGGTACCGAGGATTCCCAGTCCAGGTTCAGGTTGATCGAGTTGAGCTAGTAGGCTTCTTTTGGAATAATTTAAGTTTGTAAAAAGTTTGTAATAATGTTTAATACTCAGTTATGAGTTGGATAGTTGGGATTTGAACGGTTGGTAATATAAGTAAGCGTGGTTGGCTTGTGTGCATACTTTAACCTGTTGCGGTCCGTGGTAGTTGATAAGTGTAACACCCCCAAATCCGGGGTCGGGGATTCGGGTTGTCACGAGTTCCATTTCCCTTAATAACACCCAATCTTAATAAATAATCAACTACTCTGTACTGTGACCCCACAATAAACACACACACCACAAGTTATAGTCTCAGAGATGAATATCCAAAAATAATCGCAAGTCGTTTTATTCCACAATTATATGTCAATACACCTTAAAAAGGTTTCTGAATAAATTTACATTTTTTTGCCATTATTACAATTCATAAATATAAATAATCTGGTACATCAAAAGTTGAAAGCCTAAGCTATTGGTAGTTCCTACCTCAGCTACAGCGACATCAACGCCTATAGGAAACTGCGGAACGTTTCCTATCCGCTCGCGAATTGGGAGCTTGGTCCTGTTCATCTTTTCTATCTATTTTTGTGTGATGAAAGAAGAAAGCAAGGGTGAGCAGCAAGCCCACCAAAATAATATGTATAATGATTAACAATATATGAGCCTTCTCATAGTACTCATGAAAGTCTTGGTCAAAAGAAATGAACCAAGTTTGATATCTTAATGCGATGAAGTCACAAAATATTCAGTATATATACATATATACTTTTCAAAATCTTGGAATTCCTCTTCCATACATAATATACACAGAGTTCCAGTTTATAACTGTATAAAACTATCGTTGCAAGGTGATCTCATATATCTAACCTTGTCTCAACATTTTTCTGAAAATCTTTGACATACATAAGATAATCATTTACTAGATATAAGTTTAAAAGATGAAGTTACAAGATACTCCAATATACTTATATCTTTTCCAAATACTACTTGAACTACCACCGTTCAAGTTATAATTAGTTTCAAAAGTTCATCACATAGATGAGACTACAAGACAAGATTTGAATAGATTCAATCTTTGAACATCATTATAAATAATGAAGTTACGAGATACTTCATTAAGTCCCGATATATATATATATACACCTATATATATATACATTTCATACACTCCTTGAAAACCTCTGTTATGAAAATTATAAACAGAGTTGCAATATCCAATGAATTTTGGAAAGGAGAAAACCTTGGCATAAACCTGATATCTTGCTGATCAGGTAAAGATACCAATAAGTAACCTTTTCTACTAGTAGATGGATGAATCCCCCACCGGTCATCACCCTGGCCACATAAGGACCTTGTGCTGGACCGCCACCCGGCCTCTTACGCGTTGATGGACTGCCACCCAGCCACTTACACTTTGATAGACCGTACCCCGGCCTGTCGCTTATGCCGACTCAATTAGATGGGCTTACTTCCCGAACGTTGGGTAAGTAATCAATTCATTTGTTTTCTCAAAACAGCAACCACGTTGCAAATGTAAAATGCACCACAGAGCTGGATCCCCCAGGTTTTGAGCGAGTATTTAAATCCCCTTTGAAAGGAAGATCTTAAATATAAAAAAATGAGTTTTGGGGTCCACTCTAACTTTAAAAAAATCATTTTGAAGACTCGAAAACACTTTAAAGAGTGTTTGGAATAATGCTGATTTAATAAAGTAAATCAGTCTCAATAAAAAGAAATATCTGAATATTATTATTTAAATAATATTCCCATAAAGAATACTTGAGGTAGAAGTTGAAAAATTTACTTGAAATGGATAGTAAATAATCAAAGATATACTTATACGAAAGTAATATCTTATTTGAATAATCAAAAGTAAGTTTGATTTTCGACACATTATTCTTTAATAAAATAAAGAATATTATTAAGTTATAAGCGGAGTCATAATACCTCGAATGAATATTATAACTAATATTCATTAAATAAAATAAAGGAGTCCTACATCCTCAAATGAATATCCAATTAATATTCATTAAATAATATAAACTGAGTCATAAGCCCTCGAATAAATATTCGAAATAATATTCAATAAATAATATAAAGTTATCGAATAACCCTTATTCGATTAATAGTTTTGAAAACTATAACCATATATATATATATACAAAAATCTACTCGGGATCCTCGACTCCCGGTTTTAGAAAATGTTTTCACCTTTGGGTCCCTATATTAAGGGTATATGCAAATTACTGCTATTCTCTAGCATATGTATTATCAACTGAACCAACAGATATATATGGCAAGAATACGAAACAGGCATGCATATATATACCATATCAGCATGCTCCAATATATCGCAACATTTTCTAATTAACCAATATGCATCTATCACAAGATAATGCATATACATATATACATCACAACAACAGTATAACGGGTAGAAAACTTGCCTGAGCGACTGAGGGTGACAAATGGCTTAGTACGAGTCTGGAAACCTATAAACAACATATAAGTCGCAATTAAACCAAAGTTGCTTATGAATCTATACTTTAACCAATCTAGACTCTAACGCTCGCTTTGCACTTAACGCTTTACTTAAGCCGCTCGAGTTCCCTCGGCTCCACCATTTTTAATAATTTAACCTTTAAGAGTTTTAAAACGATTCTCTCGCAAGTGCCTTACCATTTGCCTAATACACTTTAAATAAATGATTCATACTCCAATTAGTCCTTTAGGGTCCTTAACCAATGTTTCAAAGTAAGGCGAGGGATAATGTTTCGTTCGCGAAACGCCGTTACTTAAAACGGCCGTTTCTCCTAAACCGTACATCGGAATCAAACGAACTACATATCAAAACGAAGCTCGTAACATGAACTATCTAATCATGGCAATGGTCAAAACCTAGCAGTGAGTTCACGGGTCCTAATGTTAAGAACAAAAACAGCCTAAAGTAAATCGGACATTACGACGGCTATGTTTACGCGATTTCCCAATTTTACACCCTTCCAATTCAACCCATAATCAAGCCACAATCACATCCCAATCCAAAATCCATCCATACCACATCATAACAGCCCCAATCAATTCAATATTAACATTTATACTTATGCTTAAGCTTGAATTTAACTATACTTAAGTTCTTTTAACCAAAACAACAAGATTCACCATCCATATCACTACCACTCCAACCCAAATTCTAAACCAACAAGCATTAAGCTACTATATCACCATAACAACTAAAATCATCCTATTTAACAAAGTAAAGCTAGGGTTTGGAGATGATATACCTTCCTTGAAGTGGTGTGAGTAGCTAGGAAGCCTTAAGAAGCCTTGAGATGACTTAGGGATGCCTGGATCTTAAAGGAAAAACAAGAAAATCAAGTTAAAATTCTTGAAGTCACTATTCATTGTCTTCTTCATTGATTTCTTGAAGAAGATTGTGAATAATTTGGAGGCTTAAACTCATAGAATAGCCATAACTATGCATAGGGAATACTAGGGAATTATCTTACCAATTTAGGAAGCCTTGAACTTGAATTTTGAAAATTGTTTTCTTTGAAATAGTAAAAAGCCGAGAGCATGAAGAAAATAAAATGCCTTGTGTTCTTGTTTTGATGAAAAATGAATTGTTTGGCTTGGTTGGTTGAATGTTTGATTTGTTTTTGGTTAATTACCAATTTAACCTTGATTTTTGTGTGGTTAATATTCCACCACATTTCCTTCCCTCTTATGTCATGTTTGCATCACTTTGTGATGTCATCACCCCTCCTTTGTCCTCTTTCTATTGGTTGGATGACACCATCCTCTCTAATCCCTTTGATTAACTTCCTAATTGTTTGCCTAATGACCGCTGATCTGTTATACGGTTCGCTTAACTTTCGTTTTCGTTCATCGTTTGAGGGATTATACCCGGGATCTTATTACTTAGGTTCCCTTAACCTTTCTCAATATATTATATTCATTTTATGATCCTCTCTTATAATCCTTTAATTTAAATCCTTTTTATCCTGTTACCTTATACTCGATTCTTTCCGTATCTAGTGGATTTCCGGGAAAAATCAAAGTGTTCGGAATTGGATTCTGACGATCTTTACATACACTTATATACCATATAGAGTACTAATAAAATCTCAGAATATCCATAACAGAACCCCTACATAGTGTGGCATGAAAAGTTTTCTCATTCAGCAAAAACACTATTCATAAGGGTTTCAAAAATTTCCAAAATTTGGGGTTATTACAGTCTCCCCTCCTTAAAAGGATTCCGTCCCGGAATCAGATAGAAAATGAATAGGGATACTCTCTTAGCATTGCACTTTCTAACTCTCGAGTAAATTTTCCCACATTGTGGTCCTACCACCAAACTCTGCCTAGTTTGATAACCCTTCTCCTAAGCACTTGTTCATTTTTACTCTATAACCCTTCCTGGTTGCTCCATATAGGTTAAGTCGGGTTGCGTGTTTATGCGCTCATATGCCCCTATTTATCTGGCATCCGAATTATACTTCCCTAACATTGATACGTGGAACACGTTATGACTTGCTACATGTTCGGGGGTAGGGCTAATTCATATGCTAACTTCCCAAAACGTCTTAATATATCCAAGGGTCCAACAAATTGTAGACTTAGCTTTCCTTTCTTTCTGAACCTCATCAATCCTTTCCAAGGGATACCTATAACATTACTAGGTCCCCTATTTCATACTCTTTGTCCTTTTTGAGTCAAATCAGCATACCTCTTATGTCCATCTTGGGTTACTACCAGCCGTCCTCTGATTAGATCTATTATATCCCTGGTCCTTTGGACTACTGCGGGTCCGAGCATCTTGCGCTCTATAACTTCATCCTAACATAAGGGAGATCGACATTGTCTTCCCTCAAGGATCTCATAAGGCGACAACTCGATAATGACATATGATCTATTGTCGTAAGAAAACTCAATCCGTGTTAAGTGATCATTCCAATTTTTTTCAAGTATATTGCACAGACTCTCATTATAGCTTTTAGCATTAGAGCTTTTTCTTCTCAATACCCATTCTTTTCCAGTTCGTAATCGCTACTACCTTCCGTTCCTAATATTATAATGGTTATACTTTTGCTCGTTAGCGTTCTATAACCTTTTAATAACCTCGTCAACCTTAGTATCACGAATGTGTTTACATTCCGAATACTACCACAACTTTATTACTCCTTTTTCAGCTGTTTCTATTTTCCAAAATTTGATCAATCATATAGTAGTAAAGGAATTTGTTGAGAGATCACCATGATCATGAACACTTGTTCTATTGCATAGTTAGTACAGAAGGTGGCCAGCCTTTAGTACTTGACAAGCAATTAAACAATAGATGGTATCCTACTAGGCTTCTATCACACAGATAGATAGTCATTCGGCAATACCTCCCTTTCTGGAAGGGTTGTTCTTCTCAGTTTATATGAAATGAAAAGAAGAGAAAAGAACGAATTGATGAGAATTGTATATATGAAAAAAAATATACTGCCACAAAATATCTGACTTGGAACCTACCTCTGAACTATAGAGGTTTGTCATAGGAGAACAAAACATATATGTATTTATATCAACATCAAGTATTATAGCATCGTATCTCACATGCCTAAATATTTTTGCTATTCCGTCCATCATTCTATGGACCCATGCTCTTCCTTGAGCTTATACCCAATCACCTTTGAAACTCCTTCGATATCGAAAATCGAACCTGGGATCTCATTCTAGACATCATCGTTACTAGAATTCTATGCTTGCATCGCAACCTTCCTCGTATAGTAATACGACTCTCTATTGATAAGAAGGAATAAATATTCAATAGGTAGATACTCTACTTAATTAGTCTATCAATGATAATTTATACACTACCACGACCCGATTAGTGGTACTTAATCTTAACATCCATTCCAATACAACTCTCATGGTTGTAATCAGCTCATTACTCGCAGAATCATTGCTGCCTTACTATGGTCCACCACTGACCTACTGTCATCATTCACTTTCCATGAAATCTTAATATCTAACCATACGGAGTCCATACATGTCGTATAGAATACTTCTAAGGAGTTAACATAACTACCAATCATAATTCATGAAGAACACTTCAGATCCTGATGTACATTCATGACATGAAGCAGATAAAATTGCAGAAGAGTTTTAATCAAAGCAATGATAGCAGGTTAATAACATTCTTAATCATATGCCTTCAATAGAAGACTTAACTCAAAGGTTCGTTTAGTCCTTTTTGAAACATGGTCCTGGATTATTCTCAAGATAGGACCTTCTAAGATAGATAGCCCGCTCATGGCGATTACACGAATTAAACCTTTACCAACTACTATTACGGTTGGGTATTGCACAGTCATCAGAAGGAATGTCAATCTTCCAAACCATAATACAACCTTCATAGCTTTAACCATCATCACTGTATTCCTTTGGCACACGCGCCTATAATTATCCTCTTACCTTTAAAGTGTCGGCCACCTTTTTGGCCTTTCCTGATAGTAAAATTTCCTTACAGTCAATGTCATTTTAACCACCTCCAAATAAATTTTCTACCTCATTTCAATCACAGCTTATGTGAAGATGTTTTCCTTAAAATCTGATGAGTAAAAAAAAAATCACTATTTTCCATAAGTTATTGCCTCAGTCTTGAGAGGTTAATCACTATCGCGACTGACTCTTGATCGTACTTAGAACATCTTTTATCTTAGGTCCTAATTGCCCTGAACAATTTCGACCTTTACTGGTTTGATCCATACTTTCTCGTGGTTTAACACGTGCCCCACTTGGCATAATTATAATTACGTCATATTTCCTTTATCAACATTTCTATTCTTGAGAATTTTGAATACTACCTTTCTTCTTGTAAAACCTTTAAGGTTATCCTTCAATCGTTCCTCCTGTATTCCCTAGATACAAGACATATCAAAATACCATTTACTACTACTAGAACCATTGTCTATATACTTCTGAAAAACTTCTCCACTGATCCTTAAAGGTTGTTATTACCTTAATCCTTTCCAATTCATACTGTCAAAACTCATACTATCCCTATTAAGGGTGAAATTCCAACCTGTATGCATTCCCCTAGGATTCGTTTTAAGTTACCGATGTTCTATCCTTAATTTCACCTTTAAAAAGGTACATGCATCCTTCCATGGATAAATCAAGTCATATATCCCTGATAAGGGTGTCTTATTCAATCATTCCCACCTCGATAGTATATGCCTAATTTCACAATAACATTTGTATTCAAAATGAGGTCAATCAATATGGCCTCCAAAAGATAACAACGGTTATCCGCTTTTCTTGCCTAATTTGGTAACGATAACAAGGATGTTCTGGAAGATATTGGTCGTGTTCAACGTGAACCTCTTCTTAATAATTCCTTATTTACTTTTGTTGTTTATCTCAACAGTCACCTCAATGTTGGGATATCTTTCATACCTGGCGTCTCCCTTTCTGGGTATCGAGCCACCGATCTTACACTTCACATTCTTGAAGGTCACTTCCTTCATCCAATTTTCTTAATTTCTTACTTCCTTGTCTCCTCAGTCTATCCGCGTCTCATTATTTATCCTTTGAATTATCTCAAGGTTTCCTCGAATCCTCCCAACTTACAGGGGATAAAATATATGTATCTCTTATGCCCTCAACCATCAATTTTAACTCATGGTGAATCACCCTCATCCTGACGAATGCATACTTTTCTATTTCTATTGCTACGAGTCTTTAGGGTTTCCTCATACCCAACTCCTTTATCATTCCTCAAACTCTATTGCCTTTATATTCCTTTCCACTTTAGTTTCTTTTTATTTTTCTTTCTCTTATCATTATTTCATGAACCAACACAACATAAGCATTGATTTCAAACATCCCGTCATTCTGGATTCGTGTCCTCAGAACGAATCTTGACAACTTTTATAACTTAGATTCATAATTCATCATGCTCGTCTGCCTTTGTTCTGGCTCTAAAGCTTTTACACTATCTCCATAACCTTGGGAAGTACTTTCCTGAAAACAATTGACTGAACTTAAATCAGTTTATTATAATCTCTTGCTTCGTGCCTTCCTTGGCCTTTCACCAGCGGGTGGTCTCTCTCTTAGGAGGGTAAGTGACAAAAATAGTCTTTTGTGATTCGTCAATCATTCAGAATCTCAAATGATTCCTCTATTTCCTTTAGCCAGGCTCTTGCCTCGGCTGGGTCAGCTTGTTCCTTGGAACTCTGAGAGCTTAGAGACTTAAAGGTCCTGAAAGAATTTCACACCACATTATTTCCTCAGGGTGGTGTTTGGGGGTAAAAGTATTAGTTTTGTTTAGGCAGGTCCATGAATTGCCTCATAGGAGTACCGTTTCGGGTCTCCTTTCCTTACTCGACTTTCTGTTTCCTTAGTATGAAATATTTCATCCTTCTCCCACAATCAGGGTTATCTTATACGTTAAAATCCTTGTTTTCCACTTTATTATATTATGGGTTCTTTCTTTCTTGATGGCGTCCTCCCTGACTATCACATTTAGGGTTTGCCCTAACTCTTATTCCTCGAACTATGACTTTCATCTAAGATCTCATCTTTAAGCTCTTGAACATTTGGAACCCAAATTCTATAGGAATACCTCATTATTCCCTTATCATCTTTCTCGGTATTAATCTCATATCTTTTTGTTGGCTCTCTGCCTTCATTCATCACTTTTTCTGGCACAATATATTCTTTTCCTATAATTCGGACTGTATTGCCATCTCAAACATCTTTTCGGTACCGGCTCCGGTTACCTTCACTTCTATTTCCATTTTCTCAAATTCTCTCATAAACTCTCCCAAAGACATTATCATCTTGAGTTTCTCCTTTTTACTAAGGGCATCAGCCACCACATTAGTTTTCCCCGACTGATAAAGAATCTCCCAATCAATATTCTTGATTAGCTCTAACCGCCTCCTCTGGCGTATGTTGAGCTCTTTCTACGTGAAAATGCACTAGAGCACTTATGGCTTGTGTAAATCTCGCACTTCTCTCCATACAAGTAGTGCCTCAAATCTTTAGGGCAAAACTATTTCCACGAGCCCAAGCTCATGGGTGGGGATATCGAATTTTATATTCCCTTAATTGTCTTGACGCGTACACGATTACCTTGATGTGCTGTATAAGAAGCACCTTAACTCCTTATGCGAAGCGTCACTACAGATCACAAAATCTTCTTTTCCATCCGGCAATACCATCATAGGGCCGTCACCAATCTTTGCTTCAGTTCTTAAAAGCTGTTCTCGCATTTCTCTATCCATTAGAACTTCTCAGTCTTATGAGTAAGCCGCGTTAAAGGGGCTACTATCTTTACAAACTTGAACGAACCTCTGGTAGTGACCGGCCAATCCTACCTCTGGTAGTTGCCCTAACCATGGTCATCAATTCCTCAGTGGTCCTTTATACATTCTTGTCAGGATCCTCCATGGGATCCTCCTCAGCAACTATCCCTTCTAGGATAACATCCTCAACCGCTACATCCTCAATATGAACATCATCCGGTCCCGTGTTAGGACGCTCTATTGGATCCATAATCTGATCTCTAATAAGTAATAAAATATCATCGCGCTGTTGCTCCTCAACCTCAGGGTTCGGAGTCCCGCTACCATATACGATAACGAACTACGCTTCTATCACGATATTTATAAGGGTTCCCATAAGGGTTTTTGTTGGGTCCCAATGTGTTTGTAGAAGGGGGGTTGAATACAAACAGTACCGAATAATCGAATTAAATGCGGAATAAAAAATGTGAAACAAAATTCAAGTTAAATAAAAATATTATTAAACTTGAAAGGTGTTACAACAACTGTATCGATTACAAGGTATTAATCTCAAATCAATTATCACAAATCTAGAATAAATTCGACATGAACTTTTTCTATTTTTGCAATAATTAGAATCAAATGCTAAACGCGATTTGAGATTAAGTTCTAGGGATTTTAATCCGCTAGATTGATATACAAGAACAAGATAAATAATTCTAGTGGTTTGGATTTAACATTAACAAACTAGAATATTGATCTTGAATAAGCAGATGAATGATGAAATATTTTTCTTTTGTTTTCTGCTGTGTTCTCTCTTGTTCTGTATATGGTTGCTGTGTTGATTGCTGATTAAACAAAAAAGTCTTCTGCTTCTTTTTTATCAAACAGCCGAGATGAATGAACTGGTATGACAATCTTTTTAAACCAGCATGACTTTCGGTATGACAATCCTGATTGTCATGCCGATTGTCACACAAGTACAATTCAGATTGTCTTGCAAAGATTAATAACAGATTTTTAATCTAATAAAAATTCTAACAAGACAATTAAATGAATTAGCATGACTTTCGGTATGACTATTGATTGTCATACCGATTGTCATACTAATACAATCAGTTTGCCTTGTTTCAATTTAAACAGATTTTAAACCAATTAAAAACCTGAAAATCCTTAATATTAATTCTGAATTAATTAATCAATTAATTTAATTAATCAATAAATTAATCTTTGTAGATATAATTTATTTTCTTAATTAAATTATATGACTTAATTTAATTAATAGAGAATTAATACTAACCGTGAGCAGCGACCAATACTCTGAATATCTTCTGAAAATCACTGAAATTATGAATCAATTCCACCACTTCAACGTTGACACTCGATGTACTGTCTGGTTCATGAGTGACTAACTTCCGTGACGTTTCTTCATGTCTTGACTTTGACACTTTGATTTTCTTCAGATTAAATCCTTGTAATTAATGATACTCTGACGAGATCTCTGTCACTTGATTAAATCCACAATCTTGACTTATATCACTGAGGCATGATCAATTTCTTGAACTTCTTCCAGTGAATTAACTCCTCAAGTCTGTAGATGAACATTGTCTCTGAATCCTTTGACAGATATTACTTTGCAAGATCTCTCTGACGGTAGATCCACTATTTACTTATTACATTCTTATTTGAGTTGAGTTGAATCCTCGAATATACAAATAGGTCTATGACATATGACTTACAATCTCCCCCTATTTGTTTGTTAGACAATGACACACAAATACCTAGAGGATAACTCAACTAACAAATAAGAAAAAGATATAAACATACATGCAAAGTAAATAGCAGAAAAGTTCTGGATGAGATTTAACATTTTCCAGATTCCAAGTAGATGTTCCTCTAGACTGAACATATCTTCAAGTAGTTCCATCTTCATTTGTACAACCACATTTCCTGTTGAGAAGCCCATATCTCTTGCTTCTCCCCCTATGAGAATCAACTGATTAAAGAAGATCACCTTCGTTTTACCACCTCTCCCGTACAATAGGATCCGCAGATAAAAACCAATGGTACTCCCCTAACTGCTTCTTCCCTTACTAGGAAATCACCTTGTGTTTACCACCTCTCCCGTACAATAGGATCCGTAGTTAGAAACAACAATGGTGTGGTGTAGTGTACATGTAGGATCTTTTTCTTACTCCCTGCTATTTCTCCCCCTTAGTTGAGGAATCCTCCAAACTATTACTTAAGCTTTTATCTCCCCCTTAAAGAAGGAATGTATGCCGTCGTCAGAAGGAGTTCTCATATTTCACTTGGTTGGAAAAGAAATAACAAGTAGTTTCACTTTCTTCCTCACTGTGAGTGTGTGATCCTGTTTAGTGTACCTCACATGTGTTTCACTCTTCTCTCCACTCGTGTTTACACTCATTCTCACAAGTGTATCACTCTTCTCTCATAGCTCCATAATCCAGCTGTACCTGCAAGGAAAATCACCTTAGCCATCCTTAAGGAGGTCACAGGTGGTGCAATGGGAGTTCACAAATCCCCATCCTTGTTAAACTCGTCAGATGAATCTGAGTCATAATTTACAAGTTGCTAGTTTCCTTTTTAGGGTTCCAGATTTGAATTCTGGGAAGGTAAACAATGATCCAAATAATTTAGCATAAAGATCAAAGTTCCCTTCTAATGTTTGTGAAGACATTTCCTTGTGACTTATCAGGTAATATCTGAATCATTGTCAACAAGTTGCCGATCTACGCCTATGTCAGATCCACTATCCGCAGATGCATCCAGGGGATTTAAGCCTGGGGAGGTAGACACTGACCACTGACATATGGCTTTTGGATCAGTATCCTCTCCTAACACCTGTAAAGGCAATTGGTCCACTAACGAACCTTGAACAATCGAATCTGACCTTAAAATGGTCGAAACTCTTGTTTCCGTCAACTCATCCTTTGTGTGTGTAACCTCTCCTTGTGCATCAAGAATTGATTATGTTTGAAGTGGTGACACTACATCGGATACCTTGGCCGACAGGCAAAATTCAATAGACTCACCCTGTTGAGAGAATGAATCTAGTAACTGTTTTTGAGCCTTTTCAGCCATTACATCTTTTTGAGAAGATGTATGGGGGCTAGCAGTTGTCTCGGTTTAAATACTACTCATCTATGTAGGAGACAGAGCTACTGGGTTGACTACAGAACCTTCCTTATGTGGTGCACTAGGCACTATCTCCCTCACGCTCATTCATACTACTTTTAGTGGTAAAAGAGTGTTGGTTGGTTCTGTTTTTGTGTTTGTCTTTACAGTCTGGGATAGACGTTGTGGGTTTTCAACCTCATGACTGTCAATGAAAGAAAGTCATTGGAGACTGAACCTGTAACACAGAACATATGGTAATAGAGAGAAAATGATTTACAATAGTGATTTCAAAAGATTTTACATGAAATAAGAAATCACTAATGTAGAAAGAAGTTTGATTTTGTTTTTCAATATGAATGAGTTTTTGATAAAACATTGATCACTTAGGGTAAAGTCTAAGTAATTCTCATTCATGTCAAAAACTTACAAATATCTGCAACATAATGTTAACAAGATATCATTGACCGATACTTGTCAAGTACTTTAGATACTAATTGTTATGTTGCATAATCAATATACCACTGCACATATAAAACAATATGATTGTGCTTAGTGATAAGATAGTTATAAATATGACGACTCTACTAGTTCATATAAAATTATAACTTCTGTTAGAGTGCCATACCATGTCCTTGACGATTGCTTGAGCAGTATACTAGTTCATACCAACCTGAAGTGAGATTGTGAAGAAGAGATTGCATAGTCCAATAGATCTGCAGCTACAAAGTCCATGAACTGTGGTGCACTGACTTCCTCTTTTAACTCACCAACCAGGAGTACACTTGTACACATCTTACTAGAGTACAATTCCAAGTGTAATGTGCAGCAGGTGCTTGATATGTCGTAATATTCCCAAGTCTCGTCACTGGTGCTATATGTTGGATACTGCTTCCTGATAATAACCTAGCACAATATACAAAATTACAATGATAACATTCCCAGCTTGCAAACAGCCATATCCCTCAGATAAACCTTTGCTGTTATCTCCAAAGGTAACCAGGGGGCCAGCTTTCTCAATCCTCATTTGATAGCAGGGCTCTATCTCCGGTCATATGTCTTGATGATCCACTGTCAAGAATCCATACTACCGGTTACACCTGTTTAATGCCCTGCACTTCAAATGGATTAGACCTTCTTCGGAACCCAAACTTGGTTGGGCCCGGCATACTTGTAGAATTGTCCTTTGTCAGGCAAAACAACATTTTTAATTTTAACGATCTCAACATCCTCAATGACTGAACATTTGACCTTGTAAATAGCCTTAACAAATTTCTGTTTAAGCTTAGGCACAAATGTCTCCTTTCTAGCCTTAGAAGGACTAGCAGTCTTAGACCTATCATGCTTCTTGTTATTCACATGCTGACGAGTAGTACTCTTATCATTAGACACATGCTTACCATTAAAATAAGCATACATCATATTAAAAGCACAAGACATACAATTAGCAACACTACATGCTTTATGAGAGTGATTAACAGCAGGTAATTTATGCATGGTAGACATGGAATTATTGTTATCCAACTCATGTGTGTCTGAGTTAGTCTCAGTTGCTTTCACAACTTTGACTGGAACTTTCGACTCACTTGACTTGGAAACAATCTTCTCATTAGCATGATCTCCAGCACGTATTTCTTCATGAATAACAGAAGAGGTCGCATCAAATGGTTCAGCAATTGATGCTTTATAGAGGGGTTCATCAACACCCTTAAGCACATGTGGTACTTCCCTCCCTTTAGCACAGACATGAGGAGGGGAGTTTATGCCTAATTCTCCAATAGCAGCATTGTAATCATAACCTATTCCAGATGTTTGATTAATAGCTTGCTTACTGTAGAACTCTTTAGCCTTCGAACAAGAATTGAAGTAGGCTCTAACCTTAGTCTCAAGACCGGTGATCTTGTCTTTGAGAATAGTTTCGAGTTTTCTATAACAGTCAACTCTATTCTCTAGAAAAGATACCTGTTCTTTTAATTTGTCTTGATTAATGTGCACAAGTCTTAATTCATTGACCTCTTTCTCAAGGTCTGTGATCTGTAAACTTAACAGTTCATTATCACGACGTGCACAATCTAAGTTACCTCTTAGATGATAAACCATTTCAGCATCAGAAAGTTTTACCTCTATTCTTGACGATGAAGCTTTTCCATCAATAGCCATAAGAGCAAGATTTCCTTCATCTTCATCTTCACTGTCAGTATCATCCCAGCTTCTTCCCTTTGCCAGATAAGCCCTTTCAGAGTTCTTTCTTACTTGCTTTGGCTTCCTACATTCTGTGGCAAAGTGTCCCAACTCATTGCAGTTATAGCATCTAATGGTGCTTCGATCAACCATCCCTGTTTTGTACCCACCACTGCTGGTGTTAGAGGATGAAGATCCACCTTTCTGGAATTTGTTGTAGTTGGACTTGTACTTAAGCTTGGGATTCCTCCTGAATCTGACATGGGAGAATCTCTTGACAATTTGGGCCATTGATTCATCTTCCAATTGCTCCAGCTCTTCCAAGGAATAAAAATCATCACTTGATTGATTTGTAGTAGGAGGATCATATTCTGCTACTAACTCATTTTCCTCACCCTTGGAAAACTGTACCATTCTTTCTAACTGTTGAGATTGTTGTTGTTGTTGACCTTCAGCTACAAGTGCAGTAGATGTGCTGACCATTCTATCCTTCCCGTAGACTTCCTTCTGTTGAATCTGCTCCAACTCATAGGTTTTTAACACTCCATAGAGCCTGTCCAAAGAAATCTCACTCAGATCTCTAGCTTCTCTAATGGCAGTGATTCTATGTTCAAGATGAGCTGGCAGTGTTAAAAGGAACTTTTTGTTGACCTCCCTGATTGAATAATACTTTCCATTGATGTTCAGGTTGTTGATCAACGCATTGTACCTCTCAAACACTTCAGTAATTCCTTCTCCTGGATTTGATTTGAAATGTTCATATTCAGAGGTTAGGATTTCCAACTTGTTCTCCCTAACTTCCTCTGTGCCTTCATTAATCACCTCAATAGTTTCCCACATGTGTTTGGAATTTTTACAGTTCATCACATGTCTGTTCATCAAGGGATCAAGGGAATCAATTAATATTAATTGAAGGCTGGCATCCAAGGAGGCTTCTTCCTTCTCAGCAGGAGTAAAATCTTCAGGCTCTTTTGGATAGGTTCTAGCTTCAGTAGTCACCACACCATCTATTATTACCTCCGGTTCAATAACCATCGGAGTTTTTATACCCTTCTTTAACAAGTTTGAATATCTGGGATTTGCAACTTGTAAAAACAATAGCATCTTCTTCTTCCACATGATATAATTCTCTTTATCAAATTGTGGAATTTTAACGGTTCCAACTTTATGTGAAGTCATTATGAATTTTTGAATAAATAAAAATTCAAGGAGTTGAAAAATCACAAAAGTCTAGGATCTTGATTTGTTCGTTAATCAGAAGGCTCTGATACCAATTGTTGGGTCCCAATGTGTTTGTAGAAGGGGGGTTGAATACAAACAGTACCGAATAATCGAATTAAATGCGGAATAAAAAATGTGAAACAAAATTCAAGTTAAATAAAAATATTATTAAACTTGATAGGTGTTACAACAACTGTATCGATTACAAGGTATTAATCTCAAATCAATTATCACAAATCTAGAATAAATTCGACATGAACTTTTTCTATTTTTGCAATAATTAGAATCAAATGCTAAACGCGATTTGAGATTAAGTTCTAGGGATTTTAATCCGCTAGATTGATATACAAGAACAAGATAAATAATTCTAGTGGTTTGGATTTAACATTAACAAACTAGAATATTGATCTTGAATAAGCAGATGAATGATGAAATATTTTTCTTTTGTTTTCTGCTGTGTTCTCTCTTGTTCTGTATATGGTTGCTGTGTTGATTGCTGATTAAACAAAAAAGTCTTCTGCTTCTTTTTTATCAAACAGCCGAGATGAATGAACTGGTATGACAATCTTTTTAAACCAGCATGACTTTCGGTATGACAATCCTGATTGTCATGCCGATTGTCACACAAGTACAATTCAGATTGTCTTGCAAAGATTAATAACAGATTTTTAATCTAATAAAAATTCTAACAAGACAATTAAATGAATTAGCATGACTTTCGGTATGACTATTGATTGTCATACCGATTGTCATACTAATACAATCAGTTTGCCTTGTTTCAATTTAAACAGATTTTAAACCAATTAAAAACCTGAAAATCCTTAATATTAATTCTGAATTAATTAATCAATTAATTTAATTAATCAATAAATTAATCTTTGTAGATATAATTTATTTTCTTAATTAAATTATATGACTTAATTTAATTAATAGAGAATTAATACTAACCGTGAGCAGCGACCAATACTCTGAATATCTTCTGAAAATCACTGAAATTATGAATCAATTCCACCACTTCAACGTTGACACTCGATGTACTGTCTGGTTCATGAGTGACTAACTTCCGTGACGTTTCTTCATGTCTTGACTTTGACACTTTGATTTTCTTCAGATTAAATCCTTGTAATTAATGATACTCTGACGAGATCTCTGTCACTTGATTAAATCCACAATCTTGACTTATATCACTGAGGCATGATCAATTTCTTGAACTTCTTCCAGTGAATTAACTCCTCAAGTCTGTAGATGAACATTGTCTCTGAATCCTTTGACAGATATTACTTTGCAAGATCTCTCTGACGGTAGATCCACTATTTACTTATTACATTCTTATTTGAGTTGAGTTGAATCCTCGAATATACAAATAGGTCTATGACATATGACTTACAGTTTTAACTGTCAGTACTACATTAGGTAGCCCGACTATGAACTTGGCAAGAGTTCTTATTATCTTAGTGAACTTATTATCTTAACGTCACATCATCTCTGAGGTTTATAACGCTTAGCTCTGATACCATTTCTGTATCACCCCCAAATTCGGGGTCGGGGATCCGGGTTGTCACGAGTTCCATTTCCCTTAATAACACCCAATCTTAATAAATAATCAACTACTCTGTACTGTGACCCCACAATAAAAACACACACCACAAGTTATAGTCTCAGAGATGAATATCCAAAAATAATCACAAGTCATTTTATTCCACAATTATATGTCAATACACCTTAAAAAGGTTTCTGAATAAATTTACATTTCTTTGCCATTATTACAATTCATAAATATACATAATCTGGTACATCAAAAGTTGAAAGCCTGGCCTATTGGTAGTTCCTACCTCAGCTACAGCGACATCAACGCCTATAGGAAACTGCGGAACGTTTCCTATCCGCTCGCGAATTGGGAGCTTGGTCCTATTCATCTTTTCTATATGTTGTTGTGTGATGAAAGAAGAAAGCAAGGGTGAGCAGTAAGCCCACCAAAATAATATGTATAATGATTAACAATATATGAGCCTTCTCATAGTACTCATGAAAGTCTTGGTCAAAAGAAATGAACCAAGTTTGATATCTTAATGCGATGAAGTCGCAAAATATTCAGTATATATACATATATACTTTTCAAAATCTTGGAAGTCCTCTTCCATACATAATATACACAGAGTTCCAGTTTATAACTGTATAAAACTATCGTTGCAAGGTGATCTCATATATCTAACCTTGTCTCAACGTTTTTCTGAAAATCTTTGACATACATAAGATAATCATTTACTAGATATAAGTTTAAAATATGAAGTTACAAGATACTCCAATATACTTATATCTTTTCCAAATACTACTTGAACTACCACCGTTCAAGTTATAATTAGTTTCAAAAGTTCATCACATAGATGAGACTACAAGACAAGATTTGAATAGATTCAATCTTTGAACATCATTATAAATAATGAAGTTACGAGATACTTCATTAAGTCCTGATATATATATATACATCTATATATATATACATTTCATACACTCCTTGAAAACCTCTGTTATGAAAATTATAAACAGAGTTGCAATATCCAATGAATTTTGGAAAGGAGAAAACCTTGGCATAAACCTGATATCTTGCTGATCAGGCAAAGATACCAATAAGTAACCTTTTCTACTAGTAGATGGATGAATCCCCCACCGGTCATCACCCTGGCCACATAAGGAACTTGTGCTGGACCGCCACCCGGCCTCTTACGCGTTGATGGACTGCCACCCAGCCACTTACACTTTGATAGACCGTACCCCGACCTGTCGCTTATGCCGACTCAATTAGATGGGCTTACTTCCTGAACGTTGGGTAAGTAATCAATTCATTTGTTTTCTCAAAACAGCAACCACGTTGCGAATGTAAAATGCACCACAGAGCTGGATCCCCCAGGTTTTGAGCGAGTATTTAAATCCCCTTTGAAAGGAAGATCTTAAATATAAAAAAATGAGTTTTGGGGTCCACTCTAACTTTAAAAAAATCATTTTGAAGACTCGAAAACACTTTAAAGAGTGTTTGGAATAATGCTGATTTAATAAAGTAAATCAGTCTCAATAAAAAGAAATATCTGAATATTATTATTTAAATAATATTCCCATAAAGAATACTTGAGGTAGAAGTTGGAAAATTTACTTGAAATGGATAGTAAATAATCAAAGATATACTTATACGAAAGTAATATCTTATTTGAATAATCAAAAGTAAGTTTGATTTTCGACACATTATTCTTTAATAAAATAAAGAATATTATTAAGTAATAAGCGGAGTCATAATACCTTGAATGAATATTATAACTAATATTCATTAAATAAAATAAAGGAGTCCTACATCCTCAAATGAATATCCAATTAATAATCATTAAATAATATAAACTGAGTCATAAGCCCTCGAATCAATATTCGAAATAATATTCAATAAATAATATAAAGTTATCGAATAACCCTTATTCGATTAATAGTTTTGAAAACTATAACCATATATATATATAAATATATATATATACAAAAATCTACTTGGGATCCCCGACCCCCGGTTTTAGAAAATGTTTTCACCTTTGGGTCCCTATACTAAGGGTATATGCAAATTACTCCTATTCTCTAGCATAGGTATTATCAACTGAACCAACAGATATATATGGCAAGAATACGAAACAGGCATGCATATATATACCATATCAGCATGCTCCAATATATCGCAACATTTGCTAATTAACCAACATGCATCTATCACAAGATAATGCATATACATATATACATCACAACAACAGTATAACGGGTAGAAAACTTGCCTGAGCGACTGAGGGTGACAAATGGCTTAGTACGAGTCTGGAAACCTATAAACAAAATATAAGTCACAATTAAACCAAAGTTGCTTATGAATCTATACTTTAACCAATCTAGACTATAACGCTCGCTTTGCACTTAACGTTTTACTTAAGCCGCTCGAGTTCCCTCGGCTCCACCATTTTTAATAATTTAACCTTTAAGAGTTTTAAAACGATTCTCTCACGAGTGCCTTACCATTTGCCTAATACACTTTACATAAATGATTCATACTCCAATTAGTCCTTTAGGGTCCTTAACCAATGTTTCAAAGTAAGGCGAGGGATAATGTTTCGTTCGCGAAACGCCGTTACTTAAAACGGCCGTTTCTCCTAAACCGTACATCGGAATCAAACGAACTACATATCAAAACGAAGCTCGTAACATGAACTATCTAATCATGGCAATGGTCAAAACCTAGCAGTGAGTTCACGGGTCCTAATGTTAAGAACAAAAACAGCCTAAAGTAAATCGGATATTACGACGGCTATGTTTACGCGATTTCCCAATTTTACACCCTTCCAATTCAACCCATAATCAAGCCACAATCACATCCCAATCCAAACTCCATCCATACCACATCATAACAGCCCCAATCAATTCAATATTAACATTTATACTTATGCTTAAGCTTGAATTTAACTATACTTAAGTTCTTTTAACCAAAACAACAAGATTCACCATCCATATCACTACCACTCCAACCCAAATTCTAAACCAACAAGCATTAAGCTACTATATCACCATAACAACTAAAATCATCCTATTTAACAAAATAAAGCTAGGGTTTGGAGATGATATACCTTCCTTGAAGTGGTGTGAGTAGCTAGGAAGCCTTAAGAAGCCTTGAGATGACTTAGGGATGCTTGGATCTTAAAGGAAAAACAAGAAAATCAAGTTAAAATTCTTGAAGTCACTATTCATTGTCTTCTTCATTGATTTCTTGAAGAAGATTGTGAATGATTTGGAGGCTTAAACTCATAGAATAGCCATAACTATGCATAGGGAATACTAGGGAATTATCTTACCAATTTAGGAAGCCTTGAACTTGAATTTTGAAAATTGTTTTCTTTGAAATAGTAAAAAGCCGAGAGCATGAAGAAAATAAAATGCCTTGTGTTCTTGTTTTGATGAAAAATGAATTGTTTGGCTTGGTTGGTTGAATGTTTGATTTGTTTTTGGTTAATTACCAATTTAACCTTGATTTTTGTGTGGTTAATATTCCACCACATTTCCTTCCCTCTTATGTCATGTTTGCATCACTTTGTGATGTCATCACCCCTCCTTTGTCCTCTTTCTATTGGTTGGATGACACCATCCTCTCTAATCCCTTTGATTAACTTCCTAATTTTTTGTCTAATGACCGTTGATCTGTTATACGGTTCGCTTAACTTTTATTTTCGTTCATCGTTTGAGGGATTATACCCGGGATCTTATTACTTAGGTTCCCTTAACCTTTCTCAATATATTATATTCATTTTATGATCCTCTCTTATAATCCTTTAATTTAAATCCTTTTTATCCTGTTACCTTATACTCGATTCTTTCCGTATCTAGTGGATTTCCAGGAAAAATCAAAGTGTTCGGAATTGGATTCTGACGATCTTTACATACACTTATATACCATATAGAGTACTAATAAAATCTCAGAATATCCATAACAGAACCCCTACATAGTGTGACATGAAAAATTTTCTCATTTAGCAAAAATACTATTCATAAGGGTTTCAAAAATTTCCAAAATTTGGGGTTATTACAATAAGTAGGGTCACTGCATATCATTATTATTATCTTTATCATTGTTATAAGCAGTTTATAAATAAGGTATGTGTGTGTGGACCCCAAACTTCTGACCCGGGTTTGGAGGGCGCCACAGTTCTCTTACGAGCCTGCGAACGCGTATGCATACACGCTCGCTAGAGTACCTGAAACACGACAAGGAAAAGAGTAGGTAAGTAACAATGTCCGAGTCAATGAACTTTAACGATCACTAATGACAAACACATAAACTAAAAGTTAACACCGAGTCCCCAGCAGCGGCGCCAAAAACTTGTTAATCGCTAAACACGCGCTAATAATTCACGCAAGTATACGCGATCGCAAGTAATATAGAATTATTTCTAGTTCATTCCCACAGAGACTGGTTTAGGTTAACTTTGTGATTTATGCACTTATGCAACAATGATATGGCTATTATTCAATGCTAAGACGAATAACAATTTGGGTTTTAATTATACTACGATTAACTATTGAGAATTATACTAGAGAATATTAACTAAGGTATTAAAGAGAATTGAATAATATATAACACAAACATGGGATTTTAACTTCATTAAATACTTCATTCAATAGCATTTTCGTTCTTAACCTTAGCATGTAATGGTGATGACACTAATCAGATAACACGAAACTGCTAAAGGCCAACTTTTGTTGCACGAATAACATACTACCAGACTTCCACAAAAGTGATAGAAGTTGAATAGACACCAATTATATTGAGACCCTATATGTCTATAGAATTTGACAGCATAACGGTTTAATGCACAAGTTTTCTATCATGATTACATAGGGCAAGTAAGATGGTTAAAATTACATGCAAAACATGCATATCATATACATGAACCTATGCTAGCATGGCAAGTTCTAAACCCTTAAGTTCACTTTCGCTTTATTAAAGATTAACACGCTATCTTATAAGTTCGTGACGCTCACATGACGAATAATCACAACCAATACTAGGTTATCATACAATCACCACACACTAATGTATCAAAACAAATTAACTAAAAAAATCCATAAATAAATCCGCTAGAACCCCACGATAATGATTAGCCCATAATCGGACTCATCATCAACGTTGGTTCCGATGAAAGCATGGTATAATAAACTTAGTCTTTATAAAATAAATAATAAACAAAGTATGTAATCCAAAGTATCAGGTTCAACAAAATAAGAAACGAGCATCCAAGATTATAACTTGGAACAAAGATTCACAAGAATAAACTAGATCTTCTTCACCTTCGTTGAATTGTGCTATAGGTCTTCTTGTCATCTTCTCCTTAAGCTTCGTTGTGAAAAATGTCTTTTTGTTGTCTTTAAATAACAACCCAATTAATCCAAAAGCCCAGAAAAATAGTCTTCTAATTGAAACAGGAATCTAGAATTCCGACCTGGCGCGGCCGCGCGCTTCACCAGCGCGGGCGCGCTGTCATTCGGCATCTCGGGCGCGGGCGCACCAGTCTTCTGGAAAAACTAAAATTTCCTTCTTTTCTTGCGGCAATGAGTTGTTCTTCACGAGCCTTTATTCCTTGGACACCATCCTAACACCATATTAGCATCAAATCAATGCTAATTCACCTGAATTCCGGAATAATGCCTGAAATACAAAAACACTAGAAAACATATTAAAACACCAACAACTTGAGTACAAATACACCAATTCCGAGTTTTATTGAGCGTTATAAAGTGTCATAAATGCCACTCAACAATAACGTGTGTAGCTCAAAGCTAACATATAAGGCCTTATAGGAGTCCTTTGACCATAAGTATAAAACCGAGGACGCTAGGGCAAAGAAGTGGATTGTTGGCCGCTTTCTTGACTACAAGATGGCAGATTCTAAGACTGTTGTCAATTAGATATAAGAACTACAGGTGATCATTCATGAAATTCATGTTGAGGGTATGGTCATTAGTGAATCTTTCAAAGTTGCTGCTGTGATTAAAAGCTGCTAGCTGCATAAAAAAATGTTCAAGAACTACCTTAAGCACAAATAAAAGGAGATGACCATGGAGGATCTGATTCTCAGACTTCGTATTGAAGAAGACGATAGAGGATCTAAGAAGAAAATGAATGTTGCTACTAACAAGGAAAACATGGTGGAGCATGTTGAAAGCTCCACACCCAAAAAGACCACTTCTGGTAAAGGGGTAAAACTGGCACCCAAAGGAGGGATATTGAAGTCAAAATTTCAAGGGAAGTGCTACAACTGTGATAAAGTGGGTCATATGTCTTCTAATTGCAAGAAGCCCAAAAAAGCCAACAAGAAGAAAGAAGCAAACATGGTCGATCATATCTCCAAGGAGATTGGTGACATAGACCTATGTGTTACGGTCTCTGAAGTGAACCTGACCGTCTCTAATCCACGTGAGTGGTGGATTGATACTGGTGCTGCTAGGCATGTTTTCTCAGACAAGGCGATTTTCTCTAGCCTCAAAGTTTCCGATGCTGGTGAGAATCTTTACATGGAGAATTCAGTGACTTCTACCATTGAAGGTGAATGCACCGTGATTTTGAAGATGACCTCTGGAAAGAATCTGACTTTGAAGAATGTACTGTATGTGCCTAATATTTGCAAGAATCATGTGTCTAATTCTTTGTTGAATAAGCACGGATTTCTTATTGTAATTGAGTCAGATAAAGTTATTTTGTCTAAGAGTGGTATGTTTATAGGCAAGGGCTATGTAATCGATGGGCTTTTTAAGCTCAATGTTATGTATATTAAGGACGATAATGAAATGAAGAATTATTCTGCTTACTTGTTTGAGTCTCCTAATTTATGGCATGCTAGATTAGGACATGTTAATTATGATACTTTACGAAGGTTAAGTGTAAAAGAATACATACCAAAATTAATATCTGATTCAAAACATAATTGTCATACTTGTGTTGAGGAAAAATTAATGAGATCATCATTTAAATATGTGGAAAGAAACACCAAAGTGCTAGACCTAATACATAGCAATATATGTGATTTAAAAGTCGCTCCAACAAGTGGAGAAAATAAGTATTTTATAACATTCATAGATGACTGTACAAAATACTGTTATGTATATTTGCTGAAAAGCAAAGACGAAGCTATAGATAAATTTAAAATCTATAAGGAAGAAGTTGAGACACAACAAACTGAGGAAATTAAAACGATATGAAGTGATCGTGGAGGTGAATATGTTGAACCCTTTGGGGAATTCTGTTGACAACATGGTATAATCCATGAGGTCACTACACCATACTCCCCTCAGTCAAATTAAGTGGCTGAGAGGAAGAATCGCACTCTCAAAGAAATGGTGAATACGATATTACTAAGCTCTGGACTTCTGGGGTCGATATGGGGGGAAGCCATCTTAAGCGCGAATAATATTTTAGATATTATTATGTGCAAAAATAAGGATGTAATTCCTTATGAAATATGGAAGAAAAAGAAACCAAATTACCAACACCTGAAAGTATGGGGGTGCCTGGCAAAGGTACTGATCCCTACACCTAAGAAGGTGAAGATTGGTCCAAAGATTGTGGATTGTATCTTCATCGGATATTCACCACATAGCACTGCATATCGGTTTCTAGTGTATGATTCCAAGATTTTTGACATTCAGAAGAATACCATTATGGAATCTAGGAATGCCTCATTCTTTGAGATGACGTTTCCTTGTAATCCAGGAAATGAACCTCCTACAACATCTAAGCTAGCTCATGAATCTATAGATGACAATAATGAGAGTGAAGAAAGTGAGTATGAGAATATGGGGGTAGTGAGAAGGAGCAAAAGACAACGTACGGAGAAATCCTATGAATCTGACTTTATGACCTATTTGCTCGAGGAAGGTGACCTGAAAACCTATAAGGAAGCGGTTACCTCAACCCATGGCCCCATGTGGAAAAAGGCCATTAAAAATGAATTTGATTCAATTATGCATAATTATACTTGGTAATTAGTTGATTTTCTAAACGGTTGTAAACCGTTAGGCAGCAAGTGGGTTTTCAAGAAGAAGTTGAAAACTGATGGTACTATCGACAAGTATAAGGAAAGACTTGTAATTAAAAGATACAAGCAACAGAATGGTCTTGAGTAATTTGACACACATTCTCCAGTGACGATAATAACGTCTATAAGGATGATGTTTGTTATCGCTACAATGCGAAATTTATCAGTACATCAAATGGATATGAAAACAGCTTTTCTAAATGGAGATATAGATGAGGAAATCTATATGGAACAACCTGAAGGGTTCGTTGTCCCTGGAAAAGAGAGGAAAGTTTGTAGACTAGTGAAGTCATTGTATGGCTTGAAGCAAGCGCCTATGAAATGGCATGAGAAATTTGATGAGGTCGTGCTGGCCAATGGCTTCAAGAACAATGAATGTGATCGATGTGCCTATTATAAAGATAACGAAATTATTTATGTCAATGACAATGGTTATGGCATGATGATATTATATGTAGACGATCTACTTATTACCGGAAGTAATGATAAAGTGATCAAATCTACAAAAGACATGTTAAAGGCAAGATTTGACATGAAAATATGGGACTAGCAAATGTGATTCTAGGAATCCAAATTTCTAGAACATCAGAGGGAATCACATTGAGTCAACCTCATTATGTTGATAAGATCCCTGAGAAGTTTCTTAAGGATGACTTTGAGAAAGCTAGGACACCTGTGAATATGACTTTACATCTATCCAAGAACAAAGGTGTAGCGGTTTCCCAGTTGGAATATTCGAGGATAATTGGGAGTCCGATGTACCTAATGAATTGTACAAGACCATATATTGCATACTCAATCAGCAAGTTGAGTAAGTTTACGCGTAATCCGGGAGCTGATCACTGGAAAGCGATCATAAGGGTACTGAGGTACTTGAGAGGAACTCGAGACTATGGACTGCACTATAGCAGATATCCAGCAGTATGAGAAGGATATACTGACGCGAACTGGATATCTAGTATGAAGGCTCTAAAGTCTACGAGTGGCTATATGTTTATACTTTATACTAGCTGGCACGACAATGTCATGGAAATCCTCAAAGCAAACTATGTCAACTCATTCCACGATGAAAGATGAGTTTATGGCACTAGATAAATATGTCGAAGAGGCTGAATATCTAAGCCAATTCTTAGAGGATATTCCAAGATGGCCAAAGCTTGTGACTGCAATAGGGTTACACTTTTATAATCAATCCTTTATTGGTAGAGCACACGATGTATAATGGAAAGTCTCGTCATAAACAATGACAACATAGTTTCATTAGACAATTGATCTCAACCAGAATTATCACTATTGACTATATACCGTCAAAGGATAATATCGCGGATCCGCTAACCAAAGGGTTATCAAGAGAAGTGGTTAAGAAATCATCGAGAGGGATGGGCCATAAGCATGTTGTTTAATGACGTCATGGTGGACACCCAACCAATGCTGACTGGAGATCCCAAGAACTTGGTTCAATGGGCCAACTAAATCATGATGACCAAATCACTGTGTGGGAAACCCCTGGCCTGTTCCTATGATGAGGAAACAGTGAGACCCATATAGTACGAGGTTAAGCTCTTGAGCTTTTAATGATCTTTTGGTGAATACATGGAGTTCAGGAGTGAACGCATGGAATTTTATTGAGTAAACGCGGGTTACTCTATAACATAAAAATCACCTATGTGGGAGAGAAGTGGGGTCGCTTCAAAGGAGAATTGCGAGGCATAATTCTTTAGAAACTCATGCAGAACCATGACGATGTTCCATGGCCAAAATGGACATACTCAAAAGAACTGAACGAGATAGAAAAGATATAGTGATAAGTATATTATTGTTTACACAAATGGTCGAACAGTTCAAGGACAAGCACGTCTACTGTCTATCAGTAAAGTCAGTATGCTTAATCAAGCGAAGGTTCAAGGAGTATTCTCTACTTATCGTATGCTATATCTGATCGAAGAAACTATCACCAAGTCAAACTCCATGTCTGTCTTTCTGGTGTGTGCTACCGAAACGCCAATCTCATCCATGTGAGGGATTGTTAGAAAATCTGGGTAGTAGTCCCATATTGTCAAGTCAATTTGAGCAATAAATTGAGTGCTTGAATGTTGTGTGCACACAACGAGTGACACTTGGAATGCGTTCTCCTCCGAGAAAGCTTTCCAAGGCACTTTGAATCACTCAAAATGACTAAGAGATGGATGATATATGATCATCCAAAGTTAGTCTCTTAGTAGTGGAAATTTTGTGAAATAAAAGAAAGTCCCACATATTTTGAAAAGGAGCATACATAGCTTTATATAGAAAAATATTTATGTAGTGTTCAAATATGTTACTTATGTATTGCTCCAACACCTACGTGCACACGTAGGGGGTTGTAAAATTTGGGCTTTCGAGGGACAATCTGAGGCTTGTGAAGCCTTCAAACTTGCCCGCGTGTGCGATGTGCGGACATGAATGTAGCAGAAAATTGGCCTGAATAATCACGGACTAGTTTTGCTAATTTAATTTCCACACAAGCCACCTCTTAAACACAAACCTTACTCTCTCTCTATCTCGGTGATAGTTTCTTGCTCCGTTCTAATTCGTCGAAAGTGTTGTTTGTATAACATCTCCGCCTTCTCATTTTATGTTGGGAGGCTAATGAATCGCACATACGGTGAGGGTTATAATAGCTTTAAGGAGACAGTTATACGACTAAACTCGAGAACTTATCCTTTGTATCCCTTTTGTTGCTTTCTGTTATTCGCACACACTTAGATTATATGTATTAATCGTAGATTGTGTTCACATAAGTAAGGTCTGAAACCCTAATTGTTCATTAGTTTTGCAATTAATAAATAAGGGAAATTAGCAACTCATCAGATGTATCCAAATAAGGATATAATTCCATCAGGAGTAGCCTCCAAGGTACCTAAACTTATTAGAAATGTGTTCCCTACATATAAGGACTCTAATGTCCAATAAAAAATGGAGACATGCTCATCAAGTCTTCCAACCATAGTCCATGCATGGACGATAACATCTATATAAAGGGTATACCCGTTCGTTCAAGAACTACATTTTTTACTTGATTTTCTAATACACGGAGATACGTAGTCATCTTGTGAGGGCAGACTTAAACCACGATACAAGTGTAACCATTAAATATCGAAACTCATAAAACCCTAGCATTAAATACATATAATAATTACAACCTAATTTTTTTATCCATAACATTTGGCACCGTCTGTGGGAAAAAATATCAACCATGGTGAATGCAAGGAATAAAAGGAACTTCGGCTGGAACCACACACATCGTCTAGTCCACCATTGAGATTCCATCCCACTCAACCTACAACACTCAAAGTGTTGATCTTTCAGATGCGTTAATCCATGCCACCGCCTAATGGATCTCAAGCAATCTCGAGTCTAGGGACGAATTCTCAAAATCCAGCATTGAATGTACGGTTGGGGTGAACACCGGAACAACTAATCCCATCTATATGATGCCATTGTAACCTGAGACTGGAGGAAGTAGGCTACAACCATTACCACAACCGCAACCTTCGAATAACCCCGCTATATCAGTGGCTTGGCTTAAATTAATAAAAGCATGATTTTTCTAGTCCCTATACCGAGGATAATGATCAATAAATTGATGATGATATACATCATAGAAGGAGACACGGAAGCAAGGACCCCATTGGAGGGAGGCGCCCTCATCTACAAGAAACGAAAGGGATGAAAGCCCAAACCATGGAGGAGATAATTCGTGATCATAAAAAAGATATCTAAAAACTCAAGCGAGATTTGGAAGCTAGGCATGTCGGGCGCCCACCAAGGCCCAACTTGGTAGGAAGGATGAGAGGAGCTACTCAAATCATTGACCTGGACGAAACTCCTAGAAGAAGGATGTAAAAATTCCTAGGGCTGATCCCACTGAACTAATGGCTCTTGGAGATTCTGATGATCTGACACCGTCGTTTACAGCAGAGATTCTGAATTTTCATATAACGAGAAAGTTCAAGATGTCCACTATAAAGACGTGTGAGAATCGACAAATTATGTGGGAACTTTCTCTAATCCACTGTTGTTGCAGCCCGTGAATGATGCTATTGAGTATATGGCGTTTCCTCAAATCCTGGGAGGGATGGCTCAATGGTGTTACAGTCGACTACCTTCAAACTCAATTGGGAGTTTCAGGAATCTTAGCCAAGCATTCATCAAGCAGTTCATAAGTGGACGGGTGCATGAAAAGAGCACAACCTCACTTATGAGTATCAAGTAAGGAGCAAAGGAATTTATGAGGGATTACCTGAATTAATCCATAAGATAAGCACTAAAAGTGCCTGACTTGAACGACAAGGTGGCCATGATAGCTCTTCAACAATAAACAAGAAGCGAGCATTTCAAGATGTCTATGGTCAAGTGTACTCCCGAAAGTATGGTACAATTCCAAGATATGGCTTTGAAGTACATTAAGGATAAGGAAGCCATTAAGAAACAACTTGTTCAACCTTATGGAAAGAACCACGAGAAGGGATTAGGAGTGCGACACAAATGATATATATTCACGAGCTAGCAAGGACTTTGATTCGCCCCCGTAAAAAGGCAGCCCTGGACACAAGTTCATAGAGTATGCAAGGCTAAACGCTCCCAGGAGCCAAATGCTAACAGACTTTGAGAAAGATAAAGATATTTGTTGACTCGTAATAATACAAAAATACGGTCATATAAAAAATAGTATTAATTTGCATTTGAATTTTCATGATTGTAAATTATAATATGTGCTATACTAATGTCATCATTAAATGGTTTATGGGAGGTAGTTATGGAATTAACACAAACTTCACATGGTACACAAGTACAGGTAACAGACCGACATTTACGTGGCAAATACAATTTGCTACGCAGGACGAAACTCATATCGATGCCTCAGTATCAGTGCTTAATCTGGTGAAAAGAGAAGGGTTATATTTTCATTCTTAGTTGGTAGGTTGTATTAATTCCTAGAATGGGATCATTTTTCAGCACTAAAACAGAACTTATGGTTTATACACATAACATAAGATGTCTTTTATCTATCATTTTTTGAAAATTATTTCGATTGAGAACCCTGATCTTATCTAAGAATAAAAAGAAGTTTATAGTCCTATAATTTATTTTTAGAATTTTATTTGTCTATATAAAAATTTAAATATTATTTTTTTATTTAAAAAATATTTAAAATTATTTAGGGAACCATAATTTACGGGAATGTAAAAATACGTGCCGATCCTCATCGCCCAATAAAAAGAACCTGGAGGGACGGAGGGAGTAAGGTGTTGGACAATAGAATAAAAAGAAAAAACTACTTAAAATATAAGGCTAAGAGATATCACTCTTAAGTAGACCTCACAATTCGTTCGTGTCGTATACTTTCATGTCGTGTATTTTCGTGTTTTGTGTACTTGAATGTCAAACACAAAACTGACATGTTTAACGTTCGTGTACATTCGTGTTTGTGTACTTTCGTTTCATGTCGTGTATGTCGTATTAATTGAATATTAATATATATTAAATATAATATTAATATAAATTAAAATATAAGATTTTTAGGTAATAAAATTATAAAATATATGAAAAATATATATTTAGATCTCAATTCTATACAATATAATGAAATCAAATAATATTTTAAAAATAAATATGCATACATTTATTATAATTCTACATATATCTATAAAAATATTAAAATTTAATTATAATATTTATTTATGCCGTATACTTCGTGTCTTGTCGTGTACTCGAAGGTTAAACACAAAACCGACACTAAATCTCGACTGTGTACTTTCGTGTTCGTGTACTTTCGTGTCGTGTACTAAAAATGCAAACACAAACACTAAATTTTCATGTCGTGTAAGTCATGTCCAAAATTGTCAGGTCTACTCTTAAGTCTTACTTATTGTAACACCCCCAGATCCGGGGTCGGGGATCCGGGTCGTCACGGTCTTTCTTTCCACAATATCACTTCACTAAATTAATAATAAATAACCTTATGCTGTGACCCCACACTAACACACACCACAACCCGTTATAGTCTCAGAGATGAAATTTAAATAAGTACAAGTCTTTGAATCCACAATTTAAAAGTTATTACAACCCAAAATGATTACTTGATAAATTTACAGTTAATTGCCATTATCTGCCACAAGTTATAACTATACATAATTGATTCTCAAAAGTAGATGGTCTGATCTACAATAGATCTACCTCTGCAGCTATAGCAGCTACAACATCAACGGGAAGACGCGGGACGCTTCCCACGCGCTTGCGCTGGGTCTGCTGGAGTCTGGCCATCTTTCCTAACTGTTGTTGTGTGATGAAGAAATAAAGCAAGGGTGAGCAGCAAGCCCACCAAAATAATATGTATAATGATTTACAATATATGAGCCTACTCATAATACTCATGAAAGTCTTGGTCAAAAGAAATGAACCAAGTTTGATATCTTAATGCGATGAAGTCGCAAAATATTCAGTATATATACATATATACTTTTCAAAATATTGGAAGTCCTCTTCCATGCATAATATACACAAAGTCCCAGTGTATAACTGTATAAAAAAATATCGTTGCAAGGTGATCTCATATATCTAACCTTGTCTCAACGTTTTTCTGAAAATCTTTGTCATGCATAAGATAATCATTTACTAGATATAAGTTTAAAAGACGAAGTTATAAGGTACTCCAATATACTTATATCTTTCCCAAATACTACTTGAACTACCCCCGTTCAAGTTATAATCAGTTTCAAAGGTTCATCACATAGATGAGACTACAAGACAAGATTTGAATAGATTCAATCTTTGAATATCATTATAAATAATGAAGTTACGAGATACTTCATTAAGTCCCGATATATAAATATATTCATATATATCTCCCATACATTTCCTGAAAATCTCTGTCATGTAAAGTATGAACAGAGTTGCAATATCCAATGAATTTGGAAGGAAAAGAATTTTGGCATAAACCAGATATCTTGCTGATCAGGCAAAGATACCAATAAGTAACCTTTTCTACTAGTAGATGGATGAATCCCCCACCGGTCATCACCCTGGCCTCATAAGGACCTTGTGCTGGACCGCCACTCGGCCTCTTACGCGTTGATGGACTGCCACCCAGCCACTTACACAATAATAGACCGTACCCCGGCCTGTCGCTTATGCCGACTCAATTAGATGGGCTTACTTCCCGAATATTGGGCAAGTAATCAATTCATTTATCAAAACTGCAACCTCGTTGCGAATATAAAATACACCACAGAGCCGGATTCCCCAGGTTTTGAGCGAGTATTTAAATCCCCTTAAAAAAAGAAGATCTTAAATATAAAAATGAGTTTTGGGATCCGCTCTAACTTTAAAAATCATTTTGAAGACTCGAAAACACTTTATAGAGTGTTTGGAGTAAAGCTGATTTAATGAAGTAAATCAGTCCCCAGAATATTTAGAAAATGACTGAATATTATTATTTAAATAATATTCCCATAAAGAATAATCTTTATAAAAATAATTGAAGTAGAAGTATTAAAACTTATACTTGAAACGAGTATTAAATAACCAAAGATATACTTATATGAAAGTATTATCTTTACTTGAATAATCAAAAATAAGTTTGATTATTAACACCTTATTCTTTAATAAAATAAAGAATATATCTCAGCAAATAATCGGAGTCATAGATCCTCAAATGAATATTCAAATAATATTCATTAAATAATATAAACTGAGTCATAAACCTTCGAATGAATATTCAAATAATATTCAATAAATAATATAAAAGAGTCATAAGCCTTCGAATGAATATTCAAATAATATTCAATAAATAATATAAAAGAGTCATAAGCCTTCGAATGAATATTCGAAATAATATTCAATAATAAAATAAAGTTAAAGTTATCGAATAAATCTTATTCGATTAATAGTTTGGAAAACTATAACCATATATATATATATAAATATATATATATATATATATATCCATATCCATATATACAAAATCTACTCGGGATCCTCGACTCCCGGTTTTAGAAAATATTTTCACCTTTGGGTCCCTATACTAAGGGTAAATGCAAGTTATCGCTATCCTCTAGCATAGGTATTATCAACTAAACCAACAGATATATATATGGAAAGAATACGAAACAGGCATGCATATATATATATACCATAGCAGCATGCTTCAATATATTGCATCATTTGCTAATTAACCAACATGCATCTATCGCAAGATAATGCAAATACATATATTCATCACAACAACAGTTATAACGGGTAGAAAACTTGCCTGAGCGACTTGGGTGATAATAGGCTCGGGACGAGTCTGGTAACCTATAAACAACAAGTAAGTTGGAATTAAACCAAAATCACTTGTAAATCTATACTTTAACTAACTTAGACTCTAACGCTTGTTTTGCGCTCACTGATTTGCTTAAGTCACTCGGGTACCCTCGGCTCCACCATTTTTAATAATTTAACCTTTACGAGTTTTAAAGCGATTCCTTCGCGAGTGTCTTACCAACTGCCTAACACACTTACCATAAATGTTTCATACATTAATTAACCCTTTTTGGTCTTTAACCTATGTTTCAAAGTAAGGCGAGGGAAAAAGTTTCGTTCGTGAAACGCCGTTACTTGAAACGGTCGTTTCTCCTAAACCGTGCATCGGAATTGAACGAACTACATATCAAAATGAAGCTCGTAACATGAGCTATCTAATCATGGCAGTGGTCATAATCTATCAGGGGGTTCTCGGGTCCTAATGTTATGCACAAAAACAGTCTACAGAAAATCGGACGTTACGACGGCTATGTTTACGCGATTTCCCAAATTTAAACCAATTCAAACAACCACAATTTCAACTCCAATTCACAACCCAATCAAACCTCCATCTAAACTACATTACAACAGCCCCCAATCAACTCAATATTACCAATTTATTCATCTAAACCAAGTCAAAAAAAATGACCAAGAACTTCAAATCTAACAAGCATCACTCCTAACTCCAAAATCAACAAAACCACTTACTAAACAAAGCTCTATCATGAGTACACACTCATTACACTAACCCATCATCTAACATTATAAAATCCAAACCAACAAAACTTAATACTAAGGGTTTGAGAAGTTATACCTTCCTTGGAGAGTGGAGAATCAAGAGAATGGCTTGGAATCACCTTTAAAGTCCTTATCCAAGCTTAATCTAAACAAAACTTCAAGAACACAAATTTTAGTTCTTGAAAACACTATTCACCATCTTCTTTCATGATTTATAGAAAAAGATTGGCTTGGAATTAGAAGCTTAAACTTATAGGAAGTATGTAACTATCCATGGGGAAGCTTAGATAATTACCTTGCTAAATAGTAAGTGGAGGAGCTTGGACTTTCATTTTTTAAGAAAAGCACCCGAGAGCATGAAGAAGAAGAAGAGAGATTTTTGTGTTTTGGCTTGATTTGCTTTTGGTTGGTTGATTTTTGTTGTTTGCTTTAGTGAATTACCTAGTTGCCCTTGGTTTTGTGTGGTTAAAAAGTCACCACATCCCCTTCCTTCCCATGTCATGCTTGTGTCATCCTCATGATGTCATCCTCCCCTCCTTGTCCTCTTCTCATTGGTTGGGTGACATCATCCTCTCTAATCCCTTTGATTAACTTCCTAATTGTTTGCCTAATGACCGCTGATCTGTTATACGGTTCGCTTAACTTTCGTTTTTGTTTATCGTTTGAGGGATCATACCCGGGATCTTATTACTTAGGTTCCCTTATCCTTTCTCAATACATTATATTCCTTCTATGATCCTCTCTTATGATCCTTTAATTTAAATCCTTTTTATCCTGTTACCTTATACTCAATTCTCTCCGTATCTTGTGGATTTCCGGGAAAAATCAAAGTGTTCGGAATTGGATTCTGACGATCTTTACATACACTTATATACCACATAGAGTACTAATAATATCCCATAAGATCAATAACAGAAACCCTACATAGCGTGGCATGAAAAGTTTTCTCGTTCAGCAAAACACTATTCATAAGGGTTTCAAAATTTCTCAAAAATTGGGGTTATTATAGTCTCCCCTCCTTAAAAGGATTCCGTCCCGGAATCAGATAGAAAACAAATGGGGATACTTTCTTAGCATTACACTTTCTAACTCTCGAGTCAATTTTCCCACATTGTGGTTCTACCACCAAACTCTGCCTAGTTTGATAATCCTTCTCCTAAGCACTTGTTCCTTTTCACTCTATAACCCTTCCTGGTTGCTCCATATAGGTTACATCGGGTTGCATATCTATGCGCTCATATGCCTCTATTTATCTGGCATCTGAATTACACTTCCTTAACATTGATACGTGAAACACGTTACGACCTGCTACATGTTCGGGGTTAGGGCTAGCTCATATGCTAACTTCCCAAACGTCTTAATATATCCAAGGGTCCAACAAATTGTTGACTTAGCTTTCCTTTCTTTCCGAACCTCATCAATCCTTTCCAAGGGATACCTATAACATAACTAGGTCCCCTATTTCATACTCTTTATCCTTTCGTGTCAAATCAACATACTTATCATGTCCATCTTGGGCTACTACCAGCCGTCCTCTGATTAGATCTATCATATCCTTGGTCCTTTGGACTACTGCGGGTCCGAGCATCTTGCGCTCTACAACTTCATCCTAACATAAGGGAGATCGACATTGTCTTCCCTCAAGGATCTCATAAGGCGACATCTCGATAATGACATATGATCTATTGTCGTAAGATAACTCAATCCGAATTAAGTGATCATTCCAAATTCTTTCAAGTCTATTGCACAGACTCTCATTATTGCTTTTAGCATTAGAGCTTCTGCTTCTCAATACCCATTCTTTTCCAGTTCGTAATCGCTACTACCTTCCGTTCCTAATATTATACTGGTTATACTTTTGCTCGTTAGCGTTCTATAACCTTTTAATAACCACGTCAACCTTAGTATCACGAATGTGTTCCCATTCCGCATACTACCACCACTTTATTACTCCTTTTTCAGTTGTTTCTATTTTCCAAAATTTGATCAATCAAATAGAAGTAAAGGAATTTGTTGAGAGATCACTATGATCATGAACACTTGTTATATCGCATAGTTAGTACAGAAGGTGGCCAGCCTTTAGTACTTGACAAGCAATTAAACAACATGTGGTATCCTACTAGGCTTCTATCACAAAGATAGATAGTCATTCGGCAATACCTCCCCTTCTGGAAGGGTTGTTCTTCTCAGCTTACATGAAATGAAAAGAAGAGAAAAGAACGAACTGAAGAGAATTGTATATATGAAAAAAAATATACTGCCACAAAATATCTGGCTTGGAACCTACTTCTGAACTATAGAGGTTTGTCATAGGAGAATAAATCATATACGTATATAAGTCAACATTAAGCATTATAGCCTCGTATTTCCCATGCCTAAATATTTTTGCTATCCCGTCCATCATTCTATGGACCCACACTCTTCCTCGAGCTTATACATAATCACCTTTGAAACTCCCTCGACATCGAAAATCGAATCTGGGATCTCATTCTATACATCATCGTTACTAGAATTCTATGCTTGCACCGCAACCTTCCTCGTATAATAATACGACTCTCTATTGATAAGAAAGAATAATTATTCACTAGGTAGATACTCTACTAATTAGTCTATCAATGATAACTTATACACTACCACGACCCGATTAGTGGTACTCAATCTCAACACCCATTCCAATACAACTCTCATGGTTGTAATCAGCTCACTACTCGCAGAATCATTGCTGCCTTACTATGGTCCACCACTGACCCACTGTAGTCATTCATTTTCCCATAAAATCTTAATATCTAACCATACGGAGTCTATCCATGTCGTATCAAATCATTCTAAGGAGGTAACATAATCACCATTCCTGATTCATGAAGAACACTCCTGATCCTGACATACATACATGACATGAAGCAGATAAAAGTGCAGAAGAGTTTCAATCAAAGCAACGATAACAGGTTAATACCATTCTTAATCATACGCCCTAAATAGAAGAATTAACTCAAGGGTTCATCTAGTCCTTTTTGAAACATGGTCCTGGCTTATCTCAAGATAGGACCTTCTAAGATAGATAGCCCGTTCATGGCGATTACACGAATTAACCCTTTACCAACTACTATTACGGTTGGGTATTGCACAGTCATCAGAAGGAATGTCAATCTTCCAAACCATAATTCAACCTTCACATTTTTAACCATCATCACTGTATTCTTTTGGCACACGCGCCTATAATTATCCACTTACCTTTAAAGTGTCGGCCACCTCTTTGGCCTTTCCTGATAGTAAAATTTCCTTACAGTCAATGTCATTTTAACCACCTCCAAATAAATTTTCTACCTTATTTCAATCACTGCTTTTGTGAAGATGTATTCCTTAAAATCTGATGAGTAGTAAAAAAAAATATCACCATTTTTCCATAAGTTATTGCCTCAGTCTTTAGAGGTTAATCACTGTCACGACTGACTCTCAATCATACTTAGAACATCTTTTATTTTAAGTCCTAAGTGCCCTGAACAATTTCGACCTTTACTGGTTCGATCCATACTTTCTCGTGGTTTAACACGTGCCCCACTTGGCATCATTATAATTACGTCATATTTCTTTTATCAACATTTTTATTCTTGAGAATTTTGAATATTACCTTTCTCCTTGTAAAACCTCTAAGGTTATCCTTCAATCGTTCCTCCTGTATTCCCTAGATACAGGGCATATCAAAATACCATTCACTATTACTAGAACCATTGTCTATATACTTCTGAAAAATTTCTCCACTGATCCTTAAAGGCTGTTGTTACCTTAACCCTTTCCAATTCATCCTGTCAAAACTCATACTGTCCCTATTAAGGGTGAAATGCCAACCTTTATGCATTCCCCTAGGATTCATTTTAAGTTATCGATGTTCTATCCTTAATTCCACCTTTAAAAAGGTACAAGCATCCTTCCATGGATAAATCAAGTCATATATCCCTGATAAGGGTGTCTTATTCAATCATTCCCACCTCGATAGTATATGCCTAATTTCACAATAACATCTGTATACAACATGAGGTCAATCAATATGGCCTCCCAAAAGATAACAACGGTTATCCGCTTTTCTTGCCTAATTTGGTAACGATAACAAGGATGTTCTGGAAGATATTGGTCGTGTTCAACGTGAACTTCTTCTTAATAATTCCGTGTTTACTTTTGTTGTTTATCTCAACAGTCACCTCAATGTTGGGATATCTTTCATACCTGGCGTCTCCCTTTCTGGGTATCAAGCCACCGGTCTTACACTTCACATTCTTGAAGGTCACTTCCTTCATCCAATTTTCCTACCTTCTTACTTTCTTGTCTCCTTAGTCTATCCGCGTCTTATTATTTATCCTTTGAACTATCTCAAGGTTTCCTTGAATCCTCCCAACTTACTAGGGATAAAATATATGTATCTCTTATGCCTTCACCCAGCAATTTTAACTCATGGTGAATCACCCTCATCCTGATGATTACATACTTTTCTATTTCTATTGCTACGAGTCTTTAGGGTTTCCTCATACCCAATTCCTTTATCATTCCTCAAACTCTATTGCCTTTATATTCCTTTCCACTTCAGTTTCTTTTTTATTTTCCTTTCTCTTATCGTTATTTCATGAACCAACACAACATAAGCATTGATTTCAAACATCCCGTCATTCTGGATTCGTGTCCTCAGAACGAATCTTGACAACTTTTACAACTTAGATTCATAATTTATCATACTCGTCTGCCTTTGTTCTGGCTCTAAAGCTTTTACACTATCTCCTTATCTTTGGGAATTACTTTCCCGAAAACAATTGACTGGACTTAAATCAGTTTATTATAATCTCTTGCTCCGTGCCTTTCTTGGTCTTTCACCAGCGGGTGGTCTCTCTCTTAGTAGGGTAAGTGACAAAAACAGTCCTTTTGAGATTCGTCAATCATTTAGAATTTCAAATGATTCCTCTATTTCCTTTAGCCAGGCTCTTGCCTCGACTGGGTCAGCTTGTTCCTTAGAACTCAGAGAGCTTAGTAACTTAAAGGTCCTGAAAGAATTTCTCACCGCACTGTCTCCTCAGGGTGGTGGTTGGGGATAATAGTCTAAGTTCTTTTTAGACAGGTCCATGAATTGCCGTATAGGAGTACCGTCTCGGGTTTCCTTTCCTTACTCGACTTTCTGTTTCCTTAGTATAAAATATTTCATCCTACTCCCCATAATTGGGGTCATCTTTTAATTTAAAATCCTCATTTTCCACTCCATTATGTCATGAGTTCCTTCTATCTTGATGGCGACCTCCCTGACTATCACGTTCAGGGTTTGCTCTAAATCTTATTCCTCAAACTATGGCTCTCATCTAAGTTCTCATCCTTACGCTCTTGAACTTTCGGAACCCAAATTCTATAGGAATACCTCATTATTCCCTTATCATCTTTCTCGATATTAATCTTTTATCTAATTGTTGGCTCTCTGCCTTCATTCATAACTTTTTCTGGCACAATATGATCTTTTCCAATAATTCGGGCTGTATTGCAATCTCAAACAGCTTTTCGGTACCGGCTCCGGTTACCTTCACTTCTATTTCCATTTTCTCAAAATCTCTTATAAACTCTCCAAAAGACATTATCATCTTGAGTCTCTCCTTTTTACTAAGGGCATCAGCCACCATATTGGCTTTCCTCGAATGATAAAGAATCTCCCAATCATTATTCTTGATTAGCTCTAACTGCCTCCTCTGGCATATGTTGAGCTCTTTCTACGCGAAATTGTACTAGAGCACTTATGGCTTAGGTAATTCTCGCACTTCTCTCCATACAAGTAGTGCCTTCAATCTTTTAGGGTAAAACTATTGCCACGAGCCTAAGCTCATGAGCGGGGATATCGAATTTCATATTACCTTAATTGTCTTGACATGTACGCGATTACCTTACCGTGCTGCATAAGCACGCACCCTAAGCCCTTGTACGAAGCGTCACTACACTTCACAAAATCTCCTTTTCCATCCGGCAACGCCAGCATAGGGGCCATCACCAACCTCTGCTTCAGTTCTTGAAAGCTGTTCTCGCATTTCTCTGTCCATTCGAACTTCTCAGTCTTACGAGTAAGCCGCGTTAAAGGGGCTACTATCTTTACAACTTGAACGAACCTCCGGTAGTGACCGGCCAATCCTACCTCTGGTAGTCGACCAAACCATGGTCATCAATTCATCAGTGGTCCTTTATCTAATCCTGTCAGGATCCTCCATGGGATCCTCCTCAACAACTATCCCTTCTAGGACAACATCCTCAACCGCTAAATCCTCAATATCAACATCATCCGGTCCTGCATTAGGACACTCTATCGGATCCACAATCCGATCTCCAATTAGTAATAAAATATCATCGCGATGTTGCTCCTCAACCTCAGGGTTCGGAGTCCCGCTACCATATACGATAACGAACTACGCTCCTATCACGATATTTATAAGGGTTCCCATAAGGGTTTTAACTGTCAGTGCTACGTTAGGTAGCCCGACTATGAACTTGGCAAGAGTTCTTATTATCTTAGTTAACTTATTATCTTAACGTCCCATCATCTCTGAGGTTTATAACGCTTGGCTCTGATACCATTTCTGTAACACCCCCAGATCCGGGGTCGGGGATCCGGGTCGTCACGGTCTTTCTTTCCACAATATCACTTCACTAAATTAATAATAAATAACCTTATGCTGTGACCCCACACTAACACACACCACAACCCGTTATAGTCTCAGAGATGAAATTTAAATAAGTACAAGTCTTTGAATCCACAATTTAAAAGTTATTACAACCCAAAATGATTACTTGATAAATTTACAGTTAATTGCCATTATCTGCCACAAGTTATAACTATACATAATTGATTCTCAAAAGTAGATGGTCTGATCTACAATAGATCTACCTCTGCAGCTATAGCAGCTACAACATCAACGGGAAGACGCGGGACGCTTCCCACGTGCTTGCGCTGGGTCTGCTGGAGTCTGGCCATCTTTCCTAACTGTTGTTGTGTGATGAAGAAATAAAGCAAGGGTGAGCAGCAAGCCCACCAAAATAATATGTATAATGATTTACAATATATGAGCCTACTCATAATACTCATGAAAGTCTTGGTCAAAAGAAATGAACCAAGTTTGATATCTTAATGCGATGAAGTCGCAAAATATTCAGTATATATACATATATACTTTTCAAAATATTGGAAGTCCTCTTCCATGCATAATATACACAAAGTCCCAGTGTATAACTGTATAAAAAAATATCGTTGCAAGGTGATCTCATATATCTAACCTTGTCTCAACGTTTTTCTGAAAATCTTTGTCATGCATAAGATAATCATTTACTAGATATAAGTTTAAAAGATGAAGTTATAAGGTACTCCAATATACTTATATCTTTCCCAAATACTACTTGAACTACCCCCGTTCAAGTTATAATCAGTTTCAAAGGTTCATCACATAGATGAGACTACAAGACAAGATTTGAATAGATTCAATCTTTGAATATCATTATAAATAATGAAGTTACGAGATACTTCATTAAGTCCCGATATATAAATATATTCATATATATCTCCCATACATTTCCTGAAAATCTCTGTCATGTAAAGTATGAACAGAGTTGCAATATCCAATGAATTTGGAAGGAAAAGAATTTTGGCATAAACCAGATATCTTGCTGATCAGGCAAAGATACCAATAAGTAACCTTTTCTACTAGTAGATGGATTAATCCCCCACCGGTCATCACCCTGGCCTCATAAGGACCTTGTGCTGGACCGCCACTCGGCCTCTTACGCGTTGATGGACTGCCACCCAGCCACTTACACAATAATAGACCGTACCCCGGCCTGTCGCTTATGCCGACTCAATTAGATGGGCTTACTTCCCGAACATTGGGCAAGTAATCAATTCATTTACCAAAACTGCAACCTCGTTGCGAATATAAAATACACCACAGAGCCGGATTCCCCAGGTTTTGAGCGAGTATTTAAATCCCCTTAAAAAAAGAAGATCTTAAATATAAAAATGAGTTTTGGGATCCGCTCTAACTTTAAAAATCATTTTGAAGACTCGAAAACACTTTATAGAGTGTTTGGAGTAAAGCTGATTTAATGAAGTAAATCAGTCCCCAGAATATTTAGAAAATGACTGAATATTATTATTTAAATAATATTCCCATAAAGAATAATCTTTATAAAAATAATTGAAGTAGAAGTATTAAAACTTATACTTGAAACGAGTATTAAATAACCAAAGATATACTTATATGAAAGTATTATCTTTACTTGAATAATCAAAAATAAGTTTGATTATTAACACCTTATTCTTTAATAAAATAAAGAATATATCTCAGCAAATAATCGGAGTCATAGATCCTCAAATGAATATTCAAATAATATTCATTAAATAATATAAACTGAGTCATAAGCCTTCGAATGAATATTCAAATAATATTCAATAAATAATATAAAAGAGTCATAAGCCTTCGAATGAATATTCAAATAATATTCAATAAATAATATAAAAGAGTCATAAGCCTTCGAATGAATATTCGAAATAATATTCAATAATAAAATAAAGTTAAAGTTATCGAATAAATCTTATTCGATTAATAGTTTGGAAAACTATAACCATATATATATATATATAAATATATATATATATATATATCCATATCCATATATACAAAATCTACTCGGGATCCTCGACTCCCGGTTTAGAAAATATTTTCACCTTTGGGTCCCTATACTAAGGGTAAATGCAAGTTACCGCTATCCTCTAGCATAGGTATTATCAACTGAACCAACAGATATATAAATGGAAAGAATGCGAAACAGGCATGTATATATATATACCATAGCAGCATGCTTCAATATATTGCATCATTCGCTAATTAACCAACATGCATCTATCGCAAGATAATGCAAATACATATATTCATCACAACAACAGTTATAACGGGTAGAAAACTTGCCTGAGCGACTTGGGGTGATAAAAGGCTCGGGACGAGTCTGGTAACCTATAAACAACAAGTAAGTTGGAATTAAACCAAAATCACTTGTAAATCTATACTTTAACTAACTTAGACTCTAACGCTTGTTTTGCGCTCACTGATTTGCTTAAGTCACTCGGGTACCCTCGGCTCCACCATTTTTAATAATTTAACCTTTACGAGTTTTAAAGCGATTCCTTCGCGAGTGTCTTACCAACTGCCTAACACACTTACCATAAATGTTTCATACATTAATTAACCCTTTTTGGTCTTTAACCTATGTTTCAAAGTAAGGCGAGGGAAAAAGTTTCGTTCGTGAAACGCCGTTACTTGAAACGGTCGTTTCTCCTAAACCGTGCATCGGAATCGAACGAACTACATATCAAAATGAAGCTCGTAACATGAGCTATCTAATCATGGCAGTGGTCATAATCTAGCAGGGGGTTCTCGGGTCCTAATGTTATGCACAAAAACAGTCTACAGAAAATCGGACGTTACGACGGCTATGTTTACGCGATTTCCCAAATTTAAACCAATTCAAACAACCACAATTTCAACTCCAATTCACAACCCAATCAAACCTCCATCTAAACTACATTACAACAGCCCCCAATCAACTCAATATTACCAATTTATTCATCTAAACCAAGTCAAAAAAAATGACCAAGAACTTCAAATCTAACAAGCATCACTCCTAACTCCAAAATCAACAAAACCACTTACTAAACAAAGCTCTATCATGAGTACACACTCATTACACTAACCCATCATCTAACATTATAAAATCCAAACCAACAAAACTTAATACTAAGGGTTTGAGAAGTTATACCTTCCTTGGAGAGTGGAGAATCAAGAGAATGGCTTGGAATCACCTTTAAAGTCCTTATCCAAGCTTAATCTAAAAAAAACTTCAAGAACACAAATTTTAGTTCTTGAAAACACTATTCACCATCTTCTTTCATGATTTATAGAAAAAGATTGGCTTGGAATTAGAAGCTTAAACTTATAGGAAGTATGTAACTATCCATGGGGAAGCTTAGATAATTACCTTGCTAAATAGTAAGTGGAGGAGCTTGGACTTTCATTTTTTAAGAAAAGCACCCGAGAGCATGAAGAAGAAGAAGAGAGATTTTTGTGTTTTGGCTTGATTTGCTTTTGGTTGGTTGATTTTTGTTGTTTGCTTTAGTGAATTACCTAGTTGCCCTTGGTTTTGTGTGGTTAAAAAGTCACCACATCCCCTTCCTTCCCATGTCATGCTTGTGTCATCCTCATGATGTCATCCTCCCCTCCTTGTCCTCTTCTCATTGGTTGGGTGACATCATCCTCTCTAATCCCTTTGATTAACTTCCTAATTGTTTGCCTAATGACCGCTGATCTGTTATACGGTTCGCTTAACTTTCGTTTTTGTTTATCGTTTGAGGGATCATACCCGGGATCTTATTACTTAGGTTCCCTTATCCTTTCTCAATACATTATATTCCTTCTATGATCCTCTCTTATGATCCTTTAATTTAAATCCTTTTTATCCTGTTACCTTATACTCAATTCTCTCCGTATCTTGTGGATTTCCGGGAAAAATCAAAGTGTTCGGAATTGGATTTTGACGATCTTTACATACACTTATATACCACATAGAGTACTAATAATATCCCATAAGATCAATAACAGAACCCCTACATAGCGTGGCATGAAAAGTTTTCTCGTTCAGCAAAACACTATTCATAAGGGTTTCAAAATTTCTCAAAAATTGGGGTTATTACACTTATGGGAAATAGGGATGATGATGTAGACGTCTCCTTAAACTTCCTCTTTTATGGAACTGAATTCATCAACATCCTTTTCAATATTTGATTATGAAGTGTGCTCTAATGAGACTATTTCCTTCGACAACTATTCGAGATGTTCACATCGAGCTGGTCACATCCAATAGTTGATCGAACTATCTTTTGTTACATTATGTTTTATTTACTTTTATGTCTCGGTGAACCTTTTCATGTGGTATGCCATGTATTGCCAAAATAATTCACTAGGACAATTCTGTCTTACTGGCAAAGGCATCTTTATGTTAGGATTAGTAGTACAACCATTGAGGATATAGATGGGTAATTTGGAATGTAATGCTTGGCTTTTTTATTCGAAAATTAACGAGATATATTGATAAGTGGCATTATATACCACTTAGAACGTCTTATAATGGCTTGAATTGATGTCTTGAAATCAAGTATTTTGTGTATTTGACGCATTTTTCTAGTATTTTTGCATTTCAGGGTATAACTTGCGTATGTAGGAAGAATTCATCATAATAAGCCTGGGGAAGTATTTGGAATCGGTTGCGTGGAGTTGTGCGAAGAAATCAGCAAAATCAGGAGCAAAACAGTCATTTTTCCATAAGCATTCCAGGCGCCCGCCTGGGATCTGGGGCGGCCGCTTGGAAGCTGAGGCGCCCGCTTGGAAAGCTGGGGCGGCCGCCTAGGGTCGAGAATTTAAATGCTGGATTTTTAATTCATGTTCTACTAGGCTTCTGAGACTGCTGATTCTTGTGGACTTCTATATAAGTAATATTGAGAGACGTTTTACAATGAGAAGCTACAAGTATCAATCAAATAAGGAGCAAGGAAAGAAGATTAAGAAGACCGTTTTAGCACACCGCAACGAAGAAGAGGAAGCATATGATTTCTTGTGATTCTTTTATTCGTTGTAATAGTGCATGCTAGTTTTCTTTACTTTGAACCTTAATACCCTTGTGACGTACTCTGGTTTTAATAAGTATTTTATTAGTTTATATTGTCATGTTATTATCATGTTTTCATATGAACCCATGGTGACGATGAGTTCTATCATGGGCTAATCGTGATCATGGGGTTGTAGCGGATTTACTATGGATTTCTTTAGTTAATTGTTTAATATCTTGGTATGTGATGATTGTATGATATCTAGCATAGGTTGTGCTTATTCGCCTTATGTGCGTCGCGAACATATAAGATAGCCTGTTAATCTCTTGTGAAGTGAAAGTGAATCTTGAGATTTAGAACTTGCCATGTTAGCATAGGTTCGTGTATTTGTATGCATGATTAGTGGGTAACTCTAACCGTTTTACTTGCCCTATGTAATCATAATGAATAACTTGCGCTTAAATCGTTATGTTGTCAAATTCTGTAGACATATAGAGTCTCAACATAATTGATTCCTATTCAACTTCTATCTTAATTATGGATGCTTGGTAGAATGGTACTCGTACAACGAAAGTTGGCTTTTACCAGTTTCATGTTGTTCGATTAATATCATCACTGTTACATGCTAAGGGTAATAACAATAACTATTGAAGGAAGTAGTAATGAAGTTATGATCTCATGTGTGTTTAATATTGTTAATTCCAGTGTTATTTAAGTGTTTTATTCTCGTAGTTAATTGTAGTCAATAATTAGTCAATCAACTTTAAGTGTTAGTGTCTTGACATTGAGAAGTAATCATACATTGGTGAGTAAGTGTTAATTAAATATAATTAGTCTGAGTCTCTCTGGGAACGAACTAGAAATTATTCTATATTACGTGCGAATGCGTATACTTGCGTGAATTATTAGCGTATGCTTTGTGCCTAACAATTTTTGGCGCCGCTGCCGGGGACTCGGTGTTAATTTGTTTAGTTTATGTACTTGCCATCAGTGGTCATTATGACTCATTGATTAAGACTTGTTACTTATTGTTTCTGGTTGTGTTATAGGTACTCTAGCGAGCGTTTATGCAAACACGTTCTCGCACTCGCAAGAGGACTCTAGATACAGCTGAGGAGACAGACTCAGTTCTTAATATTTCGGAGAAGATAGATTTTGAAGATTCGGATAAAGAGAGTGAGCAGAAAGAATCGGTAATCATGGGTGATCGTATAGTTCCATAAGATCCAGCTCTTATGGACTTTTCTCGGCCTAAAATTGATGACATTCAGTCAAGCATCATTTATCCGACTATTCAGGCTAATACTTTTGAAATCAAGCCGGGAACTATTCAGATGGTGCAGAATTCTGTTTCTTTCGAAGGTGCTGCGACTGAAGATCCCAACATGCATATCAGGAATTTTGTCGAGATCTGTAGTACTTTCAAATATAATGGTGTTACTTATGAGGCTATCAAGCTGAGGCTTTTCCCATTCTCTCTGAGGATAAAGCTAAGGACTGGTTACATTCTAAACCAACTGGGTCCATCACTACTTGGGAAGATCTTGCGCAAAAGTTTATGGTGAAGTTCTATCCAATGGCCGAGACTACAGCTATGAGGAGTGTTCTTACTCAGTTTGCGTAGCAACCAACAGAATCTATGTGCGAAGCTTGAGAGCGCTATAAGGAGATGTTGAGAAAGTGTCCACATCATGGTATGCCTAACTGGATGGTGATCACTGGGTTCTATAATGGTTTGGGGGCCCAATCTCGGCCCATGCTCGATGCAGCAGCTGGAGGTGCCTTGTGGGCCAAAAGATATACTGAAGCCTATAATCTTATTGAAACTATGGCTGTAAATGAGCATCAAAACCCAACTCAAAGGATGATGCATGAGAAAGTAGCAGGTATTCGGGAAGTTGATGCAGCTACAGCTATTGTAGCACAGCTCCAAGCGCTGTCTATGAAGGTCGATTATTTAGCCAACAATGGAGTCAATCAAATAGCTATGGTCTGTGAGCTTTGTGTAGGCTCTCATGCTACGGATCAGTGTTCTCTTGTTAATGAATTTGTTCAGTATGTGAACAATTATCAGCGACCGCAGCAGCCTGTGCCAGCTACTTATCATCCTAATAACAGAAATCATCCCAATTTCAGCTGGAGCAATACGCAGAATACTGTTCAGCAACCATATCAGCAAGCTGTAAGTAAACAGTTTAATCCACCTGGATTCCCTCAACCTCAGCAATATGCTCAAAGGCAATCATATCCTCAATAAGGAGGTACTGCTCCACCTTCTAGTGCTGATTTTGAGGAGCTAAAGCTGTTGTGCAAAAGTCAGGTTGTTTCTATCAAGACCTTGGAGAATCAAATTGGTCAAATAGCCAATGTCGTGCTCAATCGTCAACCTGGAACACTTCCCAGCAATACTGAAGTGCCAGGCAGGAAGGAAGCTAAAGAGCAAGTCAAAGCTATTACCTTAAGGTCTGGAAAAGTTGTTGATGCTGAAAAAGCAAAAGATTGAGTAGCTGAAGGTGTAGATGAAGAAGAGAAGCAAAAGGAGAAAGAGGTGGAACCAAGGAAGACTACTGTTGAATACACTCTGCCTGAGGGTAATATAGGGGAGAAACAGCTCTATCCTCCACCACCTTTTCTAAGAGATTGCAAAAATAAAAGCTGGATAAGCAATTTGGTAAGTTTCTGGAGGTGTTCAAGAAACTTCACATCAACATACCCTTTGTTGAGGCTCTGGAACAAATGCCTAGTTATGCGAAATTCATGAAGGGTATTCTTTTAAGGAAGGTGAAACTGGATGATCTTGATATCGTTACTCTAACGGAAGAGTGCAGTGCTGTGATGCAACAAAAATTACCTCCAAAGCTTAAAGATCCAGGTAGCTTCACCATTCCTTGCACCATTGGCAAGTTATCATTCGACAAGTGCCTTTGCGATTTGGGAGCAAACATCAATCTGATGCCGTTGTCTATCTTCAAAATGCTAAATTTGCCTGATCCAAAGCCCACCTATATGTCTCTACAATTGGCTGATCGTTCTATTATATACCCACGAGGCATCTTGGAGGACGTGTTAGTAAAGGTGGATAAGCTCATCTTTCCTGCAGACTTTGTCATTCTGGATTTCGAGGAAGATAAGAAGATTCCCATAATCTTGGGAAGACCTTTCTTGGCTAGAGGTCATACCTTGATAGATGTGCAAAAAGGTGAACTTACTATGAGGGTGCAAGATCAGGATGTGACATTCAATATATTCAATGCGATGAAATTCCCTACAGAAGATGATGAGTGCTTCAAGGTGGATTTGATTGATTCTGCGGTAACTTCAGAACTTGATCATGTGCTAAGGCCTGATGCCTTAGAAAAAGCCTTAGTGGGGGATTTGACAGTGAAGATGAGGAAGGCCATGAGCAACTACAATATCTAAATGCTTCTCCTTGGAGGCAAAAGCTAGACATGCCATTTGAATCTCTTGGTACTACTGATCTCAAGAATGCTGAGGGAAAGCTCAAACCATCTATTGAGGAAGCACTACTTTGGAGCTTAAACCATTGCCTGAACACCTGAGGTATGCTTTTTTAGGTGATGCATCTACTTTTCCTGTTATTATTGCATCTGACCTTTCAGGTAGTGATGAGGACAAGCTCTTGAGGATCTTGAGAGGATTCAAATCGGTCATCGGATGGACTATAGCAGATATAAAAGGGATCAGCCCTTCGTATTGCATGCATAAAATTCTGCTAGAGGAAGGTAGCAAGCCGACTGTTGAAGACTTAATCCTATCATGAAAGAAGTGGTGAAGAAAGAAATTCTAAAGTGGCTGGATGCAAGAATCATATATCTTATTTCTGACAGTTCCTGGGTAAGCCCAGTGCAATGTGTACCTAAGAAAGGAGGTATTATTGTGGTAGCAAATGAGAAGAACAAGCTCATCCCCACTTAAACAGTCATAGGATGGAGGGCATGCATGGACTACAGAAAGTTGAACAAAGCCACAAGGAAGGATCACTTCCCTGTTCCATTTATTGATCAGATGTTTGACATGTTGGCTGGTCATGAGTATTATTGTCTTCTGGATGGTTATTCAGGTTATAATCAGATTTGCATTGCACTAGAAGATCAAGAAAATACTACTTTCACTTGTCCATTTGGAACGTTTGCTTTTCGCAGAGTTTCGTTTAGCTTATGTGGTGCACCTGCCACTTTTCAGAGATGAATGATGGCTATATTCTCTGATATGATTGGAAATAATATCAAAGTATTCATGGACGACTTCTCCGTCTTAGGACATTCGTTTGATGAATGTTTGCATAATCTTCGTTCGGTGCTTAAAAGGTGTGTGGAAACTAATTTGGTGCTCAATTGGGAAAAATGTCACTTCATGGTGCAAGAGGGCATCATTCTTGGGCATAAGGTCTCTAGTAAAGGTCTTGAGGTGGATAAAGCTAAAGTGGGAGTCATTAAAAATCGTCCGCCACCTATTTTGGTGAAAGGAATCTGTAGTTTTCTTGGTCATGCGGGTTTTTATCGGCGTTTCATCAAGGAATTCTCTAAGATATTTAAGTCGTTGTGCAACTTGCTCGAGAAAGATATGCCTTTCAAATTTGATGATGAATGCTTGGAGGCATTCGAGACTCTCAAGAAGAGTTTAATAACTTCACCAGTTATTACGGCACCTGATTGGACAGAACCTTTTGAGATGATGTGCGATGCGAGTGATTATGCGGTGGGAGCAGTTCTTGGGCAGCGTAAGAATAATATTTTTCATGTGGTCTACTATGCTAGTAAGATGCTTAATGGAGCTCAAATAAACTACACCACTACTGAGAAGGAGCTCTTGGCTATAGTCTTTGGTTTTGAAAAATTTTGATCTTATCTGCTTGGGATAAAGGTGACAGTATTCACTGATCATGCTGTCATTCGCTATCTGGTCTCAAAGAAGAATTCGAAGCCTAGACTTATTCGTTGGGTGCTCTTGCTACAGGAATTTGAGTTAGAGATCAAGGATTGAAAAGGGACTGAAAATCAAGTTGCTGACCATCTCTCTAGATTGGAGAATCCCGATTCTACTTCACATGATAAGACATTGACCAACGAATCTTTTCCGGATGAGAAGTTGTTCGTAGTTCAGGAGGAAGAGTCATGGTTCGCAGATATTGTGAACTATCTTGTCAGCAATATAATGCCTCCTGTTAGGTATGAATACAACACAGAGGGGGGTGAATGTGTTTTGGCTTAAATGTTTACTTTTTGATTGACTTTGGCTTTAGCAGTTGGTTGTTATCAATGATTTGATAGAATAGATGTTAAACATAAATAACAATGCAAATATGTAAAATGAAGATCTTCAAAACTCACTTAATTTTATATTAAAAATCAAGCAGTGTTTTGCTACAAAATCTCTAAGTTCTTGGTTTAGAACTTAGCTTCTTTCTTGAGAGAGAATACAAGATTTTCTATCTAGATTGTTACAACTGACTGAAGGACCAGTGTTAACTTTATAACTCAGTTAACTGCTGGTTTACACAGTGGACAATAAACATGCTATTAGCTTTTCTAAACTGTCACTTGTCATTTCTATTTATAGAAAAGCAAATCTCCCATTTCTGGCTTAGCATATCTTTAGCATCCCGTGTTTACTTTAATCCTCCTCTGTCAGTTAATCTTTGCCATTGATCTTGCACATCTCTCAAGCTGCTTTTTGTAGACTTGTCAATCCAGTTGTGTGAATTGTTTGTTGATTTGCAACCTTGGATATTGAACTGTTCTGCAATTCTGTACTTAGAGAAATTTCTTTACTTCGAGATCTCCAATTAAGCTGTAGAGAACTCGACATCTCGATAGGCATGTTGGCTTGTCGATATCTCTGAAACTTCATTGTTGACTTGACTTATCGATAACTCTGAGTTCTCTAGTGAATTTTGGTTTAGCGATAACTCAGAGTTCTCTAATGGACTTTGGTTTATCGATAACTCAGAATTCTCTAATGAATGTATACTTGTCGATATCTCTGAGTTCTCGAATGGGTATCTGACTTGTCGATATCTCCAATAGCATTTCATGAGTTCTCGATAGACAATTCCTGAGTTCTCGATAGGTCTTTCTGAGTTCTCGATAGGTCTTTCTGACTTCTCGAGTGACTTCTCTATAACACTAATTATGTGACTTGTAGAGATCTTGACATAGAATGTTTTTCACCAAACAGAATTATTCAACTCCAAGCTTCTTCATAATTCTTCTGAGGCATGACCTTCTTGATCTTCTTCCAGATAGAATTCTTAGGCTTGACACTATTTAGAGAAAAATGCTCCAGTCTGCTCCATTTACATTTTATAGACATTAAGTGTTACAAGTATAAATTACAGATTAAGGTTACAATACAACTAATCTTAGGGTTGGCCCCAAGCTTAACTAATTGCTAATGACATTGTCAGCATCAGCAATCTTTGACATCATCATGTTAATGACATTGTTAGCTCCAGTAATCTCTGACATCAGATCATTAAAGATTAATGACATTGTTAGCTCCAGTAATCTTTGACATCAGATCATTGAAGATTAATGACATTGTTAGCTCCAGTAATCTTTGACATCAGATCATTGAAGATTAATGACATTGTTAGCTCCAGTAATCTTTGACATCATCTATTATATATTACAATCTCCCCCAACTTGTTCATTATGAAATTATGCACAAGTTCTGATTGATGATTTCAAAACTTTAACTAAATGCAGAAACCAAAACCAATCTTCCCATCAGGTCTTCTTTTGTTGAGTTGCATTTAGATTTATTCAACATCCATTAGCTGTTTTGGCATTTAGATATATATTTTCCCCCTTTTTGACATTATCTCCAGGAAGAAAGATCCAGCTAAATGCACATTATTCAAGCTGCTGTCATTGTGCATTTGGAACACTGTCTACAGCTTCAAGCTTCATTGAGATTCATGGTGATAAGTTTATCAAAAAGAATAGAAGTTTCACTTAGATCTGTAGAAAAATTATGTCAGTGATAAAAGTCCTAAGCTCTCTGTTCTTTTGAATAAGTAGTCTCACTAAATCTCACTGCACTAGTTTCATGACTTTTGAGAGTCAGAGTTCCCTCACAAGGATTACTAAATCCATACACTCATCTACCTCTCCTTTTGCCATGAAGGATCCTGCCTCTCTTATTCTTTGTTTTTCACTCAATCTTTTCTCTTATCCTCACATGAAAGGCTCAAATGTTGTTTGACCTACAGAAATAAGAGGTGGCTAAGAAGAGTTAGTCTGTGATCATATGATTAGAGGAAAACCATATAGGGCTAATCATACTCATTTCACAAAAAAAATGCATAAGCATCTATGACTGGGGTCACAGTTTGACTCACAGATTGCTCTGTGGTTGTGACAGTGTGTTGTCCTCCACTTGTAGTTGGAACCTCCAATTGAATTGGAGGGGATTTCACTGGGTTACTACCATGTGCACCAGCCTCAAACCCTTGTGTGTCTTGCAACACACTGGCACTTGAATGTGCTAAGATTGCCCTTCTTATGACATTGTCATAGGTAATTATTCTTCTAGCTTTGACTGCTAAGACAGCTTCTGCTAGAGTTATGAGGGTAGTTGTTCCTTCTTGAGGAACCTCCAATTGAATTGGAGAGGATTTAGATAGCTCCCCCTCAGGAGTACTACCCTCAAACCTTTCAATCTGTGAAGACTATTTTGCACATGAAAGTGCATAAGGAATACTCATGAAATATTCAGTATACTGATAAATTTTCATGTTTGGTGGATTCTTTTTTCAAACAACAGAACAATCTGAAGATCATAAAATTGATGTCCTTTTGTAAAACAGGTGGCTTTTGAGAGTCACCTGAGTGGGATTGTGTTTGAGTTTGTGTTTATGTTGCTGTGCCTGGGTAAACCGCAGTTTGGTTTTGAAATGTTTTAGCTGCAGTTTTAGCACTAATACCTGTGAATTGATTATTTGAATTCCCTGTTGATGTCTTGTATTAGACCTGTAATGCACTAAAAAAATGTATCTCTTTGGAGTTTCATTAGACAAATACATTGTAAGATATTTTAGTTGCAAGCATTATTGCAGAGAAGACAAAATTTAATATAAATATAAGCACATAGTAATTATTACACAAACAAGAGATTGCCAGACAAGAATCAAAACTTTCATTAAAAATGGAAACATAGTACATTAAGACATAGATTTAACAAGTAAATCATAATCCTAACTACTCTAATTCGGACTCCTTCTTCTCGGCCTCCAACCTCCTTGCCCTGCGCTGGTAAGCTCTGGACATGGAGTGTGCAAGAGAGATGATCCTCTCCTGCAACTCCAAAGCAGCAAGGCATTGCTGCTCAGCCACTCTTGCACGTCTCTCCTGCTCGAAAGAGACTTCCATCTCAAAGAAAAAGAATGCTGATTTGATCATTCCACGAGAGTTCGTAAAAGACCTCAAGTGGAATATCAAAGGGGCTGTAAACAACCCCCTTGAGATGGACACGAAGTCCGATAGGATCAAAATAAACGAGGTCATCATCCAAATGATGGACCGGTTGGTAAACTCCATGAATAAGTCTGTAAAAGACTGGGGCATCCATTTGAGTGAGAGAGAGAGAGAGAGAGAGAGAGAGATGAACAGGAGGTGAGTTTGAAAGTGGATGTTTGTTGAGAATAAGAGTAGTGATAAATAATAAAGAGTGAAGCGTTTTAATTTATAGAGGGAGTAAAGATAGAAACCAAGAGACTCTTGAGTTGCCCGGATAATAAGAGTAATAATCACATAAGCATACTTGACAGCTAGAAATGACTAGTTACTATTCCCCATGCAAGTACTCAAGAATATTAGTTTACTTTAAAGAGTGACTATTCCCCATGCAAATAAGCACGTACTCCCTATACAAAAAGTAACTCATCCTATCAGCAATCAGTCAAATAAATTTACCACTATCAGCATACCCAAAACAACACAAATAATGTACTAGTCTACTAACATTGGACTAACTTATTCTCACGTAAACAAGAAATCATATAAGCATGTAAATGTGTCAATAAGTCAGAGAAGAGACAAAGTATGTCAAAAGTATTTTTATGAACAGAATTTATGAATTAAATTTGTTCAGTTTTTCATACGTTTTGCTTCTTTTGATCTGTCATTTATTAATTCATATACTGAATATATGAAGTAATAAATATTCAGTTTACTTAGAATTTTGAAAAATTCCAAGTTCAAATTGAATCGAGAAGTCTGGATATTTATAGAAAAAGTAAAATACTTATCGAGAAGTCAGATAAATGTTTAATATTAAACTTATCGAGAAGTAATTTTGAATTTAAGAAAGGTACATTCGATAAGTCATTTTATTAATTCTTTTTTAGAACTAATAAATGATTTATCGAGAACTCTGATAAATGCCCGGTTTGTCCGAAAATGGACTAAAAATGATTCTAATTTATTTGAATTGAATCAAATTGAAATCAGCATAAATTTTCCAAAAGTATTTGTCTAAAATAATTCATTGAATTAAATTATTCTAGTTCTGAGTTATTGATAAGTCTCAAAATATCCTTGTCGAGAACTCTGTGAATTAACACTATTAGAGAACTCTACATGGTCTTATCGATAAGTCATAATAGAGCTTATCGAGAAGTCATTCGAGAAGTCTGTAAATAGACTTATCGAGGACTCACTCGAGAACTCTAAAATGACTTGTCGATAAGTCATTTTGACTTATGTTATTATGCCTTGTGTTAATTTTACACATTTAAGATGTAAATTAACAACTAAGCAGTTTACTTAGAATTTGAAATATTCAAAGTTAATTTTTGAGTTTTTAAGAAAAATAAATATACAGAGATTCTGAAATATTTATAATTCATATTTCAGTTAATTTCCAATTAAATCAAACTAGGTTGATTTATTAGAAATTAATCTGCTGCAACACATTAGCTGAGTTATTGCCTTAGGATGAAGAATTGAGCATTCCAATTTCACTCACAAGTCTAGTGAAGGTTGCTTCATCCAAAGGTTTAGTAAAAATGTCAGCTAATTGTTTCTCTGTTGGAACAAAAATGAGCTCAATGGTACCATTTGCAGCATGTTCCCTGATAAAATGGTACCTAACATCAATGTGCTTTGTTCTAGAATGATTAACTGGATTAGCTACTATAGATATGGCACTAGTATTGTCACACATAATAGGAATTTTGTGTAACACTAGACCATAGTCCATTAGCTGATTTCTAATCCAAAGCACCTGAGCATAACAACTTCCAGCAGCTATATATTCAGCCTCAGTTGTGGAAGTTGACACAGATTGTTGTTCCTTGCTATACCAAGATACAAGTCTTTGACCAAGAAATTGACAGCTTCCACTAGTACTTTTCCTATCAACCCTGCATCCAGCAAAATCTGCATCTGTGTATCCAACAGCTTCAAAACCAGTTCCCTTAGGATACCATAATCCCAAGTTTGGAGTTCCCTTTAAGTATCTGAAAATCCTTTCCACAACCATCAAATGTAATTCCTTTGGATTGGCTTGAAATCTAGCACATAGACAAGTAGCAAACATGATGTCTGGTCTACTAGCAGTCAAATAAAGCAATGATCCAATCATCCCTCTGTAGCTTGAAATATCCACACTCTTGCCTTTCTTGTCTTCATTTAACTTGGTTGCACTAGACATTGGTGTAGATGCAGGTGAGCTATCCACCATACCAAATTTCTTCAATAAGTCATTCACATATTTGGTTTGATGAAAATACCATCACTTCTTTGACTAACTTGAAGGCCAAGGAAGTAACTCAATTCTCCCATCATGCTCATTTCATAATCACTCTGCATTAGCCTAGAGAATCTTTGACAAAGCTTTTCATTTATAGATCCAAAGATGATATCATCCACATAGATTTGAACTAGGATCATATCTTCACCATGCTTCTTGTAGAAGAGAGTCTTATCAATAGTACCTCTGGTAAAACCATGTTTGAGTAGAAATTCTGACAATGTGTCATACCAGGCTCTAGGTGCCTGTTTCAATCCATATAGAGCCTTGAGTAATTTATAAACAAAGTTAGGAAATTCTGGATCTTCAAAGCCAGGTGGCTGTTGCACATAAACTTCTTCTTCCAGTTCACCATTGAGAAAAGCACTCTTGACATCCATTTGATACACCTTGAAATTTGAGTGTGCAGTAAATGCCAGAAAAATTCTTATTGCTTCTAGTCTTGCAACAGGAGCAAAAGTCTCATCATAGTCAATTCCCTCTTCTTGTGAGTAGCCTTTAGCAACCAGCCTTGCTTTGTTTCTAGTAACAATTCCATTTTCATCCATTTTATTCATGTACACCCACTTAGTTCCAATTATGCTATCGTTCTTTGGTGCAGGGACTAATTTCCAAACTTTGTTTCTTTCAAACTGATTCAGCTCCTCCTACATAGCACATATCCAATCAGGATCCAATAGGGCTTCTTCAGTTTTCTTGGGCTCTACTTGAGATAGAAAACATGCATGTAGGCATTCATTAGCAGTTGCACTCCTAGTTCTCACACCAGCTGAAGGATCACCAATAATAGCTTCTACTATATGACTTTTATCCCACTTTCTAGTGTGTGTCTGTTGACTAGTGCCTTCATCATTTTCTTCAGTATTACCATGACTGTCATTTCCATTCTCTCCTTCTCCCCCTGAGTTTGTGCCATCAAATTCAGGTGTCTGAAGAGAGCTTTCATTCTCATGATTTTGTTCAGAGGTCTCTTCATTTTTCATTTATTGTGCCACAATTTTATCTTCCCCATCAGAATCACTATCAGTGGTTAGATTCTCAAATGCAAGGGCTTCAGCATCATTTACATCAAGGCATTCCAAGCCTGGACACTTGTCATTATCAAAAGTCACATCTGTGCTTTCCATAATTTTCTTTTGATTAATCACATAAACTATGTAGGTTGTTCTTTCCAATGAATATCGCAGAAAAATTGCTTCAAAAACTTTAGAGTCAAATTTTCCCACATATTCAGAGTTGTCTTTTAGAATATAACACTTGCTTCCAAACACATGTAGATGCTTCACTGTAGGCTTCCTGTTAGACATGATTGAGTAAGGTGATTTGCCATGAGCTTTGTTGATGAGATATCTGTTTTGAGTGCAGCATGCAGTATTAACAGCCTCTTCCCAAAAACTAGTTGGCAACTGAGCATCTTGTAGCAAGGTTCTAGCAGCTTCAACCAATGTTCTATTTTTCCTCTCAACTACTCCATTCTGTTGAGGTGTTCTAGCTACTGAAAATTCTTGAACAATGCCTTTATTTTTGCAGAATTCACTTAATGTTAAGTTTCTGAATTCTGTTCCATTATCACTCCTCAATCTTTTCACACTAACTTTTCCTTCAGCTGGCTTCTCAATTTTCTTGATGTGCTCAATTATAATGGTTGGAGTTTCATCTTTAGAGTACATGAACTCAACCCAAGTGTATCTTGAAAAATCATCAACCATGACAAGGGCATATTTGTTCCTTGAAATGGACAAGACATTTACTGGCCTAAACAAGTCCATGTGAATAAGTTGCAGAGGTGCACTTAGAGAATTCATAGATTTTGACTTGTGACTTGATCTTTTCATTTTTCCTTTCTGACAAGCTTCACAAACTTCCAGTTGAGCAAATTCCAGACTAGGCATGTCTCACACAAGCTCCTTCTTGACTAAGGTGTTGATTGCTTTGAAATTCAAGTGAGGTAGCTTCTTATGCCACAATTTGCTTTGCTCTTCTGATGCCTTGGTGTAGAAACAACATACTCCATCCTTATTTGTTGAGTCTAAGTCTGCAACAAAGAAGCTTCCCTTTCTTACTCCTTTAAGAGCAATTTCACCAGTCTTTATGCTATAAGAGCACAATCTACTTTGTTGAAAACAACTTGAAAACATCTGTCTGCAAATTGACTAACACTTAGAAGATTTACTTCTAATCCAGAAACTAGTGCTACATCTTTAATGATAACATTTCCAGAAACAATCTTGCCATATCCAATTGTGAATCCTTTGTTGTTGTCTCCAAATGTCACCAAAGGGTCGGCCATCTCCTCAAATTGCGATAGCAGGGCCTTATTACCTGTCATATGCCTGGCACATCCACTATCAATGATCCATATGACCTTCTTTCCTTTGCCCTGAACACAATGAGGATTAACTGTGTTTAGCTACCCAAGCTGTGTTGGGCACTTTCTTCTTGTTAACTGATTTTGCAGAAGTAGAATGAGAATTTTCAGATAAAATGGAATTCATAGACTGTTGAGCATTTTCCCTTTTAGATATATAACCAACTTTTGATTCTATGAGATCAATTCTCAATTTGTGGCAACTCTTCATCACTTTCATGTTGCAGGGAATGTAGTCAAACTTGTCACATAATGAATATGGATCATTAGCCTTAGCTTCATTGTACTTGCAGACTCCTTCAGGTGGATTGCTAACAATCTTTTTACAAAGATGAGTTAGGTGATTCATTGATCCACAATGCTCACACCTCTTTCTAGGAGCATCTACAACATAAGCAAAATTATTGCTTTTATTTATCCCAATCTTTCCATTTCTATACTTCTTTTTCTTTTTGACCTGTTCAGCTTTGATCTCCTTCACAAGCTCCTTAGTTTCTTGATTGGCTTTTGGTGTTTCAACAGAGATGGAAGACTGATTTGTCTCATCATTTTTCTTTTCCTTGTCCTCGTCAGCTATCTCATGTTTGATGATCAACTCTTCTTCACTGAAGTTCACCTCACATGCCTTGAACAAAGGTGATTCAACTTTCTTCAAAATAATTGGAACATCCTCAATTTCAGTTGATTTTCCTTTGTCACTGACAGACTTCTTTTTGTTGTTCAAACCCTCATAATCAAGACCAATGGCAATGTTTGCACATGGCTTGTTCTTTTCATGATATTGGCCAATCAACTCAGAAGCATTTTTGAAGGATTTCAGCTTCACTTCATTCTTCTCCAGCCTTTCTCTTAATACTGCTTCAATTTCACTTGCACACTTTAATTTGTTCTTTAAGTATGCATTTTCTTGCTTAGCAGTATCAAGCTCAACCAGCAACAATTCAGTCTCTTGTTTTTCACTCTCAAGTTTTTCATTGATCTTTTTCAATCTGCTAACTTCCTCATTTGCAGCAACCATGCTTGTATGAATGTGGAATATTTTTGTGCTCATCTTTTCAACAGTTTCCTTATATTGACTCACATTTAAATCAATTGTGTTAAGAGTTGGTACCTGTGATTTAGATGATGAAGAGTCTCCTTGCTCCAAGGCCATGAGTGCATAGTTTCCAACTTCTTCATCATTATCTGAATCATCCCAGCTCTTGCCCTCAGCAATATAAGCTTTCCCTTGTTGCTTCTTTGGAAGAGCATCATACTTTGCTTCCAATTCAAGATAGGATTTGTCTTTCTTTGCCTTCTTGGGTTTCCTACATTCTGTTGCAAAATGGCCTAACTCATCACAGTTAAAGCACCTTAAGTTTGATCTATCAACAGATCCAGTTTTGTAGCCAGTTTTGTTATCAGGAGTGTACTTCCCTTTTCCTTTCTAGCTGATGTCTTTGTTGAAGGACTATCCTTTCCTCTTGAAAAATCTTGGTTTCTTCACTCTAATGTTAGAGAATTTTCTGGCCAAGTAAGCCATTGATTTGTCTAGCTCATCAAGCTCATCAAGAGTATAGAACTCATCTTCTTCATCCAATTCCAGTATGACTTGCTCTTTAGTGTCATTGACTATTTTCTCACTTGTAGAAATTTCTGGAGTTTGGGATCTTGGCTCATCATTAGAGGTCTGGCCATCATTCACAATCAGTGCACTTGAGCCATCCATTACATATCCTTGACCAGCCCTTAATGATTTCTTTTGAATCATTCCAAGTTCATAAGTTTTCAGAACCCCATAGAGCACTTCCAGTGTGATTCTACTCAAATCCCTTCCTTCTCTGATTGTAGAGATCTTTTGTTCCAAATGATCAGGGAGAGTAAGCAAGAACTTCAAATTCACTTCTTCAACATCATAAAATTTATCATGAAGCTGCAAGTCATTTATCAGCCTATTAAACTTTTCAAACACATCATTAATACCCTCCTTTGATTTAGCCATAAAACCCTCATACTGAGAAATCAATATCCTTCTTTGATTTGACCTAACCTCCTCAGTTCCTTCACATAGTATCTCAATCTTTTCCCAGATCTGTTTAGCAGTGTCACAGTTGACAATGTTATTATACATTACATTGTCAAGTGACTCAATTAGTATCAGTTGCAAAGCACTGTCTAGGGAAACTTTCTCTCTTTCAATATTAGTATACTCAAAGGGATCCTTGGGAGCAAAATGAGCTGGAATAACCATGTCACCATCTGTGGTTTCATCAACTCTAACCATAGGAGTGAAGGGTCCATTCTTGAGGATCTGAATGTAAAGGTGATTGGCCATTCTTATAAACAACAACATTTTCTTTTTCCATAAAGTGTAGTTGGCCTTATAAAAGGGAGGAATCTTGATACTACTGATTTTCTGTGTATTCATTTTTCCAAGATCTAATCTGTTTGCTTTCAGATTTTGCTCCGATACCACTTGTTAGGTATGAATACAACACAGAGGGGGGGTGAATGTGTTTTGGCTTAAATGTTTACTTTTTGATCGACTTTGGCTTTAGCAGTTGGTTGTTATCAATGATTTGGTAGAATAGATGTTAACCATAAATAACAATGCAAATATGTAAAATGAAGATCTTCAAAACTCACTTAATTTTATATTAAAAATCAAGCAGTGTTTTGCTACAAAATCTCTAAGTTCTTGGTTTAGAACTTAGCTTCTTTCTTGAGAGTGAATACAAGATTTTTTATCTAGATTGTTACAACTGACTGGACCAGTGTTAACTTTATAACTCAGTTAACTGCTGGTTTACACAGTGGACAATAAACATGCTATTAGCTTTTCTAAACTATCACTTGTCATTTCTATTTATAGAAAAGCAAATCTCCCATTTTTGGCTTAGCATATCTTTAGCATCCCGTGTTTACTTTAATCCTCCTCTGTCAGTTAATATTTGCCATTGATCTTGCACATCTCTCAAACTGCTTTTTGTAGACTTGTCAATCCAGCTGTGTGAATTGTTTGTTGATTTGTAACCTTGGATATTGAACTGTTCTGCAATTCTGTACTTAGAGAAATTTCTTTACTTCGAGATCTCCAATTAAGCTGTAGAGAACTCGACATCTTGATAGGCATGTTGGCTTGTCGATATCTCTGAAACTTCATTGTTGACTTGACTTATTGACAACTCTGAGTTCTCTAGTGAATTTTGGTTTATCGATAACTCAGAGTTCTCTAATGGACTTTGGCTTATCGATAACTCAGAGTTCTCTAATGAACGTATACTTTTCGATATCTCTGAGTTCTCAAATAGGTAACTGACTTGTCGATATCTCCAATAGCATTTCCTGAGTTCTCGATAGACAATTCCTGAGTTCTCGAGTGACTTTTCTATAACACTAATTCTATGACTTGTAGAGATCTTGACTTAGAATGTTTTTCACCAAACAGAATTATTCAACTCCAAGCTTCTTCATAATTCTTCTGAGGCATGACCTTCTTGATCTTCTTCCAGATAGAATTTTTAGGCTTGACACTGTTTAGAGAAAAATGCTCCAGTCTGCTTCATTTACATTTTACAGACATTAAATGTTACAAGTATAAATTACAGATTAAGGTTACAATAAAACTAATCTTAGGGTTGGCCCCAAGCTTAACTAATTGCTAATGACATTGTCAGCATCAGTAATCTTTGACATCATCATGTTAATGACATTGTTAGCTCCAGTAATCTCTTACATCAGATCATTGAAGATTAATGACATTGTTAGCTCCAGTAATCTTTGACATCAGATCATTGAAGATTAATGACATTGTTAGCTCCAGTAATCTTTGACATCAGATCATTGAAGATTAATGACAATGTTAGCTTCAGTAAACTTTGACATCATCTATTATATATTACACCTCCTAATATGAATGCAGCTCAAAAGAAGAAGTTTTTGTATGAGGTGAAGTGGTATATATGGGATGAACCATATTTGTTTAGCCAAGGAGTTGACCAGATCATCAGGAGATGTATCCCATTCGGTGAGACGGAGGGGATATTACGAGACTGTCATTCCACAGTTTATGGTGGACATTATGGTGGTGAAAAGACAGCATCTCGTATTCTTCAAGCAGGTTTTTTCTGGCCTACGTTGTTCAAGGATGCACATCAGTTCGTTTTAAGTTGTGATCGTTGCCAAAGAGTTGGGAATCTTACTAAAAATGATGAGATGCCTTTAAATGTGATGCTTGAAGTTGTGGTCTTCGATGTTTGGGGAATCGATTTCATGGGACCATTTATCTCGTCCTGCAATCATCAGTACATCTTGTTGGCAGTCGATTATGTCTCGAAATGGGTAGAAGTCAAGGTTCTACCGACGAATGATGCAAAGGTAGTGTTGAGTTTTCTTCATAAGCAGATATTCACAAGGTTTGGAATGTCACGAGTAATCATAAGTGATGAGGGGTCGCATTTCTGCAATCGTAAGTTCACTTCTATGATGCAACGCTACAATGTGAATCATCGTATTACTACTGCCTATCATCCACAAACTAATGGTCAAGCTGAAGTGTCTAATAGAGAGATCAAGCGCATTCTAGAGAAAGTTGTTTGTCCGTCAAGGAAAGATTGGTCTTTGAAGCTCGATGAAGCTGTTTGGGCTTATAGAACAGCATACAAGACTCCACTTGGGATGTCCCTGTTTCAACTTATCTATGGTAAGGGATGTCATTTACCTGTGGAGCTTGAGCATAAGGCTTATTGGGCATTGAAGAAATTAAACCTTGGCCTAGATGTAGCTGGGAAGAAGCAAATGCTTCAGTTAAATGAACTTCATGAATTTCGACTGCAAGCGTACGAGAACAACAAAATGTACAAGGAAAAAGTAAAAAGGTGGCACGACAGGAAGCTATCTCCTAAGTCATTCATGCCAGGGCAACAAGTTCTTTTATTCAACTCCCGTCTCCGACTTTTTCCTGGAAAGTTGAAATCAAGGTGGTCTGGACCATTTATCGTCAAAACTGTGTTTCCACATGGAGCGGTGGAGATTTTTTAGAACGATCTGGGCTAAGAATTCAAGGTTAATGGTCAGAGATTGAAGCACTATTATGGGGACACGGCAAACAGGGAAGTGGTTAGTGCCGTTATATTGTCAACTTGATCGAACTACTCTATGTTAAGCTAATGACATAAAAGAAGCGCTTCTTGGGAGGCAACCCAAGATTTGAGACTATAGGAACCTTTAGAAGTTAGTACTCTATCCAAAAACCCAAAAAAAATTAGAAAAAATAAAGGCAGAAAAAATTTTCCAGAGACCTCCCTGGTGCCCGCCTGAGATCTGGGGCGGCCGCTTGGGAGCTAAGGCGCCCGCTTGGAAAGCTGGGGCGGCCGCCTGAAGCCCGTCTGTTTGAAAAAAAAATTACAGCCTTATAAAAAAAATAGAAAAAACACAAAAATAAAATACCACAGCCATAACCCCATTAACCCACGAATTTCCTCCTACAAACAAGCCACAAACCCCACTCATACTCTAATTATAAACCTAAATCCTACCCTATATATACACACAACCTCTCCATATACACTCCCATATACTTTCAACTTAAAAACTCTCTCCTACACACAAAACACAAATCTCAAACACTTATTCTCAGTTTCAATGGCCCCTAAGAGATCTTGAACTGTTGATAGCAGCGGCACCATTCCTACTGCTAATTCTTCGAGGGGTACTGCTGCGAGACCCCGATTGGTGGACAGGGCTGCTGAGGAGGAGTATGCTTGGCTTCTGACGTAGCTGATTCTGAAAGGAGAGGGGGTTTTTTCCATCTGGGAGGGATGTTGAGTTATTGTCGATGATTGCAGAGAAAGGATGGATTACTTTTTGTGAGTCACCGGAGGCGGTCCAGATGAGTGTGGTTCGCGAGTTTTATGCGAACGCCAAGGCCGACAAGAATAGGTACACTGTTGTCAGGGGGCTTACGGTTGATTACCAGTCTGAGGCGATTCGTCGTGTTATTGGGCAGCGACAAAGGAAGCCCCAGGAGGAGAATTGGAAAGAAAAGACCCCCGAGGATTTTGATTCGGATTTGATTATTGTTACTCTCTGTCAGCCGGGAACGGTGTGGAAGTTTAAGTCGGGATCTAACGAGTATCGTTCTTTTCCGGCCGTTGCGATGAACAGGTATGCCCGTGCATAGAATGCCTTTATTTGTGCTAATATTTTGCCTTCTTCGCATGCACATGAGGTTACAATTGAGAGAGCCCGGTTGTTGTGGGGGATTTTGAATGAGGAGTATTATGTGGACCTTGGTGAGTTCATCTACTAAGGGATTTTGAAGTTTTTGAGGGGGAGGTCGCATAGCAACATCCCTTATGCCTCTGTTGTCACGAAGTTGTGTAATGCAGTTGGAGTCCACTGGCCTTCTTATGAGCAGCTGCAGATGCCTGCCGCTCCTATTGATTCATCGACGCTGAATGCGATGCAGGAGTGGACGGGTGGAGAGCACGAGGAGCATGGTTTGGGATATCGTCTTCCAGGAGGACGTCCAGCAGCTGGTGCTACGATGGCTAGGCCCAGTCAGGCTCATGGTGAGGCAGGTTCTTCTAGAGCCCAGGGAGGCGATGGTTCAGGGATGGCTGATGCCCAGTACAGGAGGCTTTCCAGGAGGATGGATGCGATGTACGAGTCGCGGAGTAGGTTTGCACAGGAGCTCACCCTAGCACTTGGGACTGCTTTCAGAGGTCTTGAAGCTGACATCCAGTGGCCCATTTTTGGTGAGGACTCTGCTTATCCGCCTCCTGACACTCCACCCTCTGAGGGTGATGATGATGATCTTTCTGAGTAGGTATACCCTGTGTTCCTTTCTATTACCTTTACTGGGGACAGTGAAGATTTTAAGTTTGGGGTGGTAGTTAAGGAACATATTTGTGTGTGTGTCATGTAGTTGCATATTCATGATAGTTTTGTTCATATAGTTGCATATTTTTTGCCATATAGTTTTTTTTTATTTTTATTATTTTGTAGCTTTATTTATCATGACATTTAGCTCATGCATATACCATAATCCCTTTTATATTGCTTTACTAATAGATATGTGATATTGATGCGAGTGTAGTGATAGCGTTAGAGTGATGTTGAATCTTGTCAGGTTGACATGAATGCTAGAAACACTTGTAATTTCACTAAGTCTTAGAGTATGCTTAAGGACTAGATTATTGTCATGGTTTTTAAGGTTAATCTATTGATTATGCTTAGAATGTATGATATGCTCTTAATGATAAAAGGCATGAAAAGATAAAATTGGAGTAAAAATTGGAATTCATTGCTAGTTGTGGCTAGGCGCCAAATGGCTAGTAGCCGGCTCGTATTGTATGAGAGTAGTCTAGGGTTGAGCAAGATGGAGCGAAACGCACTTGCTCAGAAATAAAAAAAAAAGAGAAAAAGAAGAAAAAAATATGGTTTAATGCATAATTGATCACGAGTGAGCTGTAATATCCGGGATATATCGTGTAATTATTTTTGATATTAAATAATTATTATGTGTGCTCATTATCTATTCTGTGAGCTAATTGTTAAGTGTTATCTGTACTTGAATATTCAAAAATAATATTAATTGAGTATTTTAATTTTTATATTTCCAAAATAAAATACAGATAATTGTCATATCTTCCTAATTATTTTTATGTTGATTTATGGATTTATAAGAATCATATGAAATTTCTAAAATCTTTTTCCGGGTAATTAAAATCTATTTTATAAAAACGGGAACCAACCGACGTCAACCGTTGTTACGTTTTTGGAACCCGAAACTCTTCCGACAACTCCTTCCTAACCTAATTTTAATATTCCGAGCATTTTCCATGTTTCGACTTTTTCGATCCGGCGTACGGTTTGTCCTGCGCGGGTCCCAGCGCAACATTTTCGATACAATATTCGTTTCGGTAAATTAATAAAACCCGTATTTTCGATAAACGGGAGCTTTTTATTAAACTATCCCAATTATCACTTCGTAATATGTGTAACCAGGCGCTGAGACCAAGACCGCAGTACAAATTGTACTGAACTGGATAATTATCCCGAAAACCGATACCGTTTGGATCAGTTTTTATAAATAAACGTACCATTTTATATCCGGAATGATCCAACGGGATACTAATTTTCCGTAATTATAAATAGCCTTTTACCGTATTTTATTTCGTATCAAAATCATTTGCAGATAGTTAATTATATAATTTTCAGAGAAAAGCCCTAATTTCTTAAAACTGTTCTAAGAATCAAACAGCAAAACGAAGGCGTTACCGAACTCTGTTTTCAAAGCTTGAGTAACCAAAACGAAGGATTTGAGGTGTTCTATCATATTCTGAGCTTTGTTTCACTGCAGAAATCAAGGTTATTTTTTTAAAAATTTATTTATTTTCGAATTTATTTTATTAAAAATATGAATTTTTGTTCGGATGATTGTTTGTATGATTTGATGATTGCATGTTGTAGAGCTTGTTTTCCTGATGATTTTCATATGTCATACGTCTGATTTGGAGTTCAATAACATGTTCAAATTTGAGTTTAATTTTCGAATTTCAAAATTAGGGTTTATAACCCGTATGAATGTTCTTAATTGAAATTTGGGGGTTTCTTATTCTGTGATAGATTGATGTTGTGTTATAGTGGGTTGTGTTCTCTGTGAAATTTGCAATCTAGTCGTATAAGTTTCATGAACCAACGAGGTCTGTAGAGAAGGGAGTTGTGTTTTGAAGTTTTCCGATGTTCGCCGGAAACTGGAAAATTTCACGGCCAAATTCCGGCCAACTCAGGAATTGTTAGGTTGTTTTTGATTGCATGGTTGTGTTCCTGGTAACCTGTAGATGTGATCTGGAGCTTGTGGCAAGGTGAGGAGGCCGGAATCGTGTTCTCCGGCCACCCCTGTGTTTTCTGGCGACGGGATGTAAAATTTACAGTTTGGTCCCTGGACTTTTGGGGACGATACAGTTAGGTCCCTGAAGTTTCCAGACTTTGCAAAAATTGGATTCTTGTTTTAAAAATGTTTAAAAATCATATTTCCTAATTATTTTTATTATAAAAATTCGTTTTTAATTTCTGAAAATTCTAAAAATTATTATTTTAATTCCGAAAATTATTTTTAATTCACAAATAAATCTGAATTAATTAGTTAATTTTTAATTGATTAATTAGTCAATTAATTCAAAAATTAATTGATTAATTGATTTAATTAATTATTAATTGATTTTTAATTAATTATTTAATTAGATTTAATTATTTAAAAATGATTTAAAAATTTCGAAAAATAGTTTCGAGCTTTAAAATATTATTCTAAATTATTTTCAAGGCTCGATAATTATTCTAAAATTGTTTCGGAGCCAGAATTGGTCAACCGAACCCTGTTTATTATTCCGAAATTGATCCAACGACCCGTTTTAATTCCGAAAAATATTTTAAAAATTATTTTAAATACCCGAAAGCACATTTATGACACGAGACTTCTTTATAAATGATATGTCATTGATTACGTGATGTATTATGTGTTATACGTGACCTGTTGTTTGACTATCGGTCTATATATTCGGTGTTTACTTCGTTATTGCATAGATTTCAATCCGTTAATCGGATTTGGGTAAAACGAAGGGTAGATAGAAGTATGTGTTGAATAGAATCTTGTGAGTTGATGATTGATAGATGCTTATGATATGTGAGCAGAAGAGGCAAGACGTAGGAAAGGAAAACAGATAGTTGAAGAGTAAGACGGTTGTGATTGGAAGCGAGTGCAGAGTAGTAAGCTAATACCAGGCAAGTGTTCTGAACTTTCTCGAGATATTGTAATTCTTGATAGTCTTGTTGACATTGCAAGTGCTTTGAAGCACGGAAACCTAAATCCTGATTTAAGTTATTGTTCTTGAGCCATGAACCATATTCTTTCTAAGCCATTGATTATTGTATACCCAAACACGAACCACAAATCTACGATACTACTCCACAAATACATACAAACTAAATACCAGACACTGAACTGGATTACTATATACTCAATCCATGATATCTTATGCTTTGAAAGACCAAATCCTTGAAACCTTGAAATGTTGTTTCCTTTATTATCCAATTCTTTCATTACCCAGCATTCAAGCTTTGAAAGTACCTGGTTGATCCTTACAAGGATTGAAACCCTTTCATTTTTAAACATTTATTGTTGTTAATGATTTCGGTTATTGTTTACTATTGCATATTCTGTTATTATGTTAGAATTGGATTGTTTTTATAAAATTGTGGACCAGATTCGTGGTCAGACCATATAATGGTCAAGTTAGGCCAATGTGTGCCTTGGATCCAGTAGTTAGAGCAATGTTGTGTGCCTTGCTCGGGGTTAGTGCATGACTGATCAGCAGCCTAACCTTGGTTTTTAAATTAAAAGTATAATATCCAATTCTAAATCATAATCCATTGTTCACTTGATATCATAAACATATTCACCTGATGATCATTATTCTCAGTTTTATCATTGTGACTTGCTGAGCTAGTTAGCTCATTCGTGCGATGTTGTTTATATTCTTTCCAGTTAAAAAGGAACCAGTTGGTAAAGAGGATCCCCAGTCCAGCGCGAGAGCTAGGGGTTCAGGTTGAGAAAGCTGAGCTAGTAGGCTTCTTTTGGAATAATTTAAGTTTGTAAAAGTTTGTAATAATGTTTAATACTCAGTTTGAGTTTGAAATAGTTGGAATTTGAACGGTTTATAATATATTAGTGTGTTTGGCTTGTGTGCATACTTTAACCTATTGCGGTCCGTGGTGGTTGGTAAGTAGGGTCACTGTATATATTATTATTATCTTTATTATTGTTATAAGCAGGTTATAAATAAGGTGTATGTGTGGACCCCAAACTTCTGACCCGGGTTTGGAGGGCGCCACATGAGCTCTTTGGTATTCGAGTTATTAAGTTCTTTAAGGAATTTTATTCCTAGTGACCTAAGGCTTTTATAGTCTGGGATCCGCTAACCTAACGCTCATTAAATGGATGCCATTGCATAAGTCTTTTGTTGACCTCACTCATTGCACGATCAAATAAGCATTTGTTTATTGTGTTGAATAAAAGCATGATTCCGTAATAAGCTCCAGTGATCTTGAAGTGTTATAAGTCATTTTGTGTCTAGAATTTATTCTTCATATAATCATGTGATTGCCTTGAGGATAATTGAGTTATGATAATTGATCTAGTTTCGAAGAATATCTGTTAAGCATTCGCACACACCACGTTTCTAGTTGAATGTTAGCTTGCGTGATTTGATTGATCTTTAGTCGCCTAATTGCATTTTTTGAGATGTCATGTGTTGGTTGGTTTAGTCATTGCGATGGGAATCGTTGCATTTCATGTAGGTTGCATTCATGCATGTTTTTATTTTATTTTTGAGTTTGTGATGCTTGAGGACAAGCATCGATTTAAGTTTGGGGGTGTGATAAGTGGCATTTTATACCACTTAGAACGTCTTATAATGGCTTGAAATCAAGTATTTTGTGTATTTGACGCGTTTTTCTAGTGTTTTTGCATTTCAGGGTATAACTTGCGTATGTAGGAAGAATTCATCATAATAAGCCTAGGGAAGTACTTGGAATCGGTTGCGTGGAGTTGTGCGAAGAAATCAGCAAATTCAGGAGCAAAACAGTCATTTTTCCAGAAGTATGCCAGGCGCCCACCTGGGATCTGGGGCGGCCGCTTGGAAGCCGAGGCGCCCGCTTGGAAAGCTGGGGCGGCCGCCTGGGGTCGAGAATTTTAATGCTGGATTTTTAATTTATGTTCTGCTGGGCTTCTGAGACTGCTGATTCTTGTGGACTTCTATATAAGTAATATTGAGAGACATTTCACAATGAGAAGCTACAAGTATCAATCAAGTAAGGAGCAAGGAGAGAAGATTAAAAAGACCGTTTTAGCACACCTTAACGATGAAGAGAAGCATACAATTTCTTGTGATTCTTTTATTTGTTGTAACAGTGGATGCTAGTTTTCTTTACTTTGAACCTTAATACTCTTGTGACGTACTCTGGTTTTAATAAGTATTTTATTAGTTTATATTATCGTGTTATCATGTTTTCATATGAACCCATGGTGACGATGAGTTCTATCATGGGCTAATCGTGATCATGGGGTCGTAGCGGATTTACTATGGATTTCTTTAGTTAATTGTTTAATACCTTGATATGTGATGATTGTATGATATCTAGCATAGGTTGTGCTTATTCGTCTTATGTGCATCGCAGACATATAAGATAGTCTGTTAATCTCTTGTGAAGCGAAAGTGAATCTTGAGATTTAGAACTTACCATGCTAGCATAGGTTCATGTATTTATATGCATGATTAGTGGGTAACTCTAACCGTTTTACTTGCCCTGTGTAATTATAATGAATAACTTGCGCTTAAATCGTTATGTTGTCAAATTCTGTAGACATATAGGGTCTCAGCATAATTGATGCATATTCAACTTCTATCTTAATTGTGGATGCTGGGTAGAATGGTACTTGTACAACGAAAGTTGGCTTTTACCAGTTTCGTGTTGTTCGATTAATATCATCATTGTTACATGCTAAGGGTAATAATAATAACTATTGAAGGAAGTAGTAATGAAGCTATGATCTCATGTGTGTTTAATATTATTAATTCAAGTGTTATTTGTGTGTTTTATTCTCGTAGTTAATTGTAGTTAATAATTAGTGAATCAACCTTAAGTGTTAGTGTCTTGACATTGAGAAGTAATCATACATTGGTGAGTAAGTGTTAATTAAATATAATTAGTCTGAGTCTCTGTGGGAACGAACTAGAAATCATTATATATTACTTACGAACGTGTATACTTGTATGAATTATTAGCGCATGCTTTGTGCCTAACATATATGAATCAGTATTTTATCCTCTACAACTTGTATACTCTCACTTCTTCATTCAGCCTTAAACATCAAAAAGTCACATGGTATCAGAGCTGCTAATGAAGATCTGTCTTTACAGAGTGTGTTGAATAGAGTGATCTGTTTTTCAATTTATATTTGTTATCTCATCTTTTTCAAAGCACATTTTTTGTTCATGTATTGTTGTGGTGTAGAAAGAGTTGTTCTTTCTTTTATCTACTCTATCATGGCTAGTGGAAGTAAGTTTTCATTTACAGATATGCAGAACCCACTGTTCTTACATCCATCAGACAACCCTCTTTCGATCAGTGTTACCAAGCTTCAAGGAGCTGATGATTATCGTTCGTGGAAAAGATCAATGGAGATTCAACTTTCATCCAAAAGAAAGCTTGGGTTTGTGCAAGGAACGGAGCTTCGAAGTACTACAGATACGACCGAAGCACTGCAATGGGACACCTGCAATAGTATGGTAACGTCTTGGATCCATAATAATGTTTCAGATTCTATTAAAAAATCCATTCTTTTTATTGTCTCTGCGTCTGAAATCTGGAAGTAGTTAGAAATACGATTTCATTTGACTCATGGGTCTCGTAAATATAAGATAAGTAAGGAACTATTCGGTTTAAAACAAAATGATACACCTATTTTTTAGTACTTTACCTCTCTATGTGCTTTGTGGGAATAGTTGGACTCTGTGAACCTATTACCTTTCGTCTTCACTACAGGCGATGATGTGTCTAAATTGTTAAAAGTTATTGCTACTCAAAAGGAGAAAGCTGGACTTTTTCAGTTCCTTAATGGGCTAGATGAAGTGTATGGACCACAACGGAGTCAATTATTGATGATAACCCCTCTTTCTAGTGTTGAGATGGCATGTGCAGCCATTCAACAAGAGGAGTCTCAACGAGATGTCTTGAAAACTGTGTCCCCTTTGACAATGATATGTCTGCTCTGATGAGTAAAACTACTTTGATTGATAAAAGACATGTATGCAGTGCATGTGGTGGTAAAGGTCACTCTAATGACAAGTGTTGGAACATTGTGGGTATCCAAAATGGCATTATAAATCACCTTCTTTTTCCAGACACCAAACACCTAAATGGCCAAACACACGACAACACTTCTCACCCAAAGGAGCCAATGTTGCTACTGTTTCTGTTGGACCAAGTGATGTGGATAATACACAACAACCCATTATTCTTTCAACCCAACAATTCCAACATCTCTTAAAACTCATTCCAAATCAATCACAGTCAAATGTACATTACAGTGATGATGTACTGGATAGCCCATTTCCAGGCATGGTCACATGTAATAGTGCAAAAGTCAACTCAAACGTCTGGATAGTCGACACTGGAGCCATAGATCATATGACACCAGACTTTGGTATCCTGAAAAACGTGAAGACTAGCAAAGGGAATTTGACTGTGAACCTGCCTACAGGTGCAAAAGCTAATGTGACACATGTGGGGGATGTGCACTTGGAGTGTGGACTGAAACTTCTCAATGTACTGTATGTGCCAATATTTACTCACAACTTGTTTTCAATTCGAAAGTTATCTCAAGATAATAACTGCTATGCTATTTTCTCACCGACTTTGTGCACTATTGTGGAATATGAAACAAATAAGGTAAGAAGCAAGGGCACTATTTCGAATGGCCTGTATCACCTCTCAAATCTTGCATTGAAAGATGTGCCTAAGAGTTGTGAGCAACAGTGCCTTAGCGTGCAAAAGTTATCTGCTGTAGAGCAATACACCTTATTGCACAACAGATTAGGCCATGCCCCTGCTTCCAAATTGAAACTCATTGAATGTATCAAACACTGTGTTGGTGTTTCAGGACAAATGTGCTTAACATGTCCAATGGCCAAATTCACAAGACTTCCATTTGGTGCAAGTGATTCTCATGCTAAGAAAGTATTTGACATAATCCACACGGACATCTGGGGGCCGTACAGAGTGTGCACACGAGGAAAATTCAAGTATTTTCTCACAATTGTTGACGATTATTCGAGGATGACATGGATATATTTGTTGCAGTGCAAATCTGAGTTTCGACAATGCATGGAAATCTTTCAGTGCTTTATTAGAAAATAGTTCAACTCCTCCATCAAAGTTTTAAGGTTGGGAAACGCTCTTGAATTCAATGATACAACATGCAGAAAATTCTTTCAGTCTCAAGGGATTGTGCACCAGATATCATGTAACTACCGACCACAATAAAATGCCCGCGTGGAATGCAAGCACAGGCACATACTCGAAGTTTCCAGAGCACTTATGTTCCAATTAGACCTGCAAGTGTCTTTTTGGGGAGAATCTGTACTTACAGCAGCCTACATCATAAACAGGTTACCCTCATTCATGCTCAATGATAAATGTCCATATGAACTGTTGTATGAAGCTCCTGTTGATTAGGATGCTTTGAAATCCTTTGGATGTTTGGCTTTTGCCACTAACCCTGTGCAGAATACTGATAAGTTTGCAGTCAGGGGTGTTGCTTGTGTTTTCGTAGGGTACCCACATACACAAAAGGGGTTTAGATTGCTAGACCTACAATCTAAGAAAATATTTGTGTGTAGAGACGTGTCCTTTAATGAAACCATCTTTCCTCTAAATCTGTCAAAATCACAACCATATATGCTTCCATTTCCTACTGTAATGCCTGACTCTCGTGTGAACCCATATGTAGCTGATGAACTGTTTCTTGATGACACACCTGATGAACCTTTAAACCAAGATGAAACCCAATTATATATCAGTACTGACACATCAACTTCACCTGACATATCTACATCTTCTCCTCTCACTGAACCACCTATTCAAAGCCCATGTAGAAGGTCTGCTCGAACACACAAACAGCCTGTGTGGATGGAATCTTATATTACCAAACCATTTCCAAACCCCTCAGCCAACCTAGTAACTGTTACTGAGCATCCTATCAAGCCTGAGTTTGGTTGCTTCTTGTCTTCTCTCACTACACACAAAGACCCGGTTTTGTTCAAATATGTTGTCACGGATATCAACTGGGTCCAAGCTATGAATGTTGAATTGAGTGCTCTTGAAAGTAATAACACATGGGACATCTCTGAATTGCCCCCCGGAAAAAAAGCCATAGGATGCAAATGGTTGTATAAAACCAAATTCACTCCTTCTGGCACGGTCGAACGATACAAGGCTAGGCTAGTAATATTGGGTTATCAACAAACATATGGAGTTGATTATGAGCACACTTTCGCTCCTGTGGCCAAGATGACCACAGTTAGAGCACTTCTTACTGTTGCGGCCTTATAAAACTGGCATGTTATGCAGATGGACGTGACAAATGCGTTCTTGCACGGTGAATTATATGAGAAGTTTATATGAAACTGCCCCAAGGCTATAGTGGCATAGGTAGCAGGGTTGTACTCAATCAGGGGGAGATTTGTACTAAGAAATCTATGATGGTGTGTAAACTCAAAAAGTCACTATACGGTCTCCGTCAAGCACCGAGGAACTGGTTTAGCAAGCTGTCCACAACACTCAAAGGTATGAACTTTGTTCAATCCTTATCTGATTACAGTCTATTTACTCAGACAACTGCTACTGGTATTACTATGGTACTGGTATACGTGGATGACCTGCTTTTGGCAGGAAATGATATGGCTTCTATTGATCGATTAAAGATGATGTTGTCCAATACGTTTAAGATGAAAGATTTGGGAAATGTTAAGTATTTCTTAGGCCTTGAAATTGATAGATCTACAGCAGGTTTCTTTGTCTCCCAGAAAAAAATATGATGTTGATCTCATTGAAGAGTTTGGTCTCCAGTATGCTACTCCGCTAAAATTGCCTATAGATATCCATATGCGCCTCACCTCTGATTCTGGTACTCACCTTAAAGATCCACATCCTTATCAGCGTTTCCTTGGAAAACTGATCTATCTTACAATTACCCGTCCAGATATAGTGTTCTCTGTACACATTTTAACTCAATTCATGCGAAACCCCACAACTGCTCATATGGATGCAGCTCTGAAATTGCTTCACTACATACACTCCAACCCTGGTCAAGGCATTTTACTGGTCTCATCTTCTGCAGCTGAACTAAAAGCGTATTGTGACAGTGATTGGGCCACTTGCCCAATGACTCGCCGCTCAGCAACTGGATTCTGTGTGCTTTTAGGGTCTTCACAAATCTCATGGAAGACTAAAAAACAGTCGGCTGTGTCTCGATCCACTGTAGAAGCAGAATACCGATCCATGGCTAGCGTCCTGTGAAATAACTTGGTTATCAGCCCTTCTCAAAGATATGGGCCTCCACAAGTTTCCCCCAACTGTTCTATACTATGACAATCAAGCAGCGCTCTCTTGCAGCTAATCCGGTTCTACACGAACGCACTAAGCACGTGGAAGTGGACTGTCACTACATCTAGGAAAAAGTGAATTCTGGAACACTAGTCACAAAGCATGTGCCAACCTTTACTTAAGTTGCTGACATTTTTACAAAAGCCCTATCTACCAAACAACACTACTGCTTGCTTGACAAGCTCGGAGCTGCAGCAGAGCTCCCCTGCCAACTTGAGGGGGAGTAATGAGACAATTTTCTTCGACAACTATTCGAGATGTTCACATCGAGCTGGTCACATTTAATAGTTGATCGAACTATCTTTTGTTACATTATGTTTTATTTACTTTTATGTCTCAATGAACCTTTTCATGTGCTATGCCATGTATTGCCAAAATAATGTATTAGGAGAATTCTGTCTTATTGGCAAACAGGATTAGCAGAACAACCATTGAGGATATAGATGGGTAATTTGGAATGTAATGCTTAGCTTTTTGATCTAAAAATTAATGAGATATATGAATCAGTATTTTATCCTCTGCAACTTGAATACCCTCACTTCTTCATTCAGCCTTAAACATCAAAAAGTCACATTCCGCAGGAACCACAATACTCTCCCCCTTTTTGTTATTAAGTGAAAATTGCAGTGCATCATGTCATGAAGATCTATTATGGGTGACGGTATATGATACTTTCAAAGTTCATAGTTCTTAATAAGAATATAATTACATATCACGAAGATAAATGTGAGAAAGAACCACCATCAAGGTCAGTAAAAATCTCCAGAATCAGAGAACAAAAATTTCTGCAGGAGCAATAAAGTAACAAAAACTTTGACTGCTACATTACTGTCGCCATTTGTATACCATAATTCTACATATGCAACTTGTGATTAAAATCAAATACATAACTTAATTTTTTTTCTGTAGAAAAAAAAACTGTAAATATTATAGCTATTACAAGTTCTATAATCACATATCATCATCCTTGTTTTCGATGTCTCCAGTAACTTCATCCTCGTGTTGCACCGAGATGGTTTCTCCATCTTCATCATGAGCTGCTGCCTCTTGAGAGCTAGTCTTGCCCTCATTAGTGAAATTGTCATTTGTTTCCGTAGAATTTACCACTGGCTGCTTATCCATCATCCCAGACAATGCCAATCTTGGATTCCACTCTAGAACATCATCAATAATATTGGAGACCCGCTTTTGGTACCTGCAACGGGAAAGAGCTGACTTGAGCGACATGTGTTGCTATAAAATTAATTGTTGTCCACTGTCATAGGAAAAGAGAAAAGAGAAAAGAAAAGAAAAGGCTTTTGATTTGTTCATATGCTGAAATCCTTAAATTGCACTCATAAAATTTAATATGGTTCCTCTTAGTTACTAGCACCTTTCCTCTTGGTTAGCACCATACAAGATGATGATGCCTTGCGTTTCTTCATAATCCAGCATGATATGCAGAAGCATAAGCATAACAAAAAGAGGTTTTAAATTGATCGAAGGTGTTGACCATAAAACTAGATTAGGGGCTATTGCTTATTACATGGCACCTTGATACACTACTGAAAAGAGGAACAGAAGAGCACCCTCTTTTTAAACAACTTTCATCTTGGTGTTTCTGTTCATATAATGTGTCAATTCAAGTAGTAGAACATTTTATCAACTTTTCAAAAATATCTCAGAACTAATAATGCAACAGGTATAGATAGGAATCCTTGTCCTTCATATTCCTCTACAACAACCTACCCCCACATATCTTCTCATGCTCCGAACCTAATACTACTAAAGTTTTAATAACCCATTCCTAAAACCGAGCAATTTTACACGTTTGATTTCATACAGTAATATGAATCTACACATGCACATTGCTCCAAATTAAATCATTGCATGTTTAAACATTAAAACTGACCTGGCTCTAGCTGCCTCGTCAGGGGCATGATGCCGCAGTAAAATTATCACCAAGGCAGCCACTGCGGCATAAAAAAGCCTTGACGTCCATTTTGGTCCCTCCTCCTCATCTTTTGGGGGCCAAAAACGGAATAGATCTTTTAGTGTTGCTTCTTCTGCTAGAATGTTAGGGAAAATCCAGACCCGTTTTCCAAGAGCTATCCAAATAGCACCAAATACCAGAGCTCTTACTGCAGACAAATTTGAGAAATATCATAATACAACGGATAATATAATACAAGCAAGATCCTCTACCATTTCAGCTATTAATGGTGCAGTAACTTACCAGCAAGCAAGCAAAGTATAAGAAGAAGAACCCCCGCACAGGAGTAGAGTATGAGTAGCTTGCACTGATGAGGATATACAGGAAACAAACAGATTGCAAGAGTCAACACAGGCCAAAAAAATGATAGAAGAGTTTGCCACAAGGGGTTTCTTTTGACAAATGTCCATGCAAAGAATGCATCATTTTCAGAAAATACTTGCTCCTGCAAAGCATAGCGGGAAAAATAATAGAGTTAGCCTAAACTAAAACATAATACGCACCATAAAAAACAGCATTAATTCCCATGATGGCAAATTATAACATGTGCTACATTATTGTTATCATTAAATTGGTTTATGGGAAGGTAATTACAGAAACAACACAAACTTAACCGGGGACACAAGTACAGTTAATAAACCACCATGTATCTGGCAAATACAATTTGCTACACAGGAATGAATCTCATATTGATGGCTCGGTATCAGTGCTTTGGTGAAGAAAAGAAGGGTCATATGATGTCTCCTGTCTATTATTTTTGGGAAACTGTTTCGATAGAAGACCCTCATCTTATCTAGAATATTATAAGGATTTTTTATAACTTCTAATTTAATGCAATACGCTGAAATTCTCATTTGCATTTGCAGACAACTAGAGAGCTGCACAATATTGAATTCCTTTATTAGGTATTTTTCATGGGTGCGACCCATAGCTTTTCTTGAACCCTTGGGCTATATTCGTCATGGTGGATTATAATCCCATGATTATTATTCGGGTATAATAATCACATGGATTATAGTTCTTTAAATTATCCTATCTCTCATGTTTGTTTTGAAGTAAAAGTATGGAATTAGACTATAAACCTTTTAAATTTTACAATCTTTTAAAATAATCATATCCCATGCTTGTTTTAAAGGATAACATATGAATTGGACCTTTATCCTTTAAAATTTCTAATCCTATGTTTGTTTAACATGAGATTATAATGATAGTTTCATATGAGATTATAATGAGGGGATTATAATCGTTTGAAAAATGACAAGGGGATAAAATAATACATTCTCCAACCAAGTGTTAGAAGGGATCAACTCCAACCAAACAAACAAATGATTACTATTTTAAAGGATATAATCGTAAATAAGTTTTTACAAAACAAACCTGGGATTAATTTTTTTTTAAAGATTACCCTCTACTTCATCCTATGGAACAAAAATGGTCTTGGGGCAGTGAATTTTCTGGGTTGTATCCACCCAAACTTATCGTTATTCCTGTTTTTGTTTCATAAATCATTGTTTCTAAAACTTTTCATGCATTACATATAAAATAGCTTGATACGAATAGCAGAAACCAGATTTAAGAAAAGGGTGTTGGACAATATAATAAAAATATGAGAGAACCTACCTATACAGAAAGCAAAGTCGGGGTACTTACAGTTAGAGGTAAAGCACCGATAATCTAAAAAGAATTAGGAACAACTCTTATCAGAACAGAACAAACAACACAAACAGAAGAGATTCAACTAATTAGTTAAGTGCTAAAGGCCCCACAAGATTGCTATGTAATATAAACCTTAGTTGAACTATCTAATCAGTTGCTGAAATATATGACTCTTAGCAAGAGAAAATGATCACTATTAATTTGTCAGATATACAGCCACAAGATTCTATCTTTTTTAAAGTAAGCATCTCTACAAGATTAATTATACCCCAACATACATGCTAAGAAGTCGAAATCCACAAAACCACATAACATAAGCACTTGCTACATATATAAAATGAAACTGGGATCTTACAGGGAATATCTCTAAATGTGCAGGCCAAGTGGACAGTTTTTTCTTCCCAGGACGAACAGTTTTCACGACCCGGTCACAACGTACTAAAAGATTCTTTTCCAACAATACATTAGCAATATCCTCTGCCTCTAGGCTCCTGTCGGATTCCAGAATATCCTTGAGCTCCGAATGGTTCCTAAGAAAGCTAGCAAAATCCTTACCACGGAAATACTCCACACGCGTCTCCTGCAACACAGCCCACCTGGACACCAGACCTTTATGATCTCTCAACTTCTCCGCAAACAACTGAAACACATCCTTATTGCTAGCTTTCTTCTGTCAATTTAAAAAACCATCAGAAATAATAAATTAATAATCCAAAATCACCCAGAACTAATCACATCACATCCTAGAAATGTATCAGCTATAGAAATTAAAAATCTAGAATAAAATTGTAAAACAATTTTAATACATTTATAAATCTAGAATTAAGACGGATCTTTAAATTGAATTAAGAAAAAAGGACCTAAAAATTGAAGCTTTAAAAAAAGAAGGAAGATGTATGTAAAGGACCTTAGGTGAAGGATCGGAATTGGAATTAGAACCATTTTGAGGGGCGGCGGAGGATCGCCGGACTTTCTTCTTCTCTACTCCTCCGGCTTTCTTCATCTCACTGTGTGTGTATATGTATGTATAGATGTGTGTATTTTGCTTGTGTAAAGTGGAGGAGAGTTCTAAAGTGTCTCAGGAGGCCTTGGGGTTGGTTTATACAAAAGCAAGGTGCTTTTGGGGAAATGTGAAGTTATCAATTTATTACCATCTCAGTATTTCATTTATTTATTTTACAACACTTACAATGGTATTAAATTACTCTCTCAAAAAAAAAAAATATTTGTATTAAATCAAATTTACTCTAAAAACCCGGATTAATAATTAATCGGTTTTTTTAATGTATACGTGATTGTGAATGCTAATCATGTAATTTTATAATTTTGTTTATTTTAATTGGTGGAGTTTTTACATATGTAAAAATTCAGTCTATTTAATAAATAGGAGTCATGAGACACAATTAAAATAATTTATTAAATTTTGCTTATTACTTTAACTTTTTGCACGTATTTAAAAATGTAAAAGAAAAAATATAATCACTCAAAAAAGTTATTTTGAAAACAAAAATTTAAGAAGACAGTCGGAATAATGATTAATTCAACTATTTCATATTTTTAAATTTAATTTTAATTTTAAAATACGTGCAAAAATTAAAAACTGAAGAACTAATAACGATACCGACCGCATCAAATAGACCCCAGGTTCGCCGTGATGAAGAAAATCGGATCCAATTTGTAAAATTAGGGTTTGATTAGGGTTTTTAAAATCCCCAAATTGAATCTGTGAAATTGGTGTTGATAAAGAAATGGGTAGAGCCAAAGAAGGACCCAAGTTTGCCGTAATCAAGAAAATTGTCACTTCCAAAGCCATTAAAGCGTGTATTTGTTTTGTGCGTGTATAGCTAACTCAATCTGCTGTTCTGCTTCCTGCTAAACTTATTTATATATACATTCATGAATTATATACATTTTCCTGATATTGAATATTGACAGTTTTATTGGTATAGCAATAATATTAAGGGTTTGGGGATTTGTCTAGTGTGTGGGCACATGCGAAGCACTAAAATTTATAATTTTGATGCATTTTGATTAGTGTCGTTGTTATGAATGCAGGGGATCCACCATTACAAAGAAGTGTAAGTCGATCAAAATAAGTTAAACTTATAAAATTTTGTAATTAGCATGTACTCATGGGTATGCCACAGAAAAACCGTAATATTATTGTATGTATTGATTAGACAAGGGGAGTTGTAGTTTGGTTTCATTTGTATGTGGATGTTAATGTAAGCTCATATTTGATATCCACTTGCGGCATTGCTTCGTGTGTTTATGTATAATTATTTAGCTCAAAAGGAGCTTCGGTTTAAAAACTTGTAGTATGATGCTTTGAATATTCTTGTGAAATGTTGTTTTTTAAAACTATATTATTAGAAAGTGGCACTAATATTGATTACAGATTTGTTTAATATTACTTTGAAAAGTCAGATACAGTTATTTTATTTTTAATGGATGGAGAATAATTCTGCCATTTTTGTCTCTTAATCTCTTTACACACTTACAATAACAAGTAACACTATGTTGTTTTACTTCATTCAAACTTTTTAGTTTCATTTTGTACGTTCAGGCATAAAGAAGATGTGTTGAACCCTAACAAGATAGATCTACAAAGTGAAAAGCTTCCAAGAAATGTGTAAACCTCTTCTTATGATTTTATCTGAAATCGCATTAACTTACTTTTCTATAATTTCTGGGTAATGCAGACCAAATACTTCATTTGCACTTTTCTTCAAGTACAATACTGCATTAGGGCCTCCCTACCGGGTGTTGGTTGATACTAATTTCATCAACTTCTCAGTCCAGAACAAAGTAACAAAGTAAGTTTGAAATTTATGTTTCCTGAATCGTATGAGATTGAGAGTAAGATGATATGTATTTTATTACTATCAAAACGTGTTGATTTTTTCCAGTGACATGTCACATGCACACAAACTTCTACATTATTTCTGCTGTAATTATGTCAAAAAAAGGAAAAGAAAAAGTAAAACAATACTGTGAAAGTTGAAACCTAGAGGTTCAACACACTGTCGGGATTTTCAAGTCTTGGGCGTACTAAATTTCATGCATGTAATGTAGTAATGTTTTGTTAACTCAAGATTATGTACTGTAAGAAACTGTATTAAAACAATCATCAGTCTTTTTATGTTAATATGCTCCATCTCTATTAAGGATAATAGAATCTCACCTATGAATTTATAATCAGTAATATTCTGTAACATTGAATATTACAACCCTTTGATTTAAAATTCAACAGCTTGCTAATCAAGTAAAATCATGAAAAAATCTAGTATCTTCTTATGATTGGATTTCTAAACTTTATGAGCTTCCTAGCCACTTGCATTGTTCCAATCATCTGTCCTCAAATTTTGTCATGCGTGGTTCTGGACTACTTGATATCCTAAGAGATCATCCGGATACACACTAGGTGGTAGATTAATCATTAGTTTTATGGTAAAACTTGTAATGCCCTTGAGTTTGTGTTGGCTGCATATTTGAAAATCCAGTTAATAAATTTTATTTGCATAATTTTTTTGTCAAAGGCATTACACTTACAATTTTTATTAACTCCATGTTTGTGTAGTTGGACTTGGAGAAAGGAATGATGGACTGTTTATACGCAAAATGTAAGTTTCGATGCCCTTGCTATCTTCTTCATGAATCGCCTTCTGCCACTGAATTTGGTCGCGCATAGGTTGGGGTGATGTCTTATAAACTGATGGTTGATAATGTTACATATGATTTTTGCAATCATACTATTGAAACACCTACAAACTTGTAATGGCTTATTCGATCTTGGCACTTAATTTCCGTGTCAAGAGGGGAATCAGTTGATGAATTCATAGCACAGGTTATAATAAAGATTAATGGATTTTTAAATATAATTATATAGTAGATTAATTTTCTCAGATGTTGAACTAATCTATTAACTATTAAATTGTTCTGTATATGTTGTTTAAGCTAAGTTGGCTTAAAATTAGTAAGTTGCCTAAATGTTTTCATTAATCTGATCACTAAGTTGCCTATATATGTAGGTACACCATGTATCACTGATTGTGTGATGGCGGAACTTGAAAAGCTAGGACAGAAGTATCGAGTTGCTTTGAGGTATTATGTAGTGCTCTCTCTATGTTCGTTTCTACAAGTTACAAATTTTCACTTTTTCTGCGTGTTTTCCTTTCTGTAAGTTTTAACAAAAAAATTACAATAAAAATCAACATGTATTTGTGTAGTTACCTGGTTGTATTTCAAATGAGGATATAACATATGCAAGTATGTTGAGAAATTATAGAAGCACACGGTTTATGCATGTGAACTCTATTGTACCATGTAGAATGTAGACATTCTGGCGTTCACCTTAAATCGATCAATAGTACATCTATACTCTATAGTCTATACTATCATTAAGTCAGTTGTTCCTACATGTGTGTAATTGGTTAGAAGTGTGTTTGATGACCGTGAATTCTATGCTTTTACTTTAAAGCTCTTCTAGTTAGGGTAATCCGGGCATAGAATTGCATCTGTCAAGAATAAATTTTCAGTTTCGGAAGTCAATATTGGCATCTTTTTGGGTAACAATTTTATTCGTCAAACAGAATTGCAAAGGATCCTCGATTTGAAGGTTGGCATGCACTCACAAAGGAACTTATGCTGATGACTGTCTTGTGGAGAGGGTTACTCAGGTATTTATTAAATACTATTTAATATCCAACACCAGTTTTATCTCAACTCATCCTCAGCAAGCAATTTTTTTGTCTGTTTTGGGTTTAAACATTTTTTAGTCATACTTGTACAAGTCTTAACTTGAGACATTACAATTTCTCCCACAAATCACCCTATGGCCAAAAATGTGAATCCAGCTATTGATCTTCAGCCACACGGTGCATAACATTTGTTACTTGTAGTTGTAGTCCTACTCCTAGTTGCTAATTCCTTTGTCATGCTTATTGCACAGTAATAGTTTCACGGCAGTCTTTATGAGTTAAATCTTATTCATATCTCATCCCTTAGTAGATTGCATCTGATGTATATCTTGGTAAACAGCATAAGTGTTATATGGTAGCAACATGTGATCGAGATTTGAAGAGAAGAATTCGCAAGGTATGAAAAAATGTGGATATCTTATGGACTTTCTTATTATACATGCAACTGCACTGCATTTTATCACAACTATAATGTGATTGGTAATCTTATTTGTCTAATTCAGATACCTGGTGTGCCAATCATGTACATTACCAAACACAAGTATTCGATTGAACGTTTGCCTGAAGCAACAATGGGTTGAGGTAGTCTAAAAATTGCAATTATAAATGAAATATAGTATATCACAGCCTTGATTGTTGTCTAATGTATATTGGTACGTTTGGCAGAACCAAGATTCTAGAAAAGAAAATGGAAATTATGCAGCTAAGAAGAAGTTGAAGCCCTGTGGGTTGTGGGTGTAATCATGTCTCCAATGATGGTGTGGCAGTATAGTTCCGTGAGAGTGCCCCGTGTTTATATGCTTGATTGCAAATTGTAGTGAAACTTAAGTGGACTACATTTTGCTTGACATAATGAACTCTCGATGTGAATACATCTGACTACAGTGTTTACACTAGGCCAATTGTAGTTGAAAGATTGATGCTCTACTACTCTCTTCTCCACTGTTCAGAAGACTTGAAGTCAAATCGAAAGCAACCAAATAATGCAAGACTTGGAGTTTATGAGCTTGGGTTGAGCTAACATTCAAAACAATTTAGACACGATCTGTTTTCCATCCAACAATAGTGAACTACCTGCAATTTGCATTCATGAAGTTTAAATAGGCTGTCAAAAGTATAAACCAAACCAGACATACAGTGTGTATCCCGAACAAACTCAAACTCAGCTGCATCCCGAACAAACTCAGCTTACTTTGACGTTTGTTGTTTGATCTCCATAAAATGAAAAACCAAATTTGCAAATCCAAAAGCCAAAAGGCAGAACCGAGATTGATGATGGAAACCTTGAAACAATGATGATTATGGTAACCTCCATTACTTGATCCCCTCCCCCAACCCCATTTGCCTGCACAATGGCAATCCCCCGTTTTTCCTTTTCTGAGCCAAACTGTAAAGCCGCCGGAGTTGCAAAGTGTCTTTGGCAAATGTATGACATTTTTTTATGTACATCCTAATATCCCTTTTACTCTAATTTGAATATCATTTACGCATGTTTCTTTCTTTTTATTTTTTCCCTTTGACATATTAGAACATAATATTGCTTATATTCTTGGAGAACAAATTGCCGAATAATTTCTAAGATAAAAAAATTATGTATATCTGGCTTACAAGTTGATGCCAAACACGCTCTTGGTGAAGGAAAAGTATGTATATCTTTCTCTATATTGCTGGAGGAAAAGAATAGAACTTGGCACTTCACAACTTGTATTCTGCATTCCAGATTGTCGCGTTTGGTGTACACCGACACAATATTTGGTTTAGTTATGGGCAACTAAAAGATGCACATTTAAATTACTATAGATATCAATTGCGACCAATGCTAAAAAAGCTAAGGGAGGCCTAACTGTAGGTCATCCTTCTCCAAACATTTGTATCATATACACATACAAAATATGATATCACATAGCAACTAGTATATAAAGTTTACATAACCTGTATCATTCTACAGTTTGTAAACATTAAATTGAATTGAATAATTAAATCCATAATCGTACACTCATTTTGAAAAATTAGATTTAGTATGACAAATAAGTTTGTTAGTGAATCAGTATGACTTCTGTTTCCATGTGCCTTTGTTCAATATTAGTGCACTGTGGCTTGATACGTCGTGCGGTCATACTGGTAAGTGAAAAGTGTCCTAATGTATTCAACATAGGATTCCTGTTAGGGTACTGAAGTTCATGATATATTGCCAAGGGGGGACTCGGAGGCATGACCATCCACCAACCATAGGCCGTATTCTTTGAATCGTTTTATTTTCTTTTCAAAACCAATAATGTAGTTATTGTGAATGATAACGTGCATTCCCTTTGTTTCCTTTACCCAAGTTCGGTTCTTAAAGTATAATCCACCTGTTGGGAATGCTGCCTGAGGAAGCAGATACAGATCCACCTGAAACAGTTTCATATATGTATGAACATAATGCTTTTAAGTTCCATTGCAGGCAATATAAGAAATTTTAAAGGAAGCCAGCGCATAAGGTGAAATGATGGCATTTATATTTGCGCATCTATACAAACATTGCAACCTAAAGTTGAATACTTGAATTGAAAGCACCGACTTTCAGAACAATAATAGCAGGAATTCAGGGGAAGGAAAATAAAAATTACTAAGAGCAATCTCATACTACTTGGTGGGGAAGGAAGTGGAAAGTTTATATAATTGTCATTAATTAATCATCTATATTTGGTGTAATTATAAATGGTATATTTATCTATATGTTTTGTATATGGTGCTAGTAGATAATAAAATATATAATTTATTAATAATACGCCCACTTGTTTACTGGCCTTATCTATGACCATTGAGTTACGTTTTAGGGTTTATATTCCCTATATAAGTCGTTAAAGACCTCATATTATAAGACTAGATTATTGGAACATTATTGAATAATGAATTTTGAACTAGGTCTCTCTGTTCATAGGTTGTGATCCATCTTAAATTCTCCTTTTGTAGTCGGGGAACCCTTGGGGTAGTGATTCTTCCTCGAATGGATCACTCAAGTTATTGTTATTATTGTTTATCTCATATATTCCATCTTTCTCTATAAGCTGTCCTGCATCCCTACTGCTTGTGTTTTAATAAACTTAGTAGTAATTATGACGCATCTAATAAGATTTTATCAAGAATGTAAGAGTACATGAGGGCTGAGAGTAAGTATATGGAATATGTATTCTTTGTCCATTAAATTCATTTACTAGTTACCTCAAATGTTTCCCTGAATTTATTTAGCAAACATCGTTGCTTAACTGTATTATCTCATTTTCTGTTGGACTATTACCATTAATGGACTTTTTTACATTTACGGCCGTATTTAGTTTCAATTCAGGTTCTACTGATTTTGATTGTTAAGCTCACTTGCTCCATGTATATTATATGCAGTTAACTTCAAGGTTATTAGGATTATTCACAAACACCAATAAAAAGAAAAATTAGCATACCTCTCCTGCAGTTTTCATCAAAGCCCAATTAAAACCTGGTTGGTCATTAGCTTTCTTCGCTTTTGACCATGGCTGATCCTGAAGTTCTTCAATCCACTTTTTCATGACCAGTTTTGCGCCAGTAGTTGGTTGCATGTAGATCATGCAGCTGCAAATATAGGGCCTTCCTTTTTTCCCTGGAGGTGGCAAAGCATGAGAGTGGTTCAGAGGTTTCACCTGATTGCAAATGAAATTTTGATCACTAGTTAAATCATTAACTGTCACAAAGACAGGTAATATGCACATGGCCATATGCTATCACTTCCAAGCATCAGTTTGAACCATAAATGAACTTAATTAGAGTAATGCAGTTATTTAGTAGATGCATGTATTAATATCAAGTTGCATTTTAAAAAAATTTATATAAGGGCAACATTACATTAATTAATCTACCTTAATTATCTCGAAGATCATCCTGTGTAGACTGTTTCACTTCTAAAAATTACTTGGAATTTCTTCAAGGATTTATGCACCCTGAAGAAAATAACTCGTGACAATTAAAGTAGTTCCAATTCGATTTCTTTTTAGTTTTTATTAGTAAATGGTTTCAGACTTTCTATTACTAGGTTTTCTTCTGAATTTTATCATTTAATTACTTCATACTAGATAACGTGTACCTATGTATCTGGTAATGTTCTACAACTACTCCAAATTCTTTTTTTCTCCCCATGGATATGAATAATCCTACGTATCTAAATATGGATGTGCACGTGCTGCAATGAGAGGCAAAGTAGTAATCCTTACTGCAGTCATGTCATCCATGAAGTAAACATCGTGCTTCCCTTGTAAATAAGGAAATGGATCTGCTAACCAAACCATATCGACATCATTGTACATGACGTTATACCCAAGCTCCAAGATCTGCAGTAAATGCCGTGGCCTCCGGGATGTAAAATTAAAAAAACCCTGTACTTAAGGTAATCAGATTAATTCTATAAAGTGAGATACGTATATAAAGTCTATACAAACTTGACACATAGTACCATATTTAATCTAACAACTGAAAACATATATAGAATATGAAAATGGTTACTCCCTTCCAAGCCAAAGAACATGAACTGGAAATACATGAGAAGAGAAAACTGTGCTTCCCAGTCTAGTGACCACCGAAAAACAAAAGTTTTCTACGCTAACTATTAGTCTATTCTTGAGTGAACCTCGTCTATGGTATCAATAGTAAAATACACAATAGGTGTACTGTCTACAAAACCAACATGAAGTGGACTCTTGCTACAAAAGCAACCTACCTATTGTAGAAAATGCATAGCCAGTATTACAAACCTTTGTCTGAATGGAAATATAGTAATTGAGAAAGGAATTTCCTACATCATTCTGTTGATAGAAGGGAGATAAAGGGGAACCATAATATACATATTACATAACCAAAACAAAAGAACAGAGGGAAGGACAATTAATTATTCATTTGTTAGTTGATATGCGTATGGATAAATTAGCATTAGACATAACTAGTTAGTAGATACAACCATAGTGATCATAATCTTATAGTGATCATAATCTTGTTTTATCCCTACGAGGAAAGATGGGTTAAAGATGAGTAGTCGATAAGACTTACAAGTTACAAAGAACATATATTTTGCTTGTTGATGCCTATGAATAAGACTTGCAAATAACATGTCTTTTGCTTGTTGATGCCTACGAAGGGCACAAAAAATTTCTAAAGTAAGCTTTTCACATAACAAGTGAGCTGCAGCTTAGCTTTTTCTAAGTGTTAAACCAAGCTAAAACAATAAAGCTCCTAACACTAAAAGTAATTTAGTAATACTAATATCTCATAGCATTGCATCACTGGAAAAATCAAGATCACATCTCAAACTTAAATTCCTGTACCCTCTATCCAAATCAAGATTAAAAAACTAAGATCAAGATCACAAAAACTGAGATCAAGATCAAACTCCTAAAGCTCAAATCTTTAACACCCTCAAAACAAATTTTCAAACTCAACTCTCATACCAAACAGAACCAATCAAATCCAACATAAACACTAACTACACACAAATTACTATCCAAAAACACAAAGATTACCTGAGACCCAAACTTATGAGCAGTCTGAGCATCCGGGGCGGGCGGAACAAGCACAGCATGACCAGGCCACCTCTCATTGACCTTAAACAAGGTGACATAATCCTCAGCAATAACAAGCACTTTATCATGATGCTTCTGCTTGACAATACTAATCAACCAATTATTCAAAAAGGGCAAGTAAGGCTGACTCACTGCACAAACAATGACAGTCCCATTAGTCCCCACAAAAGCCACAGCTTCAGAAAGTGTGTAAGCCTTCCATTTAGACTCAGAAATCTTGGAATTTGAGGAAACCAAAGAAGAGGGTATTGAAGTAGAAATGTATGGGAATAAAAACCCAAGAATTATTAGGAGAGAAAAGAGGGCTAAAAGATTGTTTCGGGTAAAAAAAGATCCGGGCTTTTGTGAAAATTTGGGTGATTTTGGATATGGGTCAGTGAGAGTAGTTGGGAGTGTTCTTTGATGAAGAGATGTAGACATTCTTGAAATTTCTGATTAATCAACACAATTTAGAACTGTACATGAATATAAACACACACAAGATTTTATATGTGTGTGTGAAGTGTGTATATACAAAACTTGGATTTGGAAGTAAGATGAGATCTTGATGCTGTGTGAAGTGAAGAGGTTTTGGCGCTACTACGAAGGACTTACATGTATTTATTACTGGGCTGCTGCAGATTTATATGGACCTCGTGCTGGGCTGTAGCCTTTGGGTATTTTTGGGTATAAGTAACGTTAGATAAGTTTGGTTGGATACTTGGCAAAAAAAAAAAGTTTGGTTGGATCGGTATTAAACAAGTTTGAGATTTGTTTGTCGTCTGGGATGTTTGGTTTTATCTATAAATATAAATAATTGAGAGAATGTATTTTGTACCCTTTATATTTAATCAAAACTCAATTTTGTATATATATTTTCATAAATTACAGTTTATATCCCCTACTTTGAAATCCGCTTCACACATTTTTTGTCTAATTTTTTAGCTCAAATTGATGTTTCCAATAATATATCTCATCTTTTTTTTAATAATAAATTATATATGTTGTTGAAAACAATAATTTAGGTAAAAAAATTGACAAAATTTGGCAAAAAGAGTGTAACTTGAAACGGATTTCAAAGTAAAAAAATGCAAATTACAATTTATGAAAATAGGAATACAAAATTAATTTTTGGCCAAATATAAGGGTGCGAGATGCAATTCTCGCTAAATAATTTAGGTACTTTCAATTTTGAGAAGTTCACGATATTTCAAATTCGTTTTCAAAAATTTTCTCGAAGAAGCTAATATGACATTTGTTTCGTTGTTATTTATGAGTGCATGTGTATGCTCGCGAGTCCTAACGTCCTATTTCATTATGAAAAATTATTAAACATGTATGTTAGAGCATCTCTAATCATGTAAAACCCTTGCCTAAAAATCATTAATACATATTATAAATAAAAAATATAGAAATTATGTAAAAAATATTCATCTCCAATGATACATTCCCCTTATTTATAAATATAGTCATCTTGATATTAGCTATATTTGTTGAATCACTACAAACCTGTAAAAAAAAATTAATCATTTATTACCATATTGAAGTAATATATTTAATTCATAACAATATAAAATTTTAATAACATACTATTTTCAAAATATAACTAACCAATATATTTAATATCTTCGAAATATAATGTCTCAGGGATTCAACAAATTTTACATATTATCTCCGGTTTAACCAACTAATTACAACCAATACCGTTGCAGATGCTGTTATACATCTTCATTTACGAATGGTTTCGAAAACTTTCATGGACACTTTTACATTTCTTTTCAAATCTTGAGGGAATGAAATAAAACAAGTAATCATTTGAGTTTTTTTGAATTAATACCAATAAATTATGTACTCATTAAGCGCATGAGTATTAAAACTTAGTAATTCGAGCATTTTTAAAAAAATTAAGAAAGGGGAAGAACTACAGAAGCATATATAAAACTCTAGCATAGGGGTTTAAAATAACCCATAGAGCTGGAGGTTGCATAGTAACAGAGGAATCATATGACATTACAATCATTATCTGATAAAGGAGGTCCTCTTCTTAATTTCTCAATAAACAAAAAAAAAGCTTCTGAAATCCTCATCCATGAGTATTGACAGCTTCCCACAGCAATCCCCTGGCCTGCAGAGCAGCAGACTTCAGTGTCTTTAGAGTAGTCACATTAGCCTCATAGAATGACAAGCTCCTATAAGGCATATTGTGCTTCTTGCAAAGCTCTTTCACTAGAGGAGAAATGCTCCTTAATTGTGCTCGAGGTAGACGAGGAAACAAATGATGCTCGAGCTGAAACTGCAGCCCTCCATAAAACCAATCCATCCACGGATAGCACGATATGTTGATCGTGCCTCCCGATTGTTTTTCAAACCAATTAGTTCCCTTGGGAGGACCTAGATAAGTATCTCCAGCAAAATGGTTCAAGGTGAATTGGACATGTTGGATTGCACAGACGCAAAAGCTTACAAGCACAAACATGACTCTTTCGGTCCAATTAGGTAAGCACGAAACAAGTAGAGGAAACCATGTCCAGAAAATAAGTGTTCCAAGTATGTTAAGTCCTCTATCCGCTATCTTTCGCTTTGAGCACAACAATAACAAAGTCTGCAAATACAGATTCACCCTTGCGACACACATTACTGGATAGTAGGTCAAATGCTGATAACTAATAAAAAACTTGGCCACCCGATCAAATGTCAATTTCCTCTCATAAAATTTTGATGTTATTGACCAGAAAAAAGTATCCGAAACTGCAAGCATTGGCAAATGTTGGAGATCAGGGTCATAGTCCAGGCTATTGCAAGCTATGTGATGAGCATTGTGAGTCCACTTCCACCAAGCAATGCTTATACCAGTAATACAGTTTCCAATCAGAATTCCAGCCATTTTGTTCCATCCTTGAGTCGTCATTGCTTGATAATGCCCCGAATCATGACCTAAATACGCCACTTGAATCCATGAAAAACCCAACAATGCAGCTGATAACATATGAACACCAAAGCTTTCTGATTTCAACACTCCATACACACATCCATAAAGCATCAAACTAACAAAACAGAGATTATAGATAACAATATGACCTTTGTTCTCAAACATCCCAGCTTTCACCAATTCAGAAGCAAGTTTTCTGTAATCCTTTGACACATCAGAAACCTTGTAATCTTTGATATAATAACCATTAAAGAATGTTTCAAGACGTCGCCAGATAGTACTCGGATGGAAAGCGATAAATGCATCAGTCACATCCTGGCCACCCATATTCAAAAGTGCAACTTCTCCACCAGGGTGTACCTTCGACCATTGCGTGACATTGTACACCTTGCCCTGGACAGAAATCCACAGGTCATCAGGCTTGTTATGCTTCTCCAACTCTTCTATTGTAATGTACTTCTTCTCACTATCCATAGAGCTCATTTCTGGGAATACAAAGTACATGTGGATTATAATTTAAGATTTTTTATATAATTCAACAACCCATAAAGAAACCAATTACATGTACGACCAAGATATACAGAGACTTTGGAAATCTTTTTTCCAAGGTAAGCACGATTTTAGGACTCCTTTAGATGTCACTCTGTACATATCTCGTACACATGTTTCCACCGAAATTTGAACTAGTTTTTTTCGCCAAAACGATGGAAGAAATAGAGACACTTTTATGACTTGTTACTTTTAAAAAAAATAAAATTGCACAATATGAGTCAGATTCGATACATCTTTAATTTTTGTTTCTTACTTGTATGACTTGTTACTTTTAAAAAAAAAAAATTGCACAATATGAGTCAGATTCGATACATTTTTAATTTTTGTTTCTTACTTGTATGACTTGTTATTATAAAAAATAAAATTGTAAAATTCACATGAGTCAGATTCGATACATCTTCAATTTTTGTTCCTTTTAATAATTTCTTGTCACAATATCCTCTATTTGTGTATGGGCGGGTCTAATAAGGTGACAACCTACTAAAAAATATAAGTTTGAATACATTGGGAACTATCCTGCAGATATGCCAAGACACTGCTGCTAAGAAAAACCCCATGACTCATGACATGAGGGTTCTTTGTATTGTTGGAGAAAGGGTCAGCTACCATGTGTCATCTGATGATATTCACATATAACTTATCATCTCCATTATTATAAAAGTGGGATCTTAGTTTATCTAAAGGATATTCCTAGCTAAGCTAAATCCTTTACAAATTGGTTGTATGATCTAAATACTTTCTTGTGTAGAAGATTGATATATCTTGAAATGTTACACAATAAATGAAACTAAATAAAATTTAGTATTAAATGATGATGTATTTATTTTATTAGCAAAAATTATCAACCACAAAATCTACATTCTCTTTTCTGAGTGCACAATACAGGAGAACAATTCAACACTTTGCCTTTAATATACCCCACTTCACAAAAGTTGGAAAAATCATATTGGTTTAATCACATTTTCAATATTAAAGCAAACATGATTTAAAGACCATTAGTCATTTCTTCTTAATAAAAATCTCATTCTACTTGCAAAATGATAATTATAAAAAATTGAAATCTCTTGAAAATTATCAAACAGATCTATCAATAAAGAATGAAGATAGTTAGGTCAGATTAATTCACATATGTGCTCTATATAACAAGTAAAAATAAAGTTCAAAACAAAATTAAAAAGAAAAACCAAAAATATAATCTGTAAAAGCAACACTACCCATCTCATTTCTTTCAGATCTCAATCGAGACAATAAATAAATTATACACAGAATGATCCAAGCTTAATATTTCAAATATATGTATATAACTCGAGTAAACTAATCCATGTATGATCACATGGTATATCACCTATCAAAATATACATTTTACCAAAAGAAGAAACTGGCAACCCATTTACAAAACAAAACCCAGATATACACATCAAACCAGAACTATAGCATCAACCTTAGAGCAGGTCCAAGAACGATAAAATGTACCCATAATCAAATTAATTAATGTTTCCGCAAAGACCTCCGACTTGAAACATACATATATACAGAACATATCATCAAATGAATAAAAAATGCATTACCTTGAACAAGAGTAGAAGGAGGGGAGATAGTCATTGAACAAAATCCGTGTTTTCAATACATCCACAAAGTGTAGGAGCAAGGATCTATGAAAAGACAAAGAGAGGGATATACTTATTAGTTCTTGAACAGTAAATACAAGAGAGAGAAATGAGAAGCGAGCCTGCCTAAGATTTAATGTTTAACTAGTATATTGAAAGCTCCGGTCCGGACATTAAGAAATGTCAAGGACATAAAGGAATGGTTCACTGAAATGCATGTGTATGCTAATGTATTGTGTGTACTAGCAGAGAGTATCTACCGGAACAGCCTCACAGTTTTTGCTATCTTTCTATAAATATCTCCTACTTACCTACAGACAATGTATCTATACTGAGGGGCCCGGACTGGTTTTTACTCGTTCGATATTTGATGAGCCGTTTAAAATTTAAACACAATACTGTATTATTTTAGGAAATATTACTATAATAGGATGACATACGAAATTTAGTGTCTGTTTGGGAAATTTTAAAATAAGTAATTTATGACTTAAAATTAATAAGTGACTTAAAAGTGATAAATAGATTAATACTTATAAGTTATGTAAGTGTTTGGTTAATTTTACTTATAAGTCAGATTTTTTTTAACTTAAATGAACTAAAATAAATAATTTTTAAATATTATTATCTTTATTCATGACTTTTAAATTAACTTAACATTTAAAAACATATATTTAAAAACTAGAATTAATAAAAAAAAGTAAAAAATCAAAATAAGTTGAGAAAAAGTACGTCATTACTAACATTCAACTTATCAGCTTATAAGTTGTAAATTCAACTTATAAGTAGGGTCGACAAACAGTTGGAGATAAGTACTTACGGGCTTATAAGCTATAAGTAACTTATAAGCCCGTTCACAAACAGACCCTTAAACAAATTGTAAATATACTTAATTCTGTAATGAAATTATTCGAATTTAATTTAAATTATCTTCTACATTGTGATTTTTTTATTTTTCTATTTTTTTTTAAAAAAGGTGGATATTATTGATTGTTGGCATGTAATTGTCGAGAGATGTTGGAATTCTAAATTGTTAGTATGTACTAATAGTTAAAAATGTTGCAATTGATCAATTAAAGTTATTAAACTTTTTATATTAATAAGTTTTAGATAAAGGTCTTTCATAGTAACCACATCACAATATGAAAATTGCAATAAAAAAGCAGTTGAAGAAGGCCCTCTTTTTAATTTCTCGCCTAACCAATCAATAAAAATCCATGGTGATCTGGTATGACAGGCTTTCGAAAATTCTCATCCATGAGTATTGACAGCTTCCCAGAGCAATCCCCTGGCCTGCATTGCAGCAGTCTTGAGTGTCTTGAGAGTTGTTACATTAGCCTCATAGAATGACAGGCTCCTGTATGGCAAATTGTGCTTCTTGCAAAGCTCTTTCACTAGAGGAGAAATGCTCCTCAATTGTCCCCGAGGTAGACGAGGAAACAAGTGATGCTCAACCTGAAACTGCAGCCCTCCGTAAAACCAATCCATCCATGGATAACACGTAATGTTGATTGTGCCTTCGGATTGTTTTTCAAACCAATTAGTACCCTTTGGAGGACCTACGTAGGTGTCTCCAGCAAAATGGTTTAAAGTAAATTGAACATGTTGTACTGCACACACGCAGAAGCTTACCAGCACGAACATGATTCTTTCTGGCCAATTAGGCAAGCACGAAATAAGTAGAGGAAACCAAGTCCAGAACACTAGTGTTCCAAATATGTTAAGCCCTCTATCTGCTATCTTTCGCTTTGAGGTCAGCAATAACAAAGTCTGCAAGTACAGATTAACCCTTGCAACACACATTACTGGATAGTAGCTCAAATGCTGATAACTAATAAAGAATTTCGCCACTGGATCAAATGTCAATTTCCTATCATAAAACTTTGATGTAATCGACTGGAATAATGTGTCAGAAACTGCAAGCATCGGCAAATGTTGGAGGTCAGGGTCATAGTCGAGGCTATTGCAAGCTATGTGGTGAGCATTATGAGTCCACTTCCACCACGCAATGCTTATACCAGTAACACAGTTCCCAATTAAAATCCCAGAAATTTTGTTCCATCTGCGACTTGTCAATGCTTGATAATGCCCTGAATCATGACCTAAATACGCCATCTGAATCCACGAAAGTCCCAACATTGCAGCTGACAACATATGAATACTGAAGCTGTCTGATTTCAACACACCATACACACATCCAAAGAACAACAAAGTAGCAAAACAAAGTAAATAGGAAAAAATATGGCCTTTTTGCTCAAACACCCCAGCTTTCACCAGCACAGAAGCAAGTTTCCTGTAATCTTTTGACACATCAGACACATTGTAATCTTTGATATGATGACCATTAAAGAACTTGTCAAGACGTCCCCAAACAATTGCAGGATGAAATGCGATGAACGCATCAGTCACATCCTGGCCACCCATATTCAAGAGAAGGACATCTCCACCAGGGTGTATCTTAGACCATTGCGTGACATCGTAAACCTTGCCAAGGATAGAAATCCAGAGGTCATCAGGATTGTTATGCTTCTCCAACTCTTCAAATGTAATGTACTTTTTGTCACCAACCATAGAGCCCATTTCTGGAAAAACAAACTCCAAATTTGTTAATTATGTAAAAATAAATAAATTCAGACAAGCTATTTCAATCACCAATGAAGAAACCTTTTACCAAATATGACCATGAAAATAATAAACACTTGTATGGCTAGATTATATTACCTTACAATACTGTTGAAAGTCATACATGTTCTGTTTTCTATTATACAAAATTTAGTGGTTAAGCCTAATTTTCTGGTTCTCGGTTCTATTATCCTCGTTTGAAAATAATCAGAATATATAAGTTAAGCTAGGGAATTAAAATAAAATATAATAGTTTGAAGATATAATTTCATAAGGTATTAAATCCTGATGGGCCAAAACACTGCTGTTAAGAAACCCCATGACTCATGACAAGTAGGACCCACAGATTAAGGGAGAAAAGGTCAGGTAGCCATGTGATACAGTCTAACTAATCATAGTAAAATTACCAAAAATAGGATCTTATGTACAATAGAGGAATATGCCCACTAATATTTGATAAACCTGAAAGTAGGAGGTTTCAATTAAAATACAATAAAAAGGTATGTGTAGTCATTAGCAAATAATCAGGAGCCACAAACTTTGTTATGGTGTGTAATGTATATGAAGAAATAGATACCCACCAGCCACATGTCTATTACATGTCCCCACTGACCTAAAGTAGTAAAAACAAATTTGTAAGGAAAGGCAAATCATCAACTTATCAGTTTGTTGATATAATTAAGTACCAAATTAATATACAGCCATAAGATACCTCCAGTGTTTTAAGAATTCTTTTGCTTCTCATGCTAAATTTTATTATAGTTGTTTTTATTATAGTTGTTTATACTTGATTGTAAGGTATATAAATGACTTATTTTTTGTTATTCTGATTCTATTAGAACATATATTTATTAATTACAACACATATAAGTATAATCAGGAAATAAAAATACCAAATTAACAAGGATTATAACAGTACTCTAAAACTATAAGATAGATCCCTTAAAACTTATGAAACAGATCTATCTACAGAAATATTGCAATTAAACTAAATGTCATAATCATCACACAACTGTTGAGTATTGATTCCCTCCGGGGAGTTGAAATCATGTTGTAAAATATAAATCAAATTGAAGGAATGAAATGGTTCTCAGTGAATTATACATAATGCAATGATTACTATTATCTCAATCAAGTCCAAGTCCCTGTATTCAGGTAAATAACAATACAAAGTTTTATTTAATTTTAAAATTATATTAAGAACATTTTGATACCTCTTACCTTGCTCATAATTTGTAAACATTACACAGTACACGTTGTGCACAGTCAGATCTCAAATCAACACTTAATATTATATACACATAAGGATCCAAACTTAAAAATTCCAAAATGTGCTCTACAGCTCAAGTTCAAAAGTCCAGATTGGAGAATATCACATAATTAAAAACACATCCTACCAAAAACAGAGCAAAAAGGTAAAAAAAAAAAAACAGGACAATCCATTATATAGAAACCACATACTTACTCTTATAATAAAATACCAAAACAATGAATAATAAAAAACAAAAAAAAAATAATTTACCTTCAATAAGAGTATAAGGAGGAGAGATAGTCATTGATTAAAAAGCTATAATATATAGAGATGCATCCACAAAGTGTAAAAGCAAGGATCTGAAAAGATGGGGGGGGGGGGGGGGGGTTTGAGAGATGAAAAAGAGAAGGGAGAGATGAGTACTTGAACAGGAAGTAAAGGAAATAATGAGTTACTATATAGAGGGGGGGAGGTTTAAGAAATGTGAATCAAAAGAAGGAAAGCTTCACTGCAATGCATGTGTATACTAATGTATTGTGTGTACTCCTAGCCTAGATAGACAGTATCTACATTCCAGGCTTTTGCCACCTTCAAATAAATATCTACTTATCTACCACTGACTACGTACTTGCAGACAATTATGTGTATCAATTCATACATATATTCAACCGCGTCTCTACGTCGACCATTTCACGTTTTCGGCCATCTTTGTATTTTAGTGTTTTAACTATATTTTATTTTAAACCTATATATTATGTTACATTGGTCATGGGACTAACCTGGCAACGTACAGTGTCATCTATAAACGTCCGTATATTTTCGTATTTTCGTGTACCAAATTTTTAACTTGATAGCATAGGCCCAATAATAGGAAGGGCCCAGGACACGTGGCAAGAGCCCGGGAAGTACTCAGCTTTAACCTGGAAGGGCCCAGGACACGTGGCAACATCACCACCGTCCAGGTATCCGGGATCCAGAACGTTCCTACGGTCCGGATCTGGTAGTACTCTGACGCATCCTAGGCGTCCAGATGCCCTACAGTCCAAAAGGCAACAAAGGCAATACTTGGAAAAATTCGCATTGGCTCTTGTGCACTCGAGCAGGAAGCTAAGGCAATACTTCCAAGGCCGGGAAATCAGGTTAATCACTAATCAACCACTTCGCAAAATCATCCATAAGCCAGATGCCTCCGGGAGGTTAGTCAATTGGGCAATTGAATTAAGCCAGTTCAATATCAAATTTATCCCAAGGACAACTATAAAAGCCCAGGCGTTGGCCGAATTCGTCGTGGAATGCACCTTTCCGGAAATCCCGGAGACACCTAAACCCCGATCCGAAGAAGAAAAAGAGGCTAGCAACCGGGATTCTTGGACATTACATGTTGATGGTTCGGCTACAGCCGAAAGGTCCAGGGCCGGCCTGATCCTTTCCAGCCCGGGCGGATTCACAATCCAGCAGGCCATAACCTTCGCCTTCAAGGCAACAAACAATCAGGCTGAATATGAAGCTCTACTCTCCGGACTCAGGTTAGCCAAATCCCTTGGAGTAAGGAATTTAACAATTTATAGTGATTCTCAGATTGTGGTAAGGCAAACCAATGGTGAATATGTCGCAAAAGATCCCAAATTGGCCCGGTATCAGGAAATGGTTAGAGCAATCCTGGAAACCATCCCGGACTCAACCATCTTCCAGATAAACAGAGAGGAAAATGCGAAGGCAGACGAACTGTCCAAGCTCGTCCAGAATACTAGTAACGATGAGGTCTAGAATGAAATCCCAGATTCGATTTTCGTTCTCGAGGGAGTTTCAAGGGTGATTATGTATAAGCTAGAGCAAGAGCATGGGTCCATAGAATGATGGACGGAATAGCAAAAATATTTAAGCAGGTGGAATGTGATGTTATAATACTTGATGTTGATATATATACGTATACGTTTTGTTCTCCTATGCCAAACCTCTATAGTTCAGAGGTACATTCCAAGCCAAATATTTTATGGCAGTATTTTTTTCATATATACAATTCTCTTCAGTTCGTTCTTTTCTCTTCTTTTCATTTCATGTAAGCTGAGAAGAACAACCCTTCCAAAAGGGGAGGTAATACCGAATGACTATCTATCTGTGTGATAGAAGCCTAGTAGGATACCACATGTTGTTTAATTGCTTGTCAAGTACTAAAGGCTGGCCACCTTCTGTACTAACTATGCAATAGAATAAGTGTTCATGATCATAATGATCTCTCAATAAATTCTTTTACTTCTATACGAAGGACCAAGCTTTCGAAGATGATGGCAGCTAAAGATGAAGTGGTACCAAGTACGATGGTATTCCTATTCTAACGCGTTCGTGATACTAAGGTTGACGCGATTATTAAAAGGTTATAAAACTCTAGCGAGTAAAGGTATATCTAGAATAGTATTCTGTACGGAAGATAGTACCGATTACGAACTGGAAAAGAATGGGTATTGAGAAGCAAAAGCTATAATGTTAAAAGCTATGATGAGAGTCTGTGAAATAGACTTGAAAGAATTTTGAATGATCACTTAACGCGGATTGAGTTTTCTTACGATAATAGATCATATGTCATTATCGAGATGTCGCCTTATGAGATCCTTGAGGGAACACAATGTCGATCTCCCTTATGTTAGGATGAAGTTGCAGAGCGCTAGATGCTCGGACCAGCAGTGGTCCAAAGGACCAGGGATATAATAGATCTAATCAGAGGGCGGCTGGTAGTAGCCCAAGATGGACATAAGAAGTATGTTAATTTGACACGAAAGGACAAAGAGTAGGAAGTAGGGGACCTAGTGCAGTTATAGGTATTCCCTTGGAAAGGATGGATGATGTTCGGAAAGAAAGGAAAGCTAAGCCCTCGAATTGTTGGACCCTTTGAGGTATTAAGACGTATTGGGAAGTTAGCATATGAGATAGCCCTACCCCCGAACTTGTAGCAAGTTCATAACGTGTTCCATGTATCAATGTTAAGGAAGTGTAATTCGAATGCCAGACAAATAGGGGCGTATGAGCGCATAGACATGCAACCAGACGTAACCTATATGGAGCAACCAGGAAGGGTTATAGATCAAAAAAGGACAAGTGCTTAGGTGAAGGGTTATCAAACTAGTCAGAGTTTGGTGGTAGAACCATAAAGTGGAAAATTGACTTGAGAGTTAGAAGGCACAATGCTAGAAAAGCATCCCCAACTGTTTTCTATTTGATTCCGGGACAGAATCCTTTTAAGGAGGGGAGACTGTAATAACCCCAATTTTTGGAAATTTTTGAAACCCGGATGAATAGTAACTTTTGCTGACAATGCTGATTAAGAAAAATTATCAGACCACGATATATAGGGTACTATTATGGAAATTCTAAGATCGTATTAGTATTCCATAAAGAAAATAAGTGTATGTAAAAGCCGTCGGATTTCGAAAACGAGCATTTTTATTTTTCCCCGAGATTTCCACCAGACATTAAGGGATTTAAGAAATTAATATTAAGATGAAGGATTTTAAATTCAAGGATTATAAAGGGGAATTAATTTAGGTATTAAAAATACCAAGAAGATTTTATCAATTAACCATTAAGGTATTTAACCAAACGATCAACGAGATTGAGTAATAACCGGACAAAGAAATGAATAACAACTCTTGTAAATACCTTTACAAGTGGCAAGGCAAGTGGATGGTTGATCAAACAAGAAACCAAGTGATAGTTAGGAAGGAATGGCTAGTTAATTATATAGTTAACTAGGGATGATCTCATCTCACCACAAATCACCAACACATGGAAAATGGTGAGATCATCTTCCACTAACTCCTTTGTTTATTATTAACCTAGAAAAATATCAAGACAACCCATCATTATCCACCATATTATTCCACCAACACAAGAAAGCAAAAGCATTTCCTCCCCCATTTCCATTACTCTCGGCCAAAACAGAACCAGCACATTAAAACTATTGTATCTCCTTCATTTCTCACTCAAATATTGTGTTCTATATCTAGTTGGAAAGGTATTCAGATGGCCTACAACTCTTGTTCACAAGTCTTGTCCAAATAATCAAGGTAAGACCCTCATTTTTACAGTTCGTTCAATTGGACTTTTAGAAACTTCAAAGCCTAACTTTGTGTTCTTAATTTCTTTGGAAAGATCAAGCTTGTAGGAGGCTCCCTAAGGCTTCCTAGACACTTAACACCTCCCAAGGAAGGTATAAACTTCATAACCTAGCCTTTAATTTATTTGTTATTAAGTTTAATGGTTGGTTTTGTGAAATGAGAAGCATGGATTGTGATTATTAGTAGTTTGGTTTGATTTGGAAGTGTTTTGGTAATTGAAGCTTGATTATAGTTCATAGGTCTTGATTGTGGTTGTTTGAGTTGAAAAACTTGGAGGTTATGGACTGATGTGGTATGTTTTAGGTGAAGTTTTGTTGTATTGATGGTTATGAGTTGGTTGGTGGTTAATTGAAGTAGTTTAAACATTGGTAATCGCGTAAACATAGCCGTCGTAATGCCCATTTTTATTCAACTGCTTGTTCTTAGTGTTCAGAAAAGAAAACTTAACAAAAAATCTGTAACATTGCCATTTTTAGCTAGAGCGTGTCGTAAGCTTCATTTTGATATGTGGATCGCTTGGTTCCGATGTACGGTTTAGGAGAAACGACCGTTTTAAGTAACGGCGTTTCGCGAACGAATCTTTACCCCTCGCTTTACTTTGAGACCTTGTTTAAGTCCCCTAAAAGACTAATTGAATTACGAAACAATTATGTAAGGTGGATTAGGAACGATGAGCCGAGGGTGTGCGAACGATTAACGCAAATCGTTAAGCGTATAAGCGAACATTAGGGTCTAAGTGGATAAAGTCTAGTTTCTTATGCGAACGTGGTTTAATTCCGGCTTATGTTATTGTTCATAGGTTACTGGACTCACTCTAAGCTTAAGTCTACCCCGGAGCACTCAGGCAAGTTTTCTACCCGTTATACTGTTGTTGTGATGTATATATGTATATGCATTATCTTGTGATAAGTGCATGATTGTTATTAGCAAATCTTACGATATATTGGAGCATGTTGATATGGTATATATGCATGTCTGTTTCGTAATCTTGATATCTAATTGTTGATTCAATTGCTTATAAGTTGCATAATACCTATGCTCTATACCCTTAGTATAGGGGACCCAAAGGTGAACATATTTCTAAATCGGGAGTCGATGTTCCCGAGTATAATATATATATATATATATTTATTTATATATATATATATATACAGATATAGTTTTCAAAACTATTAATCGAATAAGGTTTATTCGATAACTTTATTTTATTTAATGAATATTATTTTGAATATTTATTCGAGGACTTATGACTCCGCTTATTTTATCTAATGAATATTATTTTGAATATTCATTCGAGGACTTATGACTCTGCTTATTTTATTTAATGAACATTATTTTGAATATTCATTCAGGACTTGTGACTCCGCTTATTTTATCTAATGAATATTATTTTGAATATTCATTCGAGGGCTTATGACTCCGCTTATTTTATTTAATGAATATTATTTTGAATATTCATTCGAGGACTTATGACTCCGCTCATTTTATTAAATAATATTCTTTATTTTATTAAAGAATAATGTTCGATAATCAAACTTATTTTCGATTATTCAAATAAAGATCGTACTTTCGTATAAGTATATCTTTGGTTATTTATTATTCATTTCAAGTATGAGCTTTAAAACTTCTACTTCAATTATTTTTATAGAGAATATCCTTTATGGGAATATTATTTAAATAATAATATTCAGATATTTTCTAATATATCGGGACTGATTTATTTCATAAAATCAGCATTACTCCAAACATTCTTAAAAATGTTTTTGAGTCTTCAAAATGATTTTTAAAGGTTAGAGCGGATCCCAAAACTCATTTTCAAATTTAAGATCTTCCTTTTTGAAGGGGACTTGAATACTCACTCAAAAATCTAAGGGATCCGACTCTGTGGTGTATTTTATATTCGCAACGAGGTTGCTGTTTTGATAAATGAATTGATTACTTACCCAACATTCGGGAAGTAAGTCCATCTATTTGAGTCGGCATAAGCAACATGGGCTCAGTGGGCGTCCATAAAAGTGTAAGTGGCTCAGTGGGAGTCCATCAATGCGTAAGTGGCTGAGTGGCAGTCCAGCATAGGTCCTAATGCGGCCAGGGCGATGACCAGTGGGGAATTCGTCCATCTACTAGTAGAAAAGGTTACTTATTGGTATTTTTGCCTGATCAGCAAGATATCAGGTTTATGCTAAGGATTTCTTCTTTCCAAATTCATTGGATATTATAATTCTGTTTATATTTTTCTTAACAGAGGTTTCCGAGGAAAGTATGAGATATATATATAGGTGTATATATATATATATATCGGGACTTAATGAAGTATCTCGTAACTTCATTTCTTTTGAATGATATTTCAAAGATTGAATCTATTCAAATCTTATCTTGTAGTCTCATCTATGTGATGAACTTTTGAACTGGTTATACCTTGAACGGTGGTAGTTCAAGTAGTATTCGGAAAAGATATAAGTATATTGGAGTATCTTGTAACTTCATCTTTTCAAGTTATATCTAGTAAATGATTATCTAATGCATGACAAAGATTTTCAGAAAAACGTTGAGACAAGGTTAGATATATGAGATCACCTTGTAACGATATTTTATATAGTTATATACTGGAACTCTGTGTGTATTATGCATGGAAGAGGACTTCCAAGATTTGGGAAGTATATATGTATATATATACTGAATATTTTGCGACTTTGTCGCATTAAGATTTCAAACTTGGTTCATTTCTTCTTGACCAAGACTTTCATGAGTACTATGAGAATGCTCATATATTGTTAATTATTATATATATTATTTCGGTGGGCTTGTTGCTCACCCTTGCTTTCTTCTTTCATCACACAACAACAGATAGAAAAGATGAACAGGACCAAGCTTCCAATTCGCAAGCGGTTAGGAAACGTTCCGCAGTTTTCTGGAAGCGTTGATGCCGCTGTAGCTGAGGTAGAAATTACCAATAGGCTAGGCTTTCAACTTCTGATGTACCAGACTTATGTATCTATATGAATTGTAATAATGGCAAAGAAATGTAAATTTATTCAGAAACCCTTTTAAGGTGTAACGGTTTATAACTGTGGAATAAAATAACTTGTGTTACTTTTGGTATTCATCTCCGAGACTATAACTTGTGGTGTGTCTGTGTATATTGTGGGGTCACAGTACTCAGTAGTTGGTTGACTGTTAAGATTAAGTATTGATAAGGGAAACGGAACTCATGACAACCCGAATCCCCGACCCCGGATTTGGGGGTGTTACAGAAATGGTATCAGAGCTAAGCGTTATAAACCTCAGAGATGATGTGACGTTAAAATAATAAGTTCACTAAGATAATAAGAACTCTTGCCAAGTTCATAGTCGGACTACCTAACGTAGTACTGACAGTTAAAACCCTTATGGGAACCCTTATAAATATCGTGATAGAAGTGTAGTTCGTTATCGTATATGGTAGCGGGACTCCGAACCCTGAGGTTGAGGAGCAACATCGCGATGATATTTTACTACATATTGGGGATCAGATTGTGGATCCGATAGAGCGTCCTAACAAGGGACCGGATGATGTTCATATTGAGGATGTAGCGGTTGAGGATGTTGTCTTAGAAGGGATTGTTGCTGAGGAGGATCCTGTGGGGGATCCTGACAAGAATGAATAAAGGACCACTGAAGAATTGATAACCATGGTTAGGGAAACTACTAGAGGTAGGATTGGTCGGTCACTACCGGAGGTTCGTTCAAGTTTGTAAAGATAGTAGCCCCTTTAACGCGGCTTACTCATAAGACTGAGAAGTTCGAATGGACAGAGAAATGCGAGAACAACTTTCAAGAACTGAAGCAAAGGTTGGTGACGGCTCCTATGTTGGCGTTACCGGATGGAAAAGGAGATTTTGTGATTTGTATTGACGCTTCGCATAAGGAATTAGGGTGCTTCTTATACAACACAACAAGGTAATCGCGTACGCGTCAAGACAATTAAGGGAATATAAAATTCGATATCCTCACCCATGAGCTTGGGCTTATGGCAATAGTTTTGCCCTAAAGATTTGAGGCACTACTTGTATGGAGAGAAGTGCGAGATTTACATAAGCCATAAATGCTCTAGTACATTTTCACGCAGGAAGAGCTTAAAATACGCCAGAGGAGGTGGTTGGAGCTAATCAAGGATTATGATTATGAGATTCTTTATCATCCAGGGAAAGCCAAAATGGTGGCTAATGCCCTTAGTATAAAGGAGAGACTCAAGATGAAAATGTATTTGGGGAGAGTTGATAAGAGATTTTGAGAAAATAGAAATAGAAGTGAAGGTAATCGGAGCCGATACCGAAAAGCTGTTTGAGATTGTAATACATCCCGAATTATTGAAAAAGATCATATTGTGCCAAGAAAAAGTAATGAATGAAGGCAGAGAGTCAATGACTGGAGAAGAGATCCATATCAAGAAAGAAAGAGCCCATAACATAATGAAATGGAAAACAAGGATTTTAACGTATAAGATAACTTTGATTATGGGGGAAGGATGAAACATTTCATATCGAGAAAATAGAAGTCGAGCAAGATAGGGAAACCAGGACGGTACTCCTATGGGGAAATTCATGGAGCTGCCTAAACAGAACTTATACTTTTACCCCCCAACCACCACCCTGAGGAAACAATGTAGTGGGAAATTCTTTCAGGACCTTTAAGTCGCTAAGCTCTCAGTGTTCCATGGAACAAGTTGACCCAATCGAGGCAAGAGCCTAGCTAAAGGAAATATAGGAATCATTTGAGATTCTAAATGATTGACGAAGCGAAAAATACTGTTTTTTTTTCACTTACCTTCCTAAGAGAGAGGCCACCCGTTGGTGAAAGGCCAAGAAAGACACGGGACCAGACGTTATAATAAACCGATTAAAGTTCAATCAATTATTTTGGGGAAAGTACTTCCCAAGATTATAGAGATAGTGTAAAAGCTTTAGAGCCAGAACCAAGGCAGACGAGTATGATGAATTATGAATCTAAGTGGTAAAAGTTGGCAAGATTCGTCCTGAGGACACGAATCCCAGAACAACGTGATGTTTGAAGTCAATGATTAATGGGTTCATGAAATGATTGTAATAAAAAAAAGAAACTGAAGTGGAAAGGAATATAAAGGCAATCGAGTTTGAGGAATGATAAGGGAGTTGGGTATGAGGAAACCCTAAAGACTCGTAGCAATAGAAATAGAAAAGTATGCAATCGTCAGGATGAGCGTGATTCACCATGAGTTAAAGTTGATGGTTGAAGGCATAAGAGATACATATATCTTATCCCCTTTAAGTTGGGAGGATTCGAGGAAACCTTGAGATAGTTTGAAGGATAAATAATGAGACGCAGATAGATTGAGGAGACAAGAAAGTAAGAAATTAGGAAATTGGATGAAAGAATTGACCTTCAAGAATGTGAAGTGTAAGTAACGCATGTGAATTGATACCCAAAAAGGGGACACCAGGTATAAAAGATATCCCAACATTGAGATGACTGTTGAGATAAATAAAAGAGGTAAATGAGTAGTTAGAACTAAAAAGTTCACGTTGAACACAACCAATATCTTCTAGAACATCCCTGTTATCATTACTGAATCAGGCAAGAAAAGCGGATAACCATTGTTATCTTTTGGAGGCCATATTGATTGACTTCATTTTGAATACAGATATTATTGTGAAATTAGGCATATACTATCGAGGTGGGAATAATTGAATAAGATACCCTTATCAGGGATATATGACTTGATTTATCCATGTAAGGATGCAAGTACCTTTTTAAAGGTGGAATTAAGGATATAACCTCAATAGCTTGAGATGAACCATGGGGGGATGCATAAAGGATGGCATTTCACCCTTAATAGGGACATTATGAGTTTGGGTAGTACGGAATGAAGGACTAAGGCAACAACAACCTTTAAAGATCAGTGGAAAAAGTTTTCAGAACTATATAGACAATGATTCTGGTATTAGTAAATGGTATCTTGATATGCCCTGTACCTAGGGTGTACCTGGTGAAGGATTTAAGGATAACCTTAAAGGTTTTACAAGGAGAAAGGTAATATTCAAAGTTCTCAAGAATAGAAATTTTGATAAAGGAAATATGACGTAATTATAATAATGCCAGGTGGGGCACGTGTTGGACCATAAGAAAGTATAGATCGACCCAATGAGGGTCGAGATTGGTGAAAACGAGAAGGACCCAAGGTAAGAGACGTCCTAAGTATGATCGAGAGTCAGTCGTGACAATGTTCACATCTAAAGACTAAGGCAATGACTTATGGAAAAATGGTGATTTTTTTTCTCACCGGGACTTAAGAAAAGCATTTTCACATAAGCAGTGATTGAAATGAGGTAGAAAATTTAGTTGGAGGTGGTTAAAATGACTTGATTGTAAGGAAATTTTGCTATCAGGAAAGGCTAAAGAGGTGGTCGACACTCTAAGTGTAAGAGAGCAATTATAGGCGCTCGTGCCAGAGGAATACAGTGACGATGGTTAAAGTCGTGAAGGCTGTATTATGGTTTGAAAGATTGACATTCCTTCTGATGACTATGCGATACTCAACCGTAATAGTAGTTTAGTAAAGATTTAATTCATGTAATGGCCGTGAGCGGGCTATCTATCTTAGCCTATCTTGAGATAAGCCAGGACCATGTTACGAAAGGACTAAATGGACCTTTGAGCTTCATGTCTCCCAATAAAGACATATGGTTAATAATGGTATTAACCTGATATCGTTGCTTTCATTGAAACTCTTCTGCAATTTTATCTGCTTCATGTCATATGTACATCAAGTTCAGGAGTGTTCTTCATGAATCATGAACGGTGATCATGTTGACTCCTTAGAAAAATTGGATACGATAGCTATGGACTTTGTATGGTTAGATATTAAGATTTCATGGAAAACGAATGACTATAGTAGGTCCGTGGTGGACTATAGTAATGCAGCAATGATTCTGCGAGTAATGAGCCTATTACAACCGTGAGAGTTGTATTGGAATGGATGTTAAGATTGAGTACAACTAATCGGGTCGTGGTGATGTATAAGTTATTAATGATAGACCGACTAAGACGAACATTTACCTATGATATATTTATTCCTTCTTATCGATAAAGAGTAGTATTACCCATACGAAGAAGGTTGTGGTATAGAAATGGATTCTAGTAACGATGAGGTCTAGAATGAAATCCCCGATTCGATTTTCGTTCTCGAGGGAGTTTCAAGGGTGATTATGTATAAGCTAGAGCAAGAGCATGGGTCCATAGAATGATGGACGGAATAGCAAAAATATTTAAGCAGGTGGAATGTGATGTTATAATACTTGATGTTGATATATATACGTATACGTTTTGTTCTCCTATGCCAAACCTTTATAGTTCAGAGGTACATTCCAAGCCAGATATTTTATGGCAGTATTTTTTTCATATATACAATTCTCTTCAGTTCGTTCTTTTCTCTTCTTTTCATTTCATGTAAGCTGAGAAGAACAACCCTTCTAGAAGGGGAGGTATTGCCGAATGACTATCTATCTGTGTGATAGAAGCCTAGTAGGATACCACATGTTGTTTAATTGCTTGTCAAGTACTAAAGGCTGGCCACCTTCTGTACTAACTATGCAATAGAATAAGTGTTCATGATCATAATGATCTCTCAATAAATTCTTTTACTTCTATACGAAGGACCAAGCTTTCGAAGATGATGGCAGCTAGAGATGAAGTGGTACCAAGTACGATGGTATTCCTATTCTAACGCGTTCGTGATACTAAGGTTGATGCGATTATTAAAAGGTTATAAAACTCTAGCGAGTAAAGGTATATCTAGAATAGTATTCTGTACGGAAGATAGTACCGATTACGAACTGGAAAAGAATGGGTATTGAGAAGCAAAAGCTATAATGCTAAAAGCTATTATGAGAGTCTGTGAAATAGACTTGAAAGAATTTGGAATGATCACTTAACGCGGATTGAGTTTTCTTACGATAATAGATCATATGTCATTATCGAGATGTCACCTTATGAGATCCTTGAGGGAACACAATGTCGATCTCCCTTATGTTAGGATAAAGTTGCAGAGCGCTAGATGCTCGGACCAGCAGTGGTCCAAAGGACCAGGGATATAATAGATCTAATCAGAGGGCGACTGGTAGTAGCCCAAGATGGACATAAGAAGTATGTTGATTTGACACGAAAGGACAAAGAGTAGGAAGTAGGGGACCTAGTGCAGTTATAGGTATTCCCTTGGAAAGGATGGATGATGTTCGGAAAGAAAGGAAAACTAAACCCTCGAATTGTTGGACCCTTTGAGGTATTAAGACGTATTGGGAAGTTAGCATATGAGATAGCCCTACCCCCGAACCTGTAGCAAGTTCATAACGTGTTCCATGTATCAATGTTAAGGAAGTGTAATTCGGATGCCAGACAAATAGGGGCGTATGAGCGCATAGACATGCAACCAGACGTAACCTATATGGAGCAACCAGGAAGGGTTTTAGATCGAAAAAGGACAAGTGCTTAGGTGAAGGGTTATCAAACTAGTCAGAGTTTGGTGGTAGAACCGTAATATGGAAAATTGACTTGAGAGTTAGAAGGCACAATGCTAGAAAAGCATCCCCAACTGTTTTCTATTTGATTCCGGGACAGAATCCTTTTAAGGAGGGGAGACTGTAATAACCCCAATTTTTGGAAATTTTTGAAACCCGGATGAATAGTAACTTTTGCTGACAATGCTGATTAAGAAAAATTATCAGACCACGATATATAGGGTACTGTTATGGAAATTCTAAGATCGTATTAGTATTCCATAAAGAAAATAAGTGTATGTAAAAGCCGTCAGATTTCGAAAATGAGCATTTTTATTTTTCCCCGAGATTTCCACCAGACATTAAGGGATTTAAGAAATTAATATTAAGATGAAGGATTTTAAATTCAAGGATTATAAAGGAGAATTAATTTAGGTATTAAAAATACCAAGAAGATTTTATCAATAAAACCATTAAGGTATTTAACCAAACGATCAATGAGATTGAGTAATAACCGGACAAAGAAATGAATAACAACTCTTGTAAATACCTTTGCAAGTGGCAAGGCAAGTGGATGGTTGATCAAACAAGAAATAAAGTGATAGTTAGGAAGGAATGGCTAGTTAATTATATAGTTAACTAGGGATGATCTCATCTCACCACAAATCACCAACACATGGCAAATGGTGAGATCATCTTCCACTAACTCCTTTGTTTATTATTAACCTAGAAAAATATCAAGACAACCCATCATTATCCACCACATTATTCCACCAACACAAGAAAGCAAAAGCATTTCCTCCCCCATTTCCATTACTCTCGGCCAAAACAAAAACTAGCACATTAAAACTGATGTATCTCCTTCATTTCTCACTCAAATATTGTGTTCTATATCTAGTTGTAAAGGTATTGAGATGGCCTACAACTCTTGTTCACAAGTCTTGTCCAAATAAGCAAGGTAAGACCCTCATTTTTACAGTTATTTCAATCGGACTTTTAGAAACTTCAAAGCCTAACTTTGTGTTCTTGATTTCTTTGGAAAGATCAGGCTTGTAGGAGGCTCCCTAAGGCTTCCTAGCAACTTAACACCTCCCAAGGAAGGTATAAACTTCAAAACCTAGCCTTTAATTTATTTTTTATTAAGTTTAATGGTTGGTTTTGTGAAATGAGAAGCATGGATTGTGATTATTAGTAGTTTGGTTTGATTTGGAAGTGTTTTGGTAATTGAAGCTTGATTATAGTTCATAGGTATTGATTGTGGTTGTTTGAGTTGAAAAACTTGGAGGTTATGGACTGATGTGGTATGGTTTAGGTGAATTTTTGTTGTATTGATGGTTATGAGTTGGTTGGTGGTTAATTGGAGTAGTTTAAACATTGGTAATCGCGTAAACATAGCCGTCGTAATGCCCATTTTTATTCAACTGCTTGTTCTTAGTTTTCAGGAAAGAAAACTTAACAAACAATCTGTAACATTGCCATTTTTAGCTAGAGCGTGTCGTAAGCTTCGTTTTGATATGTGGATCGCTTGGTTCCGATGTACGGTTTTGATATGTGGACCGTTTTAAGTAACGGCATTTTGCGAACGAATCTTTACCCTTAGCTTTACTTTGAGACCTTGTTTAAGTCCCCTAAAACACTAATTGAATTACGAAATAATTATGTAAGGTGGATTAGGAAGTTGGTAGAGTACTCGCGAAAGATTCGCCTTAAAATTCATAACGGTGAGCCGAGGGTGTGCGAACGATTAACGCAAATCGTTAAGCGTATAAGCGAACATTAGGGTCTAAGTGGATAAAGTCTAGTTTCTTAAGCGAACGTGGTTTAATTCCGGCTTATGTTATTGTTCATAGGTTACTGGACCCACTCTAAGCTTAAGTCTACCCCGGAATACTCAGGCAAGTTTTCTACCCGTTATACTGTTGTTGTGATGTATATATGTATATGCATTATCTTGTGATAAGTGCATGATTGTTATTAGCAAATCTTGCGATATATTGGAGCATGCTGATATGGTATATATGCATGTCTGTTTCGTAATCTTGATATCTAATTGTTGATTTAATTGCTTATAAGTTGCATAATATCTATGCTCTATACCCTTAGTATAGGGGACTCAAAGGTGAACATATTTCTAAACCGGGAGTTATGACTCTGCTTATTTTATTTAATGAACATTATTTTGAATATTCATTCAGGACTTGTGACTCCGCTTATTTTATCTAATGAATATTATTTTGAATATTCATTCGAGGACTTATGACTCCGCTTATTTTATTTAATGAATATTATTTTGAATATTCATTCGAGGACTTATGACTCCGCTCATTTTATTAAATAATATTCTTTATTTTATTAAAGAATAATGTTCGATAATCAAACTTATTTTCGATTATTCAAATAAAGATCGTACTCTCGTATAAGTATATCTTTGGTTATTTATTATTCATTTCAAGTATGAGTTTTAAAACTTCTACTTCAATTATTTTTATAGAGATTATCCTTTATGGAAATATTATTTAAATAATAATATTCAGATATTTTCTAATATATCGAGACTGATTTATTTCATTAAATCAGCATTACTCCAAACATTCTTAAAAATGTTTTTGAGTCTTCAAAATGATTTTTAAAGGTTAGAGCGGATCCCAAAACTCGTTTTCAAATTTAAGATCTTCCTTTTTGAAGGGGACTTGAATACTCGCTCAAAAATCTAAGGGATCCGGCTATGTGGTGTATTTTATATTCGCAACGAGGTTGCTGTTTTGATAAATGAATTGATTACTTACCCAACGTTCGGGAAGTAAGTCCATCTATTTGAGTCTGCATAAGCAACATGTGCTCAGTGGGCGTCCATGAAAGTGTAAGTGGCTCAGTGGGAGTCCATCAATGCGTAAGTGGCTCAGTGGCAGTCCAGCATAGGTCCTAATGCGGCCAGGGCGATGACCAGTGGGGAATTCGTCCATCTACAAGTAGAAAAGGTTACTTATTGGTATCTTTCCAAATTCATTGGATATTATAACTCTGTTTATATTTTTCTTAACAGAGGTTTCCGAGGAAAGTATGAGATATATATATAGGTGTATATATATATCGGGACTTAATGACGTATCTCGTAACTTCATTTCTTTTGAATGATATTTCAAAGATTGAATCTATTCAAATCTTATCTTGTAGTCTCATCTATGTGATGAACTTTTGAACTGGTTATACCTTGAACGGTGGTAGTTCAAGTAGTATTCGGAAAAGATATAAGTATATTGGAGTATCTTGTAACTTCATCTTTTCAACTTATATCTAGTAAATGATTATCTTATGCATGACAAAGATTTTCAGAAAAACGTTGAGACAATATTAGATATATGAGATCACCTTGTAACGATATTTTATATAGTTATATACTGGAACTCTGTGTGTACTATGCATGGAAGAGGACTTCCAAGATTTGGGAAGTATATATGTATATATATACTGAATATTTTGCGACTTTGTCGCATTAAGATTTCAAACTTGGTTCATTTCTTCTTGACCAAGACTTTCATAAGTACTACGAGAATGCTCATATATTGTTAATTATTATATATATTATTTTGGTGGGCTTGTTGCTCACCCTTGCTTTCTTCTTTCATCACACAACAACAGATAGAAAAGATGAACAGGACCAAGCTTCCAATTCGCAAGCGGTTAGGAAACGTTCCGCAATTTTCTGGAAGCGTTGATGCCGCTGTAGCTGAGGTAGAAATTACCAATAGGCTAGGCTTTCAACTTCTGATGTACCAGACTTATGTATCTATATGAATTGTAATAATGGCAAAGAAATGTAAATTTATTCAGAAACCCTTTTAAGGTGTAACGGTTTATAACTGTGGAATAAATAACTTGTGTTACTTTTGGTATTCATCTCCGAGACTATAACTTGTGGTGTGTGTGTATATTGTGGGGTCACAGTACTCAGTAGTTGGTTGACTGTTAAGATTAAGTATTGATAAGGGAAACGGAACTCGTGACAACCCGAATCCCCGACCCCGGATTTGGGGGTGTTACACCGGGGTCCTATAAAAACTCAACCCATGAGTACTTATAAAATTTCTACAAGTTAAATATATTTACCCTAACCCGGGGTCCGCAAAAACACAGCCCATGTGTACTTTGAAAATTTCTATCAAATGGAAATTTACCCCTGCCCGGGGTCCTATAAAAACTCAACCCATGAGTACTTATAAAATTTCTACAAGTTAAATATTTTTACCCAAACCCGGGGTCTGCAAAAACACAGCCCATGTGTACTTTGAAAGTTTCTATCAAATGGAGAATTACCCCTGCCCGGGGTCCTATAAAAACTCAACCCATGAGTACTTATAAAATTTCTACAAATTAAATATTTTTACCCTAACCCGGGGTCCGCAAAAACACAGCCCATGTGTACTCCAAAAATTTCCTAACATATACGAGTCAATAAGAAATGAATAAAAGAAAATCACAATCATATTAAACTACCCGGGGAAACACACCCCGGAGGGCAAATCGAAATCATTCAGATTACAGACAAGTTAAAAAAGCCAAAAGGCTCAGTTCAGAATTGCTTAAACTAAAAACAAGGAAATAGAAATTACATACCAAAAAATGGCAAAGTTTTCAAACTTCTGCTGCAGGATCGGCGGGGGAGAAGGAGGCTGCTCCGGGTCACCTTCTAGTACGGGAGGCTGCTCGGCAAGTGGCGATCCGGGAAAGGGAGGAACATTGCTAGAGGTTCTGGCACCAGACTCCCTTGCCTGGATGGCTTCTTTCTCCTGCTCTAGTCGCGTCTCCTCCTCAATGTACTTCTCCAAGAAGACAGATTGTACCCTGAGGCTCTTCAACAAGATACTTGGAAGCGACATTGCAGCAAATCTGGATCTTCTCCAGGGCTTTGTCATTCAGCTCTTCGAAGTACGCGGGAGTGCCCCGGAACACTGCCAGAACCTCCTCGGGAGTGGGCCGGGCGGCAAGATCATCCTTCAGCTTCTTATTTTCAGCCCTCATCTCCCGAACAGAAGCCTCAGCCCGGTCCTGCCTCTCCCGGATCTCGTCCAAAAGCTTCTTATGAGCAGCAGCCTCCCTTGCACTTGCCTCCTTCAACTCCTGTATCTCCCGGGACAGCTTCTCGGATTCAGCCTTGTAAACCTCGGCAGCATCAGCCTTCGCTTGTAGGCTCCGGGTTATGCAAACCAGTCCTGCAACCCGGGAGTTAGCCTGAAAACAGTATAAAACGTGATTAGAGGACAAGAATACAAAAATAAGAACAGGGCAATTAAGAAAAAGGCTTACAGCAGTAATATCCTCCTGAAGCCCGACCAGGAAGTCGTCGAGAGGCTCCTTCCTGTACTTCTTCCTCTCCGTCGTGCTAACATAGTTCTCAAACAGCTCCCTCCGGCGAGTCTCCGGGTGAAACTAGCAAGCAGGGCTTTCAAAGTTTCCGGAGTATCCGGGGCCAGGTCAACAGCAGCCTTCTTCGAAACAGGGTCCTCGGATACATCATCACCTTTCTCCCCGGAACCCGTGGGAGCACTCTTCCTCTTCCGGGGTGCTGGGACCCTTGTCACATCCCCTTGCTGCACGTCCTCGACCCGGGGCTCGTTGATCACGATCGCTATCCTCCCCGGACGAGACGGTGCCACCTTCCGGGCCGCATCATCACCCTCGCCAACCTTCCTCTTCCCGGAGTCTAAGCTCGTCGTCCCTCCAATCCTTCGCAGCTTGGCCGACAGATCCTTAAGTTGGGCAGACATATTCGGGGGATAGGGAATTAACTTCGGAATACCTGAAAAGGAGACAACAAAATATCAGTCCCGGATACAAGCAACCAATAAAAGTTAGAATAACAAAATAAAGCTAAGGCAAAAGACTTACAGCCGGCAGCATGCATACTTTCATTGCTATTAAAAGTGTCCTGGGTCCATTGCGTCCCAAGTGCCCCACAGAAGGCGTAAACCATCGCGAGAGTTGTTTGCCCGAGCCGCTGGACCGGAAATCTATCTGTTTTAATTTCGAGTTTATGGAGTGGCATGAACTCCAGATCCCCACCCCGGACAAAAATGAACTCCCGGTGCCATCCCTTTAGCGATGTTAGCATGCTGACCGGGAGGACCATCTTATCAGATGGATATCCGCAGTCCTCGATCCTAAACAAGAACTCGTATATGGGTCGGGAGGTGGACCTCTTGATCCTAAAAATATGGTGGAATAGCTTAAAGGTAGGGAGGTAATTTTTGGCATAACAACATGCCAGAAACCAACTTATCCACTTCACCGAATTCGGGGCCCGCTGGGTGAAAGGAATCCCGTAAACATCCCGGCATAAGGATTTGGTGAATTGATGTAATCCGAGGTGCATGCCCCGGAGGTGCTCTAAGGGAATACCAACCCATCCCCCCTCTGGTCTGTGGTATACCCTCTCGTGCTCCTCGGGCCACCTCCATTGATATTTATCCTCAAGGTTAAATGCGAGCCTAAGGGCACTATCTACCTCGGCATCTGTGTACTTGTCCTGAATTTCTTTATGAATTGCCCCACACTCATACCTAGTCCCCGGGGCGGTAAAAAACTTCCTATTCATATCGTCCTCATCATAAGGCTCCCTACGGCCAAGCCCATCCGGGCCCCCATATGCCTCTGATAAATCTCGGTAATAAAAGCCCAAGGGCTTAGGATTCACTCGGCACTGGACAAAGTATTCGTCCACATCTTCCCAAGGCCCATCCGGATTGGAGAGGGTACCCCCGGGACCTAAGACTAGTGTCTGAGCCAAAACTTGTTGGGGCTGGTCAACCCGGGGAGGCATCTCTACGGAGCTACTAATGGAAGAAGAAGATGAAGGGTAGAAGGAGTTAAGTTCGCCTAAACCTCTAGGCCGTCCGGGATACCGATTCCTAAGGGTAGCAGTACGTTTAAAATGGGTATCTGGCATAAACTACATGTATCTATATAAACGCACCCCAGAGTCAATTCCAAACCCGAACCCAACAACAACAAAAACAAAACAAAAAACAGAAGAGTTTAGAAACAAATCGCGTATGTATCTTATCCCAGAAACAAGATCTACAGCATATACATACACATACAACTAAAAACATATACCAAGAACACACCCCGGGCCCTTCAACTTTTTACACTACGAAAAACCCACTTATTCGCATACAAAACTACCAAAATCCATGTTATTTACACAAATCAAGCACAAAACCAGTGAAAAAGATATGCAAAACCTATACAACTACACAGTTTCAAGGTTAAAACAGCAAAGCAACCACAGGAACAAGAAAGAATGGTGGAACAAAAACTACACAATGGCGAAGCAAAATTAGTATAAAACTATGACATGCACGGTGGTAGAACAGGAAAGATCAAGAAAGGAGACAAAAACTTACAAATTTGCAGGGGAAAGAAATACGGCTTCAACAACAAAGGCTCCAAAAATCTCTGTAAATGTTCTCTTGTCTCTCTCTGCGGAAGTATTTGCGTAAAAGAAAATAAAATGGGAGAGAGTGGTATTTATAGAAGGTAAAGAGGCAGGTGAAAGGTTTTGGAGTAAAAATTAACCCCCCCCCACCCACGTGGCAGAACCCAATTGGTCCCAAAAAATAACTGCACAACAGTTATTACATGAACTGTCACGTAATCATTACGTGGGCGCATCTTTTCAGGAGAAAAAAGGGGGAAAGTAAATAACCGGCACACTCAAAAGATACAGGTAAAATGTATGTATCTTTGACCCCGGCTGGAATCCCAACAGTCGTTTGACACCCCGGATTTGCAGCAGCAACTTTTCAGAGTCTGGTCAAATCAAATGTCAGGAGTGTACTTGTCCACCAAACCGTGCCCAAAATTCAAATTCAAAATCTACTAACCAAGTCAATCCCGGAGTCTCATTCCCATTTGAGCCCGGGGTTAGGGGCAACAAATCAAAAAAACCCCAAAATCTTTCTCAGTATTTCAAGGAATCCCACCTTGAACTAAAATAAAATGACTAGCCAAGTCAACCCCGGAGTCTCATTCCCATTTCACCCCGGGGTTCGGGGGCAACAAATCAAAGAACCCCCAAAATCTTTCTAAGTATTTCAAGGAATCCCACCTTGAACTAAAATCAAATGACTAGCCAATTCAACCCCGGAGTCTCACTCCCATTTGACCCCGGGGTTAGGGGGCAACAAATCAAACAAACCCCTGAAAACTTTTCCTGAGGCGTCGCGGCACAACGACAATTACTCTACTCCCCCATCCGGGTAAACCCGCATAAGGGAGTGGGGGGACAAATGATAGCCTATAATAATACAGACCCAATAATAGGGGCCCAGGGCCCAATAGCAAGAGCCCAGAAAGTACTCAGCTTTAACCTGGAAGGGCCCAGGACACGTGGCAACATCACCACCGTCCAGGTACCCGGGATCCAGAACGTTCCTACGGTCCGTATCTGGTAGTACTCTGACGCATCCCAGGCGTCCAGATGCCCTACAGTCCAAAAGGCAAACCTACGGTTCAGATTAAAAGGTACAAACCCCCAAACCCTAGTAGGAGGCCTATAAAAGGTAGAACAGAAGGAAGGTTACAGGTTACAATCTCACATACTCTCTCTTTCACCTATACATATACACACACGCACACATCATAATATATATTCGCATAATCCCCGTTTTGCCCTTCTTCTCCTTAAAACCCTTTCTCATTCTCACGCCGGAGGTGCCGCGGGGACGCCACCCCCCTCCGGTTCTGTTTTGTAAGTTCCCACCCTATAGCTACACCTCACGCCGCCGCCACTTCCGTCCAAAAGGAGTTTGAGTCTGGGCCCCGCAAGGAGAAGGCCCCGGGGTGATTTGGGCTTATCATGACTCAAATCCGACCCGAATTTGTATTCGTGTACCAATTTGGTGACATTAACCCGGAACTAATATATTCGTGTTTACCCGCTTTAATACACTAAAGTACACGGATTATATACCAAAAATATTAATTGTTAAAAAATACAATAGATAATAAAATAATAAAGTGCTCACTCGCGTAGTTAAGAAATAATAAAATATATTTTATTATCTACAATTATATATATGTTATTTTAGAATAGGTAAAATTCACATTTTGTATTTAGTATATATATGTATATTATATATTTTTAAAAATTTAATTAATTATTTATTCCGTGTATTTTCGTTCTGTGTCGTGTACTTATATTGGAAACCCAAACCCGACACTAATTATATTCGTGTTTTTTCGTGTTCGTGTACTTTCGTATCCGTGTACTAAATTTTTGAACCCAAACACTAATTATTCGTGTCGTTACGTATTGTGTTCGCGTGTCGTATACCAGTATTGTCAGGTATACGTGGGACAATCAGCGGTATCATCTCTATCCGTCAAACTTCAACTACTTCACAAATTTCATGTACAAAGCATATAATTTTTCGGATGGGTTCAATGTGAACAAAAATAATTCAATTCTTTGTCGAAAATTTCAGGTTTAAAAATTATTTGATTTATTTTTGTAATTCTTCACATAATAGGAAGAAACAATTGTAATTTTATAAAGATTGGTAATTCTTTTTATTTTTGCCAATTTAAGCGGAAAAAATTGAATATGGTCACTGGGTCACTGCTAAATCTTGAATTCTCTCATATTTTGATAGCATAAACAAACGAACATTACCAGACTAACCGAATTGAAAATCATGAGTTTTCTGTTGCTGGTCTACTGCCGGCAGAGCTGGCCAAACGAGCGGTTTGGCTCGGCCCGTTCGTAATTCGGCTCGTAAAAATTTGTATAATTCGGCTTGTAAACGAACGAATAATTATTCGGCTCAAACCGTCTAGTCCAACGATCCGAACACGAATTTTATTTTGTGAAACCGAAACCGGCCCGGAACCGGACCGGCCCGAACCGAATAATTCGTAAGCGAATAGAAATGCAGAAAGCAGGTTAACCGCGAATAATTCGTTCGTTCGGCATGCGACTTATTCGCCTGACACGCTCATGTAAAGAATATGTATAAACCTGCTCACCTTTTCCGCTTCCAATTTTCTTCTACTACCAACACTTTATACTTGTTTTTTCTGATTTTGTCAATCCTTAGGTTTATTCAAATAAAAAGAATTCTGACAGATTTCATTATTCTAGATTGTTAGAGGAATTTGTTGACTGATAGCCACCAAATCAGAGTTTCCATATATAAAATTCGGAAGAAAAATCATAATATTTCAAAAACTAACTTTATTTTTCAAAACTAACAAATTTATTTTTTCAAAAACTAACTTTTTAAAAATATGATTAAAAATAAAATTTTACTAATCTAATAATATAATGTTAAAAATGTTGAAATATGTTAAAAATCGATGATAATCTTTTTTAATATAAGAAAATGTAAATAAAAAACAGAAAACCAAAAAAAAACAGAAATTCACCGAAACATAAATGCAAAAATGTAGTTCACTGTACAAATAAAAATCAAAACATAAGTCACAGAACACAAACACAATTCTACTCGTTATTCGTTATTCGCCTATTCATTTATTCATTCGTTATTCGCCTGTTCATTCATTTATTCGTCAGATCGTCAAATTCGTTCTATTCGCGATCCGTTCACGGTTTCAAATTCCTTCTATTTAAACAATTGCTGTTACTTTTTATCAGTAAAACAGAACAAAGGCATCAATAGAAACAGGGAGTAACTCGTTCACATATATAATATGTACTCTGCAGTGACTGACAGATGCAAACATAGGTATTGACACAAGGCATAAATACAAGACAATGTTCTCTCAATTACTAGGGACACACAGAATGCATATTCCTGAAAATATCGAATTTAGAACAATTAGACATGATTCTTGATGGAAGCGCTATATCCACTTTGATCATCATAGAACTTGGACCAGAGCATGACTCCGCCATACTTTGATGACCCTTTGATCGCTGGAAGCACTTGAGAAGTAAGATCATTTACGGGGATGAAACCACTTCCAGCTGCATCAGGAGCTGCTGGTAGTCCAAGAAAGATCTTTGTAGCCGGAATATCAGTAGTCCATTGCTTCCACGAGTCTTCGAGATTAGTAGCAGCACTGGAAGAGTACTGACAAGGAGGATTGTTGTAGAATTGTACCCAAACATAGTCGAAAAGACCAGTCTTAAGGGCACCTCCAACCCATGCATCAGGATAAGGACACTGAGGAGCTGCAGTTAGGTAGACTTTTTTTCCGCGCTTACTATATGCAGAAAGGTATCTAGCAAGGTCATCATAGTGTTCGCTTGATCCTCCTTCGATATCAAAATCAACACCATCTAAAACAGCATTGCCAAGAGGCCGTGAAGCTGATTGCCCACCTAGATAATTGTTCCATATATAAGTTGCGACATCTCTCGCATCTGCAGCAGATACAAGAGAGTAACTCCCAGAAGCTCCACCTATAGAAAGTATCACTTTAATTCCTTGTGCTTGACACGACTTAATGTCGGAGCTCAGTGTAGTGCAGCCATTGCTGTAAGGATCACAATGGCCAGCAAGATTCAATTGAGGCGTTTGGCCATTTCCGAAGGTAGTAAGAAAAGCCAAGTTAACATATTTGTAGTTCCCAGTGGCACAAGTCTCTGCCAAGGTTCCTTCTTGGCCGTTTTGACCCCAGTATATCGAAATGCCACCAGCATCTGAATTTGTCGCAAGTAATAGCACCAGTGAGTAAACAAATGCTACCGAAATCGCTAAATGAGATGCCATTATACTTAAATTAAGTAGCGATAGTTGTTATAATTGTGTGTGTAAAAGAATGTGATCGTGCCTAATTTATATAGGAGGAAAACTTATTGTAGTTTCGAGTTTCCAAGGTACTGTTCTATATTCTCTGCGTAGCGTGAAATTTATTCAACATGTATAATATGATCCATATTTAAGTTTAATTAGCTTTACATGTACGGAGATATTGACATACACGAGTATCTGCACATTGCTAAAGATTTAGAAATCTATTCGAAATTATAGACTCTTATAATGTCCTTTTCTGCACTAGAACAACACCATTTATATTACTGTCCTGTCTTGTAACTAACATTGTTATAAATCTCAAACATTCAACCATCTATCATATACTACAACAATTACAAATGAGTAGTTGTGAATGATGCTTTACGATACCATATATTGATTATAAATGTATGATCAGCTTTGATTAAATAGAGATAATACATTGACCCGGTCTTACCACTTACAAAATCTAAAAATTATAAAATCTTTTAACTCAAAAAACACGTTAACACACATTATGCAACAATGTCTATAGTTGAAGGTTTCAAATTCCGTAGGAGAGTATCTGAAAACATGCATTTAATTTGAAATGATAGATTTCAAATGACTAGATTTGAGTTGTTATTTTATATTCTTATATTTATACCAATATATATTTGAATGTCTTGGATTTTGAAATTCAAATCCAAATTTCCGAACTGGTTATTTGATCAAATCCAAAATTTCAAATGAAATTTGTATACCCACGCAGACAAGGCAGTTTTATGGTTTTGGTTCCAGCGCTGTGAGGCTGTGACTTGGATGTCCAGAGTAGGTAATCTATTGTGGAAAAGCAAGCAGAGACCAAATAACTGAACTGATTAATTTCTCAAAAATTATTAGTTTTCAAATAAAGAGGAACCTTCCTGCGGGGACACCAAAAATAATGAAGTCCTCTCCTTGTATAATAATCGGAGGGTTGAAATGTAGGTGTCTTATAATAATGAAGATGCTGAGATCATGGTGAAAACTATCAGGAATTGCCCAAGGGTCAAGAGACATCTCATAGTGCTATAGCAACCTTTGCATCGTGGAGAAAGCTACAGCGCCAAAAAAAATCTCTTATCATGCCACAAATCGTGAAATTGCCCGAGTCTTGCAACCATTAGTCATTTATCAATAGATAATCAACGCAACATTGTTATTTACTTGAATGTAAGATTCACATGTAAAATGTCTTTATACTACAAAAATCATTGTTCAAACGGACATCTCATATCAAACACTACACGTGTTCGGACTATTTTTCGCCGACTTGGAACATTATAAACCATTAAACGGACACAATTGCCTCTGAGAGAACGTTCCTCTTTCGTTATTTATGTGAAATACTTTAATTCGAACACCACGACGTGCAAGTAACGTCGCATCAGCATATCCGATCACCAAAAAATTGACGGCACAATTTGATGCATTGATAAAATCTTAACTTTAAACTTGGTTTCTGACATTGGTGCTCTATTAGATTGAAGTACATATTGATCTTCTCATAGATAGCTGATAGCTCACACAAGCCATGCCACCATTTTAGATAATTCTTGTGTTCAAGTACAACAGATTGCAGAGCTTATGTTTCAAGGATGAAATCAAGCATCTATTGTTCAAATATTATAATGCTGATGACAGCATTCAAGTTGATAAGAATCAACCTGTGACCATCAATTACTATTATCGTTTAAGTGAGGTCTTTACTTTAGCTACTTAAACTAGATTGCTGCATGCCAAGATATAGTTAGAAGTCCAGTTGCCAGTAAATAAGGAACAAATGCATAAATAAAAACAGGGTTCAATGATTCATAGACGTAAGCTAACATATTGGCACAAAGGCTATAAACAAGATAGTGTTCTCTCAAGTACTAAGAATGGAATGCATATTGCAGGGGAGACTACAGATCTTTTAGACATGTTTCTTGATGGAAGAGCTGTATCCACTTTGATCATCATAGAACTTGGACCATAGCATAACTCCCCCATACTTGGAAGACCCTTTGATTGCTGGAAGCACTTGAGAAGTGAGATCATCTACGGGAATGAAGCCACTTCCAGCTGCATCAGGAGCTGCTGGTAGTCCAAGAAAGATCTTCGTAGCAGGAATATCAGTAGTCCATTGCTTCCATGAGTCTTCGAGATTAGTAGCAGCACTGGAAGAGTACTGACAAGGAGGGTTGTTGTAGAATTGTACCCAAACATAGTCAAAAAGTCCAGTTTTAAGGGCACCTCCGACCCATGCATCAGGATAAGGACACTGAGGAGCTGCAGTTAGGTAGACTTTTTTTCCGCGCTTGCTATATGCAGAAAGGTATCTAGCAAGGTCATCATAGTGTTCACTTGATCCTCCTTCGATATCAAAATCAACACCGTCTAAAACAGCATCGCCAAGAGGCCTTGAAGCTGATTGTCCACCTAAATAATTATTCCATATATAAGTTGCGACATCTCTCGCATCTGCAGCAGATACAAGAGAGTAACTCCCAGAAGCTCCACCTATAGAAAGTATCACTTTAATTCCTTGTGCTTGACACGACTTAATGTCGGAGCTCAGTGTAGTGCAGCCATTGCTGTAAGGATCACAATGGCCAGCAAGATTCAATTGAGGCGTTTGGCCATTTCCGAAGGTAGTAAGAAAAGCCAAGTTAACATATTTGTAGTTCCCAGAGGCACAAGTCTCTGCCAAGGTTCCTTCTTGTCCGTTTTGACCCCAGTATATCGAAATGCCACCAGCATCTGAATTTACTGCTAGTAATAGGACTAGTGAGGAAAGTAATACTGCCGAAATTGCTGAATGATATGCCATAGTACTTGACAGATAACCAACAGTCTATGTTTGCTTTTGTAAAGCATTGCAAATTTATCTACTTTATATAAGAGAAAAACTAGTATAAGTTGCGAAAGCAATGTTGTTTTGTAGTTATTAACCTATTATGTGCAGTATCGTGGCATTCATTCTATGTATATAAACTAGTAATCCTAACGTACATGTATTGAGATGTTAATATACACAAACGTTTGGACTCTTATAATGCGTTATCTGCACTAAACTCAGACCTTAACACAATTCTCCTGTCTTTTGCAGATGTTAATTGTTATCAATCTTAATTTTCTACTATCAGTAAAATATTGTGAGAATTGTACTTCATCCTTTTTAGTCAGCAAGCTTCAAATGGTGTTTTGTTTAGGTTGAGAATAATTTTTTGTAGCCCCCTTTTTTGTTTAACTTGCCAATAATTAGTTGCCCAGAAAACATCATAAATAAAAATGGCCGTATTGAAGGATCACTCATCACTATCAGATATGACTTTTTACTTATTTGGGATTGTAATGTTGTGCTTCCATCCAATTTTAAAGAATTTCGTTTTTACAAAAAATTCATAAAATTCATCTGCTTACATAATTAAAAAAAACTAGTAGATAACCCGTGAGAAGCACGGGCCTACATCAAAATATCAATATTTAATAATGATTATAAAAAAAAATTAATTTTTTTTATTAAAATATATAATAAATAAAATTGTACAATGATTGCAGTTTTCATTTTTAAATTATATGTATCTTTCATTAATTCAAATCTTATTATAACAACAAACTCAATGTTATTATCTATCTATTGTTCAAAAATACATAACTAATATTTTACATTAAACTTTAGTTGCAACACGATTGATGGATAATTTAACAAAAAATTAAATCAGTATCACTAAGTAATTGCATATTAAATTTCTTATTGTTAACTGAATTTGTATTTTTATATAGTTTGTGATTGCATAATTTTTTCTGATAAAATATTCATTATGTATGTATAAATTTGCAATTGGTGCTAAAATAACATTCTGTAGGTATGAATCTAGAAATTACAATGTATATACGATTTTGTTTATATAAAAATAATATAAATATGTGGTATATAAGAATTAAAAAACGGGTAAAATATTACGTATAGAATTATAAGTCATATATGAATAAAAAAAATAAAAATGGTATATTTAGAGTTATAGCAAGATTAAAAAAAGGTGAAGCCAAAAGTTCGTAAAATCGAAAAGAGGTGAAACCAAAGTATCCCTTAAAAGATGATTTCCTTATTAATTAATAATAACACCGTTTAAAGGATTCCATTTTATTATTTTAATAAAAAATAAAAAAGAATTCTACGAAAAATAGAAATATCGTAATTATAATATGATTTCAATCTATATTTTGTTAAAAACAATATAGAACTCTACATGAAAGAAAACTACAGGGGTGAAACCAAAATACGGCTTAACCGTACTAAAATGAAACCAAGTACCCTGTCAAGAAATAATTTGGAGTTCTACGAAAATAGAATTGTAATCATATTACGGTTTGAAAATTTTTATTATTTTCTAGTGGTAAAACCAAAATATATTTTTTTATAATATTCATACCATTTTATTAAAATGGAATTCTACCAACAAATTAAAATATTCTAAATTAAAAAATTTCAATTTAAACACATGGCCTATTTACTTGGCCGTGGTTTATATTTCTCGGAACCTATTTAGTTGAGTCAATTTATGAACTTATTTATTTTAAAATATATTTAAAAATAGGATTCAAACCTATAAAAATAATAAAAAATTATGGCTTATAAAAAAAATTAAAAATGAGTAAAAATAATATATATACAATTATAAGTCATATAGGAATAAAAAGGATTTAAAAAAAGGTGAAACAAAAAGTTCGTAAAATGGAAAAGAGGTGAAACTAAAATATCCCTTAAAAGATGATTTTCTTATTAATTAATAATAACATTGTTTGAAGGATTCTATTTTATTATTTTAATAAAAAATAAAAAAGAATTCTACGAAAAATAAAAATATCGTAATTATAATATGATTCCAATTTATATTTTGTTAAAAATAACATAGAACTCTACATGAAAGAGAAATACAGGGGTGAAACCAAAATATGCGTAATCGTACTAAGATGAAACCAAGTACCCTATCAAGAAATAATTTGGAGTTCTACGAAAATAGAATTGTAATCATATTTTGGTTTGAACAATTTTATTATTTTCTAGTGGTACAATTTTTTATAATATTCATACCATTTTATTAAAATGAAATTTTACCAACAAATTAAAAATTTCTAAATTAAAATATTTCAATTTAAATACATGACATATTTACTTGGTCGTGGTTTATATTTCTCGGAACCTATTTAGTTGAGCCAATTTATGAACTTATTTATTTTAAAATATATTTAAAAATAGGATTCAAACCTATAAAAATAATAAAAAATTATGGCTTATAAAAAATTTAAAAATGAGTAAAAATAATACATATACAATTATAAGTCATATAAGAATAAAAAGGGATAAAAATAATATACTTTGAATTATAAAAGGCGAAACCAAAAGATTGTGGAACTAAAAAATAAGTGAATATGTTTCGTTTATTAATAAAGAAAAATGGGTAAAAATAATACATATAGAATTATAAGTCATATAGGAATCAAAAACGATAAAAATATTACACCTAGAGTTACACCATGAATCATAAAAATAAAAAAAAATAAAAGGTGATAGAACCAAAAACTAAGTGAAAACAAAGTATCACTTAAAAATTTTATTAATAAAGAAAAATGGATAAATATAATTAATATATATATATATAGAATTATAAGTCATATAGGAATAAAAAAGGATAATAATAATATAGAGTAAGAGTTATAACATGAATCATGAAAAAGTGAAACCAAAAGGTGGTGGTACCAAAAATAAGTGAAATCAGGTACCAATTGAAAGGAGGTTTTCCTTATTAATAAATGTTATTATTAAAGCATGTTTACTGAAATATAATAAAATTGACCAACTAAATATGTTTATATGAACATTATATTTTATTTTTAAATTAAATTAAATTAAATTAAATTATACCCTAATAAATACCAAAAAATATTAGGGGTTAATGCATAAATCTTTGGTGAGTGCATAAATTTTTTAATGTAATATACCAGGGTATGTAATTGCATGAACTTAACTAAAAAATTATAAATATATTATTAAAATACACTACTTATTTGTATAAGAGCAACTCCAACACCCTCTTTATACACCCTCCTTAGTCATATTTTGAAGAATTCAAAGTTAAAATGATCTCCTAGGAGACTGCTAACTCTTCCTCGAAAACTTAAAATCTTCAATTCCTTCATCAAACATAAGGAGCATACTTCCTCTCCTCTTCTATTATATATATAATAGAGTAAGTGGGGGTTTCAATGAGACAATTTAATTAAGTAAAATAACTGTTATACCCCAAAATATAAAAAGACATTTTAACCTCATCCTATTTATTTCGTATTAATACCTCTATTATTATAAGATATTTAATTATCTACGCATTAATAACTATTTTTTTATTAAAACATACTTAATAGCTAATTAATCTATTACCTACTATATATATATAATACAACAACAAGCGAGTTTGTTGAATAAATTAATTTATATGACTATCATGTCCTTACTTAATATCTATAAAATATTTATTTTATATTTATTCTCACAATTAATATTTATTAGTTGACTATTAATACTTATATTATATTTGTTGGTCATAATTAATATATATTAATTGACACATCATTAATATGCTTCACCATTGTGTACTTTACATATACATTAACGTAAATATAAAATTTATATAACTAAATAATCATTTGTTAAAATTTATTAATTTTACATGATTAGTATACACATAAACATATTCATATATACACATATACATAGATATACACATACACACACAAGACTAGCATTTTAAAAGCGAATACTCGATCGGGCTACTAATTTTTACTCATCAATCATATTTTTGACACAAAAAATAATCTAACCGCAATTATAATATAAACACATAAAATAATCAAAAAAAGTAACGAATTATACATATTTTCATGTCCGTTCATAATTTAATGATATTTATTTCACACTTGTTCTTTCAATTAATACACTATTAATATTTATATTTTTAAATATCATTTAAATATATATCAAAAACTACTTATTTTGATTTAGATTTATGTTTGAGTAATAAGTCCATATATACATATATTTTTTCAATAATATTATTCATAATAATATATCATCCAATACTTATACGTGAGAAACATATCAAACATAAATCAAATTCAAATTAAGTAATTTTTTATATTTCAGTGAAATTTAAAATTCTAAATACGTATTCATATTATAAATTTGACAATTAATAACATATGAGTTAGATGTCAACTGAAAAAACTATGTATCGAGCATACACATGTGCATTGAACTATTTATGCATCTAATTAGATAAATTATATATAATATTGCCACTTTAACTATTATATTTTTATGGTACAGATAAATTCGAATTTAGACAAAGATTAAGGAACTTTCATATATATATATATATATATATATATATATATATATATATATGGTGCCCTTCCACAACCACAGGTGGTTCTAATAACCACATGCCGCATTGTTACATTGCGGGAGTAGAACAACTTTGACTCAATGCGGACTACGCAATGCTTCATTGCGGAAACTGCTTTGCTTCATTGCTGGAAAAAATTTAGTTTTATTTTGAAATAATTTAGTCTTCGGAAAACGACACCTTTCGATAAATAAACAATTTTACCAATACTCCATTCATACATTTCAGTTACTATCTTCGGTTTTTTTATGTTTTTCATTAAAACTAATATTTTAATTATTTTCTGATTATGTATCTAATTTAATTTTCTGTTTTTCATTTGATTATATATATATATCTGGTGGATACATTCACATCCACCAGAAAGTTTTTTAAATACTCGTGTTTTTAATTACTTGTGTTTTGATTTATCTAACTCTTCATTCCGCATTTTGCAAATCAAACACTTATATATTATTAAGTTAAAACCATTTTTCTTTAATCTCAAAAAGTAGCGAGAATTACATTCAACCCCCCCTCCCCTTCTGTAATTCTTGTTGTATTGTTAGAGACTAACAATTGGTATCAGAGCAAGCTCTTGAAACACAAAGAGTTTAAAGATCACAACAAACAGCAAGATGAACAAGAAGGATGTTGGAGTCAAGATTCCTTTTCTGGACAAAGATAATTACCATCACTGGAAGGTAAAGATGCATCTTCATTTACTTTCTCAAGATGATGCCTATGTGGATTGCATGGAGAGAGGTCCTCACGTATCAATGAGAGCTGCAACTAGAAATGAGCCATCAGTTCCCAAGCTAAGGCATGAATGGTCAGATCCTGATATTGAACAAGTCAGGAAAGACAAAAAGGCCATGAATATTTTATTCAAAGGATTTGATGGTGACATGTTTGACAACATCATCAATTGAAAGACAGCCAATGAGGTTTGGGACACCATTCAAAAAATCTGTGATGGCACTGAACAAGTTAGAGAAAACAAGATGCAGTTACTAATTTAACAATATGGGCATTTCCACTGTGAAGAAGGTGAAACTCTCACTGATATCTTTAGTAGATTTCAAAAGCTACTAAATATTCTGAAGTTGCATGGAAGAGTCTAGCAAACCAAAGACTCTAACCTTAAATTCCTGAGATCCCTTCCAAAAGAATGGAAACCAATGATAGTCTCCTTGAGAAATTTACAAGAATACAAGGAGTTTACACTAGAGAGACTGTATGGTATTCGAAAGACTTATGAGCTTGAAATAGAGCAAGATGGAAGAATGGAGAAAGGGAGAAAGAAAGGAGGGTCCATTGCATTGGTTGCTGAGTTAGAGAAAGAGAAGGAGATGAAGATAGAAGCTGTTGAGTCTACTTCAAAGGTCTGTGAAAATAAGGGCAAGGGGCTGGTAGCAGAAAATTAAGATTCTTTGAGCCAAGATGATATGGATGATATTGATGAACATCTTGAATTTCTTTCCTGAAGATTTGCCAAGCTCAAGTTCAAGAAGAACTTTATAGCAGCTAAGCCAAATAGAAACATGGTGGATAAATCAAAATTCAAATGTTTCAAATGTGGCTTGGCAGGGCACTTTGCCAGTGAGTGTAGAAAGTCAGATTCCAGCAAGAAAAAGTTTGAGCCTGTGAATTATAAACAGAAGTATTTTGAGTTGTTCAAACAAAAAGAAAGAACTTTTATTACACAAGAAAGTGACTGGGCAGCAGATGGTCTGGATGAGGATGAAGATGTCAGCTATGTCAATATAGCCCTAATGGCCAAGTCTGATGAAACAGAGACAAGTTCTTCAAGTAATCAGGTAATCACCACTAACCTTGCACATTTATCTAAAGCTGAGTGTAATGATGCAATAAATGACATGTCTACATAATTATATCATTTGCGTGTTATACTTAAGTCCCTCACTAAGGAAAATGCTAAAATCAAAGAAAACAATTTGTTTTTAAGTGAGAGGAATAATGTGCTAGAGTCTCAGTTTATTGAATTTGAAAAATTGAGAATAGAATGTAAGATTGGTAAAGAGGAATTAACTGAGTCCTTGAAGAAAGAAGAAATTTTGAAGAAGCAGCTTGATCGTGAACAGGAGGTGATTAAGGCATGGAAATCATCTAGAGATGTCCATGCTCAAATCACCAAAGTTCAAGGCATTAAGTCTTTTTGTGATACGGCCTGGAAAAAGAGTAAAGAGAAGCTATATACCAATTTGGTTGAAGGATTGCTAACAGATGTAGACTCGACGGATGATGAGAGTCATCCGTCAGATAACCAAAAAGGTTATCCGTCGAGTGACATAAATCCTCATCCGTCGGCTGTGAGCAAACCTGTGAGTAAAGCCAAACTTGCCAAGTTAAATGAAAAATATGGATCAGTTTCCAAAAACTTTATTTCAGGAAAATCCAGTCAAGTAAAGAAGGAGAAGAAGGTGAATGTTGGTCATCTGTCCATCAAGCAATTGAATGACATACTAGAAAAGATTGAGGTTAAGACAGAGGCTAAAAAGAAAAACAATAGAAATGAAAAAGTAGGGATTAACAAACATAACAACTACACACCTGATAAGTATGCTCCTAGAAAAATCTGTGTTAAGTGTGGTATTGTTAATCATCTGTCTGTTAATTGCAAACTTGCCATGCCTACTTCCATGACTGTACCACCTTCTTTTCCCAACATGAGTGCTATGCCTTCTATGCCTTTGAATGCTATGTGTACACAGAATATGAATGCACAATTTGCTAATATACCATTTGTACCTAATCCTTATTATGCTGCATTTAAAATGACTCAAATGCCATTTAGCATGCCCTACTGGAATAACATGTTTGCAAATAGTATGCCATTTCCTGTTAATCAAAATGTGCATGATAATTCTGTTTTAATGAATGGTTTCAAAGGTCCAACTCAGATGACTAAGGATGAATCTGATATCCCCAAGTCAAATGAGATCAAACCTAAGAAACAAAAGAAGAAAGCTAATAAGGCAGGACCCAAGGAAACTTGGGTACCAAAATCAACTTGATTTGATTTTAATGTGTGCAGGGAAATAGAAAGAATCTTTGGTACTTGGATAGTGGTTGCTCAAGACACATGACTGGAGATTCTACCCTGCTCACAGAGTTCAAGGAAAGAGTTGGCCCAAGTATTACTTTTAGAGATGACAACAAGGGTTATATTGTAGGATATGGCTTGATTTCAAAAGATAATGTCATCATTGAGGAGGTTGCCTTAGTGGATGGTCTCAAGCACAATTTGTTGAGTATTAGTCAGCTTTGTGATAAAGGCAATGCAGTAACCTTCACTACAGAAGCCTGTGTTGTGACAAACAAGAGGATCAACAAAGTGGTTCTCACTGGAGTGAGAAAAGGAAATGTGTACCTAGATGACTTCAACTCATCAAATGCAGAATCTGTTACTTGTCTTCTCAGTAAAGCAAGTCAAGATGAAAGTTGGCTATGGCACAAGAAGCTATCCCATTTAAACTTCAAAACCATGAATGAGCTTGTAAAGAAAGAACTGGTTAGAGGTATTTCTCAAGTGGAGTTTTCTAAGGATGGACTGTGTGATGCTTGCCAAAAGGGAAGGCAGATCAAAGCATCATTCAGAAAGAAGCTTGATTCAACAATTGAAGAACCTTTGCAACTGTTTCACATGGATTTGTTTGGACCAGTCAATGTGTTGTCCATCTCAAGGAAAAGATTTTCCTAGTAATTGTAGATGATTTCTCAAAGTTCTCTTGGACATATTTCCTAAATTCTAAAGATGAAGCTAGTGAAATCATCATCAATCACATAAGGCAAGTCAACAATCATCCTGATTTTAAATTTAGAAGAATCAGGAGTGACAATGGAACTGAGTTCAAGAATTATGTTATGAGAGTATTTTGTGAAGAGAATGGGATTATGCATGAGTTTTGTGCAGCAAGAACTCCACAATAAAGTAAAGTAGTAGAAAGAAAGAACAGATCACTTATTGAAGCTGCAAGGACAATGCTTGAAGAATCAAAGTTACCAACATATTTCTGGGCTGAAGCTGTAAATACTGCATGCTACACTCTGAATATTTCTTTGGTTAATCAGGCAAAATGCATGACTCCCTACCAATTGTTCAAGAACAAGAAGCCAACTCTAAATTTTCTTCATGTCTTTGGCTGCAAATGTTATATTTTGAGAAATCAAACTGATCAAAATGGGAAGTTTGATGCTAAAGCAGATGAAGGAATCTTTGTTGGATATGTTGTTGGTATAGCATACAGAGTCTACAATCTGAGAACCCACATTGTTATGGAATCAATACATGTTGTGTTTGATGATAAAAAGATTGAAGGACTACAAGATGGAGATTACCATGAGAGCCTCGAGTTTGATAATGTGGAGATGGTCAGTGATGACAGTGATGAAGAAAGTGATCAAGAAACTACAACTAAGGAAATGAAAGGCATATGTCATAGCCTATTTATTTATTCGAGGATTTAACTCAACTCAAATAAGAATGTAACAAGTAAATAGTGGATCTACCGTCAGAGAGATCTCACAAAGTAACATCTATCAAAGGATTCAGAAACAATGTTCATCTACAGACTTGAGGAATTACTTCACTGGAAGAAGCTCAAGAAATTGATCAAGCCTCAGTGATACAAATCAAGATTGTGGATTTAATCAAGTGACAGAGATCTCGTCAGGGTATCAGAGAATTACAAGGATTTAATCTGAAGAAAATCAAGTTGTCAAAGTCAAGACATGAAGAAATGTCACGGAAGTTAGTCACTCATAAACCAGACAGTACATCGAGTGTCAACATTGAAGTGGTGGAATTGATTCATAATTCTCAGTGATTTTCAGAAGAGTGGTTGCTGCTCAAGATTAGTATTAATTCTCTATTAATTAATTAAGTCATATAATTTAATTAAGAAAATAAATTATATCTGCAAAGATTAATTTATTGATTAATTAAATTTATTGATTAATTAATTCTGAATTAATATTAAGAATTTTCAGAATTTTAATTGGATTAAAATCAATTTTAATTCAGCAAGACAATTGAAATTGAACTAGCATAACAATCTGGATTGTCATACCGATTGTCATGCCAAGTCATTTCAATTGTCTCACCGAAAGTTCTACTGGAAGGAGATTGTCTTGCCAGCTTAGTTTGATAGTCTTGCTAGTTCATTTGATAGTCATACCGATTGTCATGGTAGCACAAATGATTGTATCACCGATTGTCTTGCTAGTACAAGTGATTGTCATGCCGATTGTCATTCCAGTTCAAATGATTCTGTTGATTGAATTATAAATAGAACAGAAGCAGCAGAAGACTTTTATCCATTCTCAAAAAACCAAGAACACAGCAGAAAAAGAAGAAGCATAATATTTCATTTTCATCTGCTAAATTCAAGATCACAATTTCTAGTTTCCAAGTTAAATCCAAACAACTAGAAATCATTCTCTTGTTCTTGTGTAACTATCTAGCGGATCAAAATCCTTAGAACTTAATCTCAAATTGCGTTTAGCATTTGAATCTTTTTATTGCAAAATTAGAAAAAGTTCATGACGAATTTATTCTAGATTTGTGATAATTAATTTGAGATTAATCCCTTGTAATCGATACAGTTGTTGTAACACCTTTCAAGTTTAATAATATTTTTATTTAACTTGAATTTTGTTTCATTTTTTTATTCCGCACTAAATTCGGTTATTCGGTATTGTTTGTATTCAACCCCCCTTCTACAAACACATTGGGACCTAACAATTGGTATCAGAGCCTTCTGATTAACGAACAAATCAAGATCCTAGACTTTTGTGATTTTTCAACTCCTTGAATTTTTATTTATTCAAAAATTCATAATGACTTCACAAAAAGTTGGAACCGTTAAAATTCCACTATTTGATAAAGAAAATTATATCATGTGGAAGAAGAAGATGCTCTTGATTTTACAAGTTGCAAATCCCAAATATCTGAACTTGTTAAAGAAGGGTCCAAAAACTCTGATGGTTATTGAACCAGAGGTGATAGAAAATGATGTTGTGATTACCAAATCTAGAACCTATGCAAGAGAGCCTGAAGATTTTACTCCTGCTGAAAAGGAAGAAGCCTCCTTGGATGCCAGCCTTCAATTAATTTTAATTGATTCCCTTGATCCCTTGATGAACAGACATGTGATGAACTGTAAAAATTCCAAACACATGTGGGAAACTATTGAGGTGGTTAATGAAGGCACAGAGGAAGTTAGGGAGAACAAGTTAGAGATCCTAACCTCTGAGTATGAACATTTTAAATCCAATCCAGGAGAAGGAATTACTAAAGTGTTTGAGAGGTACAATGCGTTGATCAACAACCTGAACATAAATGGAAAATATTATTCAATCAGGGAGGTCAACAAAAAGTTCCTTTTAACACTGCCAACTCATCTTGAACATAGAATCACTGCCATAAGAGAAGCTAGAGATCTGAGTGAGATTTCTTTGGATAGACTCTATGGTGTGTTAAAAACCTATGAGTTGGAGCAGATTCAGCAGAAGGAAGTCTACAGGAAAGATAGAGTGGTCAGCACATCTACTGCTCTCATAGCTGAAGGTCAACAACAACAACAATCTTAACAGTCGGAGAGAATGGTACAGTTTTCCAAGGCTGAGGAAAATATGATAGTAGCAGAATATGACCCTCCTACTACAAATCAATCCAGTGATTGATTTTTATTCCTTGGAAGAGCTGGAGCAATTGGAAGATGAGTCATTGGCCCAAATTGTCAAGAGATTTTCCAATGTCAGATTCAAGAGAAATCCCAAGTTCAAGTACAAAGCCAACTACAACAGATTTCAGATAGGTGGATCTTCATCCTCTAACACCAGTAGTGGTGGATACAAAACAGGGATGGTTGATCGGAGCACCATTAGAAGCTATAACTGCAATGAGTTGGGACACTTTGCCACAGAATGCAGGAAGCCAAAGCAAGTAAGGAAGAACTCTTTTGATTCAAATCAGAAAAGTAACTCTGAAAGGGCTTACCTGGCAAAGGGAAGAAGCTGGGATGATACTGATAGTGAAGATGAAGAAGATGAGAATCTTGCTCTTATGGCTATTGATGGAAAAGCTTCATCGTCAAGAAGAGAGGTAAAATTTACTGATGCTGAATTAGTTTATCATCTAGGAGGTTCCTTAGATTGTGCTCGTCGTGATAATGAACTGTTAAGTCAGCAGATCAAAGACCTTGAGAAAGAGGTCAATGAATTAAGACTTGTGCACATTAATCAAGACAAGTTAAAAGAACAAGTATCTTTTCTAGAGAATAGAGTTGACTGTTATAGACAACTCGAAACTATTCTCAAAGACAAGATCACCGGTCTTGAGACTAAGGTTAGAGCCTACTTCAATTCTTGTTCGAAGGCTAAAGAGTTCTACAGTAAGCAAGCTGTTAATCAAACATCTGGAATAGGTTATGATTACAATACTGCTATTGGAGAATTAGGCATAAACTCCCCTCCTCATGTCTGTGCTAAAGGTAGGGAAGTACCACATGTGCTTAAGGGTGTTGATGAACCCCTCTATAAAAGATCAATTGCTGAACCATTTGATACGACCTCCTCTATTATTCAAGAAGAAATGTGTGCTGAAGATCTTGCTAATGAGAAGGTTGTTTCCAAGTCAAGTGTGTCGAAAGTTCCAGTCAAAGTTGTGAAAGCAACTGAGACTAACTCAGACACACATGAGTTGGATAACAAAAATGCCATGTCTACCATGCATATTTTGCCTGTTGTTAATCTCTCTCATAAAGCATGTGGTGTTTCTAATTGTATGTCTTGTGCTTTTAATCTAATGTATGCTTATTTTAATGGTCAGCATGTTTCTAGTGATAAGACTACTCCTCGTCAACATGTGAATAATAAGAAGAATGATAGGTCTAAGACTGCTAGTCCTTCTAAGGCTAGAAAGGAGACATTTGTGCCTAAGCCTAAACAGAAATTTATTAAGGCTGTTTACAAGGTCAAATGTTCAGTCATTGAGAAAGTTGAGACCATTAAAGTTAAGAATGTTGTTTTGCCTGACAAAGGTCAATTCTACAAGTATGCCGGGCCCAACCAAGTTTGGGTTCCGAAGAAGGTCTAATCCATTTGAAGTGCAGGGCAATAAACAGGTGGAACCGGGAGTGTGGATTCTTGACAGTGGATCGTCAAAGACATATGACCGGAGATAGAGCCCTGCTATTAAATGTGGTTGAGAAAGTTGGCCCACTGGTTACCTTTGGAGATAACAGCAAAGGTTTATCTGAGGGATATGGCTGTTTGCAAGCTGAAAATGTTATCATTGTAAATTTGTATATTGTGATAGGTTATTATCAGGAAGCAGTATCTAACATATAGCACCAATGACGAGACTTGAGAATATTACGACATATCAGGCACCTGATGCATATTACACTTGGAATTGGACTCTAGTAAGATGTGTACAAGTGTACTCCTGGTTGGTGAGTCAAAAGAGGAAGTCAATGCATCACAGTTCATGGACTTTGTAGTTGCAGATCTATTGAACTATGCAATCTCTTCTTCACAATCTCACTTCAGGTTGGTATGAACTAGTGTACTACTCAAGCAATCGTCAAGGACATGGTATGGCACTCTAACTGAAGTTATAGTTTAATATGAACTAGTAGAGTCGGCATATTATTAACTCTCTTATCACCAGGCACAAACATATTGTTTTATATGTGCAGTGAGTTTTAGGAGAAAATCAAACTTCTTTCTACATTAGTGATTTCTTATTTCATTAAAATCTTTTGAAATCACTAGTGTACATCATTTCTCTCAAAAGATTAAATGTATAATTTTCATTCCTTAAAGATCTTAAGTACATTTTATCTCTATATTGCCATATGTTCTGTGATACAGGTTCAGTCTCCAATGGTTTTCTTTCATTGACAGTCATGAGGTTGAAAACCCACAACATCTATCCCAGACTGTAAAGACAAACACAGAAACAGAACCAACCAACACTCTCTTACCACTAAAATGAAGTATGAGTGAGCGTGAGGGAGATAGTGCCTTGGTGCACCACATATGGAAGTTTCTGAAGTCAACCCAGCAGCTCTGTCTCCTACAAAGATGAGTAGTATTTAAATCAAGACAACTGCTAGCCCCCATACCTCTTCTCAAAAAGATGTAATGGTTGAAAAGGCTCAAAACCAGTTACTAGATTCATTCTCTCAACAGGGTGCGTCTATTGAAATTTGCCTGTCGGCCAGGGTATCCGATGTAGTGTCACCACTTTAAACATAAACAATTCTTGATGCACAAGGAAAGGGTACACACACAAAGGATGAGTTGACGGAAATAAGAGTTTCGACCATTTTAAGGTCAGATTCGATTGTTCAAGGTTCTTTAATGGACCAATTGCCTTTACAGGTGTTAGGAGAGGATACTGATCCAAACGCCATATATCAGTGGTCAGTGTCTACCTCCCCAGGCTTAAATCTTCTGGATGCATCTGTGGATAGTGGATCTGACATAGGTGCAGATCGGCAACTTGTCGACAATGATTCAGATATTACCTGATGAGTCACAAGGAAATGTCTTCACAGACATTAGAAGGGAACTTTGATCTTTATGCTAAATTCGTTGGATCATTGTTTACCTTCCCAGAATTCAAATCTAGAACCCTAAAAGGGAAACTAGCAACTTGTAGATTATGACTCAGATTCATCTGACGAGTTTAACAAGGATGGGGATTTGCGAACTCCCATTGCACCACCTGTGACCTCCTTAAGGATGACTAAGGTGATTTTCCTTGCAGGTACAGCTGAATGTTGGAGCTATGAGAAGAGTGATACACTTGTGAGAATGAGTGTAAACATGAGTGGAGAGAAGAGTGAAACACATGTGAGGTACACTAAATAGAATCACACACTCACAGTGAGGAAGAAAGATGAAACTACTTGTTATTTCTTTTCCAACCAAGTGAAATATGAGAACTCCTTCAGACAACGACATACATTCCTTCTCTAAGGGGGAGATAAAAGCTTAAGTAATAGTTTGGAGGATTCCTCAACTAAGGGGGAGAAATAGCAGGGAGGAAGAAAAAGATCCTACATATGTACACTACACCACACCATTGTTATTTGTAACTATGGATCCTATTGTACGGGAGAGGTGGTAAACACAAGGTGATTTTCTTCATAAGGGAAGAAGCTGTTTTCCAAAAGGGGAGTACCATTGGTTTTTATCTGTGGATCCTATTGTACGGGAGATGTGGTAAACGAAGGTGATCTTCTTTAATCAGTTGATTCTCATAGGGGGAGAAGCAAGAGAGATATGCGCTTCTCAACAGGAAATGTGGTTGTACAAAAGAAGATGAAACTACTTGAAGATATGTTCAGTCTAGAGGAACATATATTTGGAATCTGGAAAATGTTAAATGTTATCCATAACTTTTCTGCTATTTACTTTGTATTTCTGTTTATATCTTTTTCTTATTTGTTAGTTGAGTTATCCTCTAGGTATTTGTTGTTATTGTCTAACAAACAAATAGGGGGAGATTGAAAGGCATATGTTATAGCCTATTTGTTTATTCGAGGATTTAACTCAACTCAAATAAGAATGTAACAAGTAAATAGTGGATCTACCGTCAGAGAGATCTCACAAAGTAACATCTATCAAAGGATTCAGAAACAATGTTCATCTACAGACTTGAGGAATTACTTCAGTGGAAGAAGCACAAGAAATTGATCAAGCCTCAGTGATACAAATCAAGATTGTGGATTTAATCAAGTGACAGAGATCTCGTCAGGGTATCAGAGAATTACAAGGATTTAATCTGAAGAAAATCAAGTTGTCAAAGTCAAGACATGAAGAAACGTCATAGAAGTTAGTCACTCATGAACCAGACAGTACATCGAGTGTCAACATTGAAGTGGTGGAATTGATTCATAATTCTCAGTGATTTTCAGAAGAGTGGTTGCTGCTCAAGATTAGTATTAATTCTCTATTAATTAATTAAGTCATATAATTTAATTAAGAAAATAAATTATATTTGCAAAGATTAATTTATTGATTAATTAAATTAATTGATTAATATATTCTGAATTAAAATTACGAATTTTTAGAATTTTAATTGGATTAAAATCAGTTTTAATTCAGCAAGACAATTGAAATTGAACTAGCATGACAATCTGGATTGTCATACCGATTGTCATGCCAAATCATTTCAATTGTCTCACCGAAAGTTCTACTGGAAGGAGATTGTCTTGCCAGCTCAGTTTGATAGTCTTGCTAGTTCATTTAATAGTCATACCGATTGTCATGGTAGCACAAATGATTGTCCCACCGATTGTCTTGCTAGTATAAGTGATTGTCATGCCTATTGTCATTCCAGTTTAAATGATTCTGTTGATTGAATTATAAATAGAACAGAAGCAGCAGAAGACTTTTATCCATTCTTAAAAAACCAAGAACACAGCAGAAAAAGAAGAAGCATAATATTTCATTTTCATCTGCTAAATTCAAGATCACAATTTCTAGTTTCCAAGTTAAATCCAAAGAACTAGAAATCATTCTCTTGTTCTTGTGTAACTATCTAGCAGATCAAAATCCCTAGAACTTAATCTCAAATTACGTTTAACATTTGAATCTTCTTATTGCAAAAATAGAAAAAGTTCATGACGAATTTATTCTAGATTTGTGATAATTAATTTGAGATTAATCCCTTGTAATCGATACCGTTGTAACACCTTTCCAGTTTAATAATATTTTTATTTAACTTGAATTTTGTTTCAATTTTTTATTCCGCACTAAATTCGATTATTCGGTATTGTTTATATTCAACCCCCCCTTCTACAAACACATTGGGACCTAACAGGAAAGTGCAGAAAAATCTACCACCAATGAAGCTAATAACTCAACATCCATCGAGTTACAAAATGCCTCATCCATCGGTAGATAATCTGCATCATCCATAGGGAGACAATCAGCTTCATCCGTCAGAACTCAAAATTCACTATCCGTCGGGTCATCAAAAGAAGCTGAAAGTCAAAATAGATCACTTGCAGAAAGTTCCCCTTTCTCAAATCATAGATTCACAAACTCAGGGGGAGTTTCTAATAATCAAAACTCAATCACACATCAAGACAACAATGAGGCCTCTTTATCTAGATCTAATCTACCTCAACAAAGAAAATGGACAAAGGATCACCCATTTGAGTTCATCATTGGTAATGTATCCTCTAGAGTTCAAATAAGGAGAGCAACTCAAGAAGAATGTCTAAAAAGCAGTTTCTTATATAAGGAATAACTAAAGAAGGTAGAAGAAGCTTTGTTGGATCCTGATTGGATTTTAGCTATGCAGGAGGAGCTAAACCAATTTAAAAGGAACAATGTATGGAAGCTGGTACCCAATCCTAAAGGAAATAATCCAATAGTCACCAAATGGGTATTCAGAAACAAGATGGATGAAAATGGCATAGTAGTCAGGAACAAAGATAGATTGGTTGCTAAAGGCTATTGTCAATAAGAAGGAATAGATTTTGATGAAACCTTTGCTCCTGTTGCAAGATTTGAAGCCATCAGAATCTTTCTAGCCTATGCAGCCCATGCCAATTTTAAGGTCTATCAAATGGAAGTCAAGAGTGCCTTTCTAAATGGAGATTTGGAGGAGGAAGTCTATGTCAGTCAGCCTCCTGGTTTTGAAGATCCAAATCTACCTGATCATGTATACTATCTTTTGAAAGCACTCTATGGATTGAAGCAAGCACCTAGAGCCTGGTATGACACTTTGTCAAAGTTTCTTTTAGAGAATCACTTCACTAGAGGAACTGTAGACAAAACTTTATTCTTTAGAAATGTTAATGGCTCTAGCATACTTGTTCAAATTTATGTAGATGACATTATTTTTGGCTCTACAGATGAAAATCTTTGCAAAAATTTTGCCAAATTAATGCAAAGTAGGTATGAAATGAGCATGATGGGAGAACTAACTTACTTTCTTGGTTTGCAAGTTAAGCAAGTTAGTGATGGAATATTCATTAGTCAAACTAAATACATTTATGATCTTTTAAAGAAGTTTGAACTAATGGATTGCACATCTGTAAAAACTCCCATGACCACTGTAACTAAACTTGAATTAAACACTACTGAAAAGTCTGTGGATATTTCAAGTTATAGAGACATGGTTGACTCACTTCTATACTTAACAGCTAGTAGGCCAGATATAATGTTTGTTACATGTCTTTGTGCTATATTTCAGGCTGATCCTAAAGAATCTCACTTAATTGCTATTAAGAGAATTTTCAGATATCTCAAAGGTACACCAAAACTTGGAATTTGGTACCCTAGAGATTCTAGTTTTGATCTAACTGGTTATTCAGATGCAGATTATGTAGGTTGTAAAATTGATAGAAAAAGTACAACAGGAACCTGTCAATTTCTAGGAAACAAGCTTGTGTCCTGGTTCAGTAAAAAGCAAAATTCAGTTTCTACTTCTAGAGCAGAAGCTGAATATATTGCTGCTGGCAGTTGCTGTGCACAGATTTTGTAGATGAAAAACCAATTGCTAGACTATGGTCTGCAAGTGGAAAGAATTCCCATTTTCTGTGATAACACAAGTCCAATTGCCATCACTGAGAATCCAATACAACATTCAAGAAAAAAGCACATAGACATCAAGTATCACTTCATAAGGGAACATGTAATGAATGGTACTGTGGAACTACATTCTGTTCCAAGTGAAAAATAGCTTGCAGATATATTCACCAAGCCACTGTATGAATCCATATTTTCAAGGTTGGTAAGTGAGTTAGGTATGCTTAATTACTCTTGAATCTTTTCAGATATTTTACAAGTAATGTAGCCATAAATTTAATTGATTTTTCAGTCTTTGATGAAATTTTGGCTAAATCAAAATTTACATCCCGACTGATGATCATTATCCATCTAGTTCGATCATCCGCCGATATACAATTTGTTAATAAAATCAATTATTTTTTCTGGAATATTTTATATCTCGATGGATAACTGATTTATCCTCATCCGTCGAATTGTCTCATTCCTATCCGTTGATTTTCAGAACATTATCCATCGAGTATACTTACTGTTTGTAAGCATAACACGACGGATAAGTGATGAAATTTTTATAGTTTATTTTTAAACGGCTATTTTGGGCAATTTTTACGGGTCACTTTATTTTACTTTATTAATTTTGACAATTATTTTTGAGATAGTATAAGAGCAAAATTCATTTTCATTTCTTTTCTTTTATCATTCTCAATTCATCTGATCTAAACTCTTTCTTTCTCAAAAGCAATTACCCTCTTTCTCTCTGCAATTTTTACTCTCTAACAATGGCACAAGTCGTCAAAATCATGTCTCAAACTGGCTTTATCTATGAGAAGAACAACTTCACGGCTCTAGTTAATAAGGGGATTCAACAGTCTGGCGACTACCACAAAATGATGGATTTTGTGCAAGGCTGTAAGCTCAAACATGCCATGTTGGAGTCTCCCACTATCTACTGTGAGGTTGTGGAGGAAATATGGACGACTATAGTGTACAACTCAACTGACAAGACCATCACTTTCACTATTAAAGGTAAGGAATTTTGTGTTAATAGTGACATTGTTAAAGCATGCTTTAAGATTCCTGATAATACTGTCACTACATACAGACACAGATATTGTTAATATATTAAACTCCATGGGTTATGCACTTACCATCTCTAAATTAAGTGAAATTAGGAGATTGGATCTTAGGAAAGAATGGAGTTATCTGTGTGATGTAGTTGTTGTGTATATGTTGTGAACTTGATAATTTCATTAACAAAACACCTTGGTAGATTTTACTTAGTGAAAATGTAGCACTCAACGGATAAGGATTATAGTCCCGACGGATGACTCTATATAGTCCCGACGGATGATGATTTATTATCCATCGAGTGAGTAGCTTATGTAACAATAAGTCTGTAGCACATTTCTGCATACATATTATTTAGAATCTGTAGTAGTACTCAAGTCATGTTGACTTTAACTAGATATGCAGAATAGGTTGATTAATTGTACATAGATGATGTCTTGTAATTCTGCATAAATGAAATGAAGTCTAGTGCCTGATTGCTACCCGATGGATAAACAACAATGAATTCGACGGATGATCAACAACCCGACGGATGATTATTAACTCGATGGATGATCATGAAACCGATGGATAAAGAATTCAAATATTTGTTGACAGTGACAACACAGTCACATGCGTCGAGTGTATGCAAATGGAATGTGGTAGCCTATTCAACCGGGTTTTCGAGAAAAAAGAAGCATTGCCATTTCTATGCTATTATGAAGATATTCAAAGATGCTGGAATAGAGTAATGAAGTAGCATTGTAATAGACTCGATAGTTTTTGTTTTATTATCTTGTCTTATTGCTTTGTAATCTTGGTGATATATAAACCAAGAAGCAGCAAATAGAAAAAAAAATTAAGAAACTAAGTAACCAAGAGAGAAACATTTGTAAGCTGAATTCTCAGTATTTCTCTGTATTCTTAGTTGTTCATTTGTAAGCAGCTGTGAGCATTTTGCTACACAGAGTTCTCTCGATATATAATATATATCTCTGGTGGATACATTCAAATCCACCAGAAAGTTTTTAAAGACTTGTGTTTTTAATTACTTGTGTTTTGATTCATTTCATGTTATTATTCCGCACTCTGCAAATCAATTCACACTGATATATATATAAATATATATTTAAGTTAGAACAATTTTATTTGTAAAAAAGTTTCAAGAATTCCATTCAACCTCCCTTCTGTAATTCTTGTTGCATTGTTAAGGGACTAGCAATTGGTATCAGAGCAAGCTCTTGAAGAACAAAGAGTTTAAAGATCACAACAACACAGCAAGATGAACAAGAAGGATGTTGGAGTCAAGATCCCTTTTCTGGATAAAGATAATTACCATAATTGGAAGATAAAGATGCATCTTCATTTACTTTCTCTAGATGGGCCTATGTAGACTACATAGAAAGATGTCCTCATGTACCTATGAGAGCTGCAACTGGAAATGAGCCATCTGTCCCCAAGCCAAGACATGAATGGTCTGATCCTGATATTGAACAAGTCAGGAAAGATAAGAAGGCCATGAATATCCTGTTCAATGGAGTTGATGGTGATATGTTTGACAACATCATCAATTGCAAAACTGCCAAGGATATTTGGGACACAATATAGATTATCTGTGATGGAACTGAGCAAGTTAGAGAAAACAAGATGCAACTACTGATTCAACAATATGAGCATTTTCATAGTAAAGAAAGTGAGTCTCTCACTGACATTTTTAGTAGGTTTCAAAAACTACTAAATGCTCTAAAGCTGCATGCAAGGGTCTATCAGACAAAAGACTCCAATCTGAAATTCCTTAGATCCCTTCCAAAGGAATGGAAACCAATGATAGTCTCATTAAGAAACTCTCAAGATTATAAGGAGTTTACTTTGGAGAGACTGTATGGCATCCTGAAGACTTATGAGCTTGAAATAGAGCAGGATGAGAGGATGGAGAGAGGAAAGAAGAAAGGAGGATTCATTGCACTAGCTGCTGAGTTAGAAAAAAAGAAGGAGATGAAGATGGAAGCTGTTGAATCAACTTCAAGGGTCTGTGAAAATAAGGGCAAGGGGCTGGTAGCTGAAAATGAAGACACTTTGTGTAACACCCCCAGATCCGGGGTCGGGGATCCGGGTCGTCACGGTCTTTCTTTCCACAATAACACTTCACTTAATTAATAATAAACAACCTTATGCTGTGACCCCACACTAACACACACCACAACCCGTTATAGTCTCAGAGATGAAATTCAAATAAGTACAAGTCTTTGAATCCACAATTTAAAAGTTATTACAACCCAAAACGATTACTTGATAAATTTACAGTTAATTGCCATTATCTGCCACAAGTTATAATTATACATAATTGATTCTCAAAAATAGAATGCCTGATCTACCAATAGATCTACCTCTGCAGCTATAGCAGCCACAACATCATCGGGAAGACGCGGGACGCTTCCCACGCGCTTGCGCTGGGTCTGCTGGAGTCTGGCCATCTCTCCTAACTGTTGTTGTGTGATGAAGAAATAAAGCAAGAGTGAGCCTTACAGCTCGCAAGATAATACATAGTGATAACAATAATATAAGTATCTAAATGGATACTTACTAGAATCTTTATCGTGAGTAAGGTAATTACTTACTGGATATAAGTTTTAAAACAAGGGATGAAGTTACCAAATACTTCACTATACTTATATCATTTTTTAGAAATCTACTTGAACTACTACTGTTCAAAGTATAATAAGATTCACGAGGTCCTCCCATAGATGAGACCACAAATAAAACTTGAAAATATTTGATCTTTGAAATATTTTGAAAAGAGATGAAGTTACGAGATACTTCATTCAATGGATACACCAGTAAAAATGTTTGACCCTGTCAATGCTTCGGCAACCACCCATTAGTAGCCTTTCGATCGAAATGCTACGGGTAGTGTTGCAGAATTATCCAAATGGATGATGAACTCATTACGGGAGTTTACCGCGCCAGGAAGACCACTTACGATGATCAGTCGTAGTAGTACAACCCCACCATTTTCTACATGTAGAGGAGAACCTGTCGGATTTACTTGTCAACCGAACACTGAACTCCTAAGGAATGGACCGCCTTAGCGGAACTTCCAGGCCATTTGGGCCAATATAATAAGGCTGGGCCGGCGCTACTCGGCCACTTATGCCACTCCTAGTTCAGATGAAATCCATGACTCTGAAACGTAAAGCTCGTTCCCCCTTTCCCCAAGTAGAAACTTGTTGATACGGCTTCACCAAGAAGTCGTATCTAGTTGGAAAGGAAAACTCACCGATATTTCCCAGGCGATGCCTGTTAATGGATTAACTTGTTCCAAGAATTTTACTTCCCGAATATTGGGTAAGTAATCAAAAACTCTTTTACCAAGACAGCAACCTTGTTGCGAATATAAAACACACCACCGAGCTGGATCCCCCATGTTTTGAGCGAGTATTTAAATCCCCTTTTTTTTAAAAGGAAGATCTTAAATATAAAAATAGTTTTGGGATCCGCTCTAACTTTTGAAAATCATTTTAAAGACTCGAAAACACTTTAAAGAGTGTTTGGAGTAAAACTGATTTAATGAAGTAAATCAGTCCCCAGAATATTTAGAAAATGACTGAATGTTAATATTTAAATAATATTCCCATAAAGAATAATCTTTATAAAAATAATTGAAGTAGAAGTATTAAAACTTATACTTGAAACGAGTACTAAATAATCAAAGATATACTTATATGAAAGTATTATCTTTAGTTGAATAATCGAAAATAAGTTTGATTATTGACACCTTATTCTTTAATAAAATAAAGAATATACCTCAGCAAATACTCGGAGTCATAGATCCTCAAATGAATATTCAAATAATATTCAATAAATAAAATAAGCTGAGTAATAAGCCCTCAAATGAATATTCGAAATAATATTCATTAAATAATAAGCCGAGTCATAATACCTCGAATGAATATTATAAATAATATTCATTAAATAAAATAAAGGAGTCATACATCCTCAAATGAATATCCAAGTAATATTCAATAAATAATATAAAGGAGTCATAAGTCCTCGAATGAATATTCAAGATAATATTCATTAATAAAATAAAGTTATCGAATAAACCTTATTCGATTAATAGTTTGGAAACTATAACCATATATATACATATATATATATATATATATATACCCATATCCATATATACAAAATTACTCGGGATCCTCGACTCCCGGTTTTAGAAAATATTTTCACCTTTGGGTCCCTATACTAAGGGTATATGCAAGTTACCGCTATCCTCTAGCATAGGTATTATCAACTGAATCAACAGATATATATGGAAAGAATACGAAACAGGCATGCATATATACCATATCACATGCTACAATATATCGCAAGATAATGCAAATACATATATTCATCACAACAACAGTATAACGGATAGAATACTTGCCTGAGCGACTTGGGGGTGAGAAAGGCTCGGGACGAGTCTGGTAACCTATAAACAACAAGTAAGTTGGAATTAAACCAAAATCACTCGTAAATCTATACTTTAACTAACTTAGACTCTAACGCTTGTTTTGCGCTCACCGATTCGCTTAAGTCACTCTGGTACCCTCGGCTCCACCATTTTTAATAATTTAACCTTTACGAGTTTTAAAGCGATTCCTTCGCGAATGTCTTACCAACTGCCTAACACACTTACCATAAATGTTTCATACATTAATTAACCCTTTTTGGTCTTTAACCTACATTTCAAAGTAAGGCGAGGGAAAAAGTTTCGTTCGCGAAACGCCGTTACTTGAAACGGTCGTTTCTCCTAAACCGTGCATCGGAATCGAACGAACTACATATCAAAACGAAGCTCGTAACATGAGCTATCTAATCATGGCAGTGGTCATAATCTATCAGGGGGTTCTCGGGTCCTAATGCTATGCACAAAAACAGTCCAAAGAAAATCGAACGTTACGACGGCTATGTTTACGCGATTTCCAAATTTTAAACCATACAAAACCAACCACAAACCAACCTCAAATCCAACACACAACAAACATCCATCCTTATCACATCATAACAACCCCAACCAATTCAATTTAATCATTCATACTTATGCTTAAACTTAACTTTAATCATACTTAAGTTCCTTTAAATCAAAACCACAACAATTACCATTCCATTTCACTACCATTCCAAATCCCCAAACTCTAAATCATAACAACAAACTACAATATCAACCCACTAATCAAAATCATCTTATAATATATAGGAATCTAGGGTTTGGAGATGGTATACCTTCCTTGAAGTGGTGGGTGGAGCTAGGAAGCCTTAAGAAGCTTTGAGAAGTCTTAAGAATGCTTGGATCTTCAAGAAAAACAAGAAAAGTTCAAGTTAAAAACTTGAAAACACTATTCATTGTCTTCTTCTTTGATTAAATGAAGAAGATTGAGAAAGAATTAATGGTTTAAACTCATGATATAGTCCTAACTAAGCATGAAGATGATTAGGGAATTATCTTACCAATTTAGGAAGCTTGGATCTTGGATTTTGAATTTCTCTTGCCTTTTGAATAGTGAAAAGCCGCGAGCAATGAAGAACAAAGCCTTGGTTGCTTTTGATTTTTGATGAAAATGTTTTACTTGGCTTGGTTGATTGGTTTTTGTGCTTGCTTTAGTCAATTACCTTCTTGCCCTTGGATTTGTGTGGTTACAAAGCTACCACACCTCCTTCCTTCCCATGTCATGCTTATGTCATCCTCATGATGTCATCCTCCCTTCCTTGTCCTCTTTCTATTGGTTGGATGACATCATTCCCCCTAATCCCTTTGATTAACTTCCTAATCGTTTGCCTAATGACCGCTGATCTGTTATACGGTTTGCTTAACTTTCGTTCTCGTTTATCGTTTGAAGGATCATACCCGGTATCTTATTACTTAGGTTCCCTTAACCTTTCTCAATACATTATATTCCCTTTTTATGATCCTCTATTATAATCCTTTAATTTAAATCCTTTTTATCCTGTTACCTTATACTCAATTCTCTCCGTATCTTGTGGATTTCCGGGAAAAACCAAAGTGTTCGGAATTGGATTCTGACGATCTTTACATACACTTATATACTTCATAGAGTACTAATAATATCCCAGAATATCCATAACAGAACCCCTACATAGTGTGGCATGAAAAGTTTCTTCATTCAGCTAAAACACTATTCACAAGGGTTACAAAAAGTTGAAAATTTTGGGGTTATTACAGTCTCCCCTCCTTAAAAGGATTCCGTCCCGGAATCAAACAGAAAATAAATGGGGGTACTTTTCTAGCATTGTGCTCTCTAGTTCCCAAGTTGATTCTTCCACATTATGATTCTGCCATAGTACTCTGACTAGCTTGATCACTTTGTTCCGAAGCACCTGCTCCTTCTTATCCATAATCCTTACTGGGTTCTCCATGTAAGTTAGATCTGGCTGCATATCCACCTGCTCGTACTCCACTATGTGCCTGGCATCCCGATGATACCTCCTTAGCATTGACACATGGAACACATTATGAACTTGTTGCAAATTAGGGGGTAGGGCTAGCTCGTAAGCTAACTTTCCAATCCGTCTTAATATCTCAAAAGGTCCAATGTATCTTGGGCTTAGTTTTCCTTTCTTTCCGAACCTCATTAATCCCTTCCAAGGGGATACTTTCAACAGTACTAAGTCCCCTACTTCATATTCCTTGTCCTTTCGGGCTAGGTCTGCGTATTTCTTTTGTCTGTCTGGGGCTGCTACAAGTCGCCCTCTGATAAGATCCACTATATCTTTGGTCCTTTGGACCACTTCGGGTCCGAGCATCTTCCGCTCTCCTACTTCATCCCAGTATAAGGGAGATCGACACCTTCTTCCGTACAGAGCCTCATAAGGCGGCATTCCGATGCTAGCATGAAAGCTATTATTATAAGAAAACTCGACCAACGGCAAGTGATCATCCCAACTTCCTTTAAAGTCTATTGCACAGACTCTCAACATATCCTCTAGTGTCTGGATGGTCCTTTCACTCTGTCCATCCGTTTGGGGATGGTACGCGGTACTCATATTTAACTTGGTCCCCGCACATTCCTGAAAGCTCCTCCAAAATCTGGAGTTGAACCTAGGGTCTCGGTCTGAGACAATGGACGCTGGGACTCCATGTCGCGTCACTATTTCCTTAAGGTAAATGTCCACCAGTCTATCGACTGTGTATCTCTCATTGATAGGAATGAAATGAGCTGACTTTGTCAGTCGGTCTATAATTACCCAAATGGCGTCGTGATTGGCTTTCGTCCTTGGCAAGCCTACAACAAAATCCATCGCTATCTGTTCCCATTTCCATTCGGGAATCTCCAGGGGTCGCAAAAGTCCACTGGGTCTCTGGTGCTCTGCCTTTACTCTTTGGCAAGTCAAACACTTGTTTACCCATTCTGCTACGTCCCTCTTCATGTTGGGCCACCAGTAATATTCCTTCAAATCCCTATACATCTTGGTACTTCCCGGGTGAATGGAATACCTTGAACTATGGCTTTCATCCAAAATCTCATCTTTAAGTTCTTGAACATTCGGAACCCAAATTCGGTAGGAGTACCTCATTATCCCTTTATCATCTTTCTTAGTATGGATCTCCTCTCCAGTCATTGACTCTCTGCCTTCATTCATTATTTTCTCCTGGCACAATCTGATCTTTTCCAATAACTCTGGCTGCATTGAGATCTCAAAAAGCTTTTCAGTTCCGGGTCCGGTTACCTTTACTTCTATTTCCATTTTCTCAAAATCCCTTATCAACTCTTCCGAAGTCGTTATCATTCTGAGTCTTTCCTTTCTACTAAGGGCATCAGCCACCACATTGGCTTTCCCTGGATGATAGAGAATCTCACAATCATAGTCCTTGATTAGTTCTAACCATCTCCTCTGGCGCATGTTGAGCTCTTTCTGCGTAAATATGTACTTGAGGCTCTTATGGTCTGTGAAAATCTCGCACTTCTCTCCATACAAGTAGTGCCTCCAAATTTTTAAAGCAAATACTATTGCCGCGAGCTCAAGGTCATGAGTAGGATATCTAACCTCGTATTCCTTCAGTTGTCTCGACGCATACGCAATAACTTTACCGTGCTGCATAAGCACACATCCTAATCCTTTGTGCGACGCGTCACTATATATCACAAAATCTCCTTTTCCGTCCGGCAATGCCAATACCGGAGCCGTTATCAACCTTTTCTTTAATTCCTGAAAACTGTTCTCGCATTTCTCCGTCCATTCAAACTTCTCTGTCTTACGAGTAAGTCGTGTCAAAGGGGCTGCGATCTTTGCAAAGTCCTGTACAAATCTACGATAGTAGCCGGCCAATCCTATGAAACTCCTTACCTCTGTGGGTGTGGTTGGCCTTTCCCAATTTGAGACCGCCTCTATCTTGGAGGGGTCGACCAATACTCCTTCTTTATTGATCACATGTCCTAAAAACTGTACTTCATTCCGCCAGAATTCACACTTCGAGAATTTGGCATATAACTGCTCCTCTCTGAGTATTCCTAGAGCTATCCTCAAATGCTCTGCATGTTCTGCCTCAGTCCTTGAGTAGATCAAAATATCATCGATAAAAACTATCACACACTTGTCCAAGTACTTCTTAAATACTCTATTCATTAAATCCATGAAAGCCGCTGGGGCGTTGGTTAATCCAAAGGACATTACCAAGAACTCATAATGCCCATACCTGGTACGGAACGCTGTCTTGGAAATATCTTCGGGTTTAATCTTTAGTTGGTGATATCCAGTTCTCAGGTCGATCTTGGAAAAATAAACAGCATCCTTTAGCTGGTCGAACAGATCGTCTATTCTAGGTAATGGGTACCTGTTCTTTATGGTTAGCTTGTTCAACTCTCTATAGTCGATGCACAACCTCATGCTCCCATCTTTCTTCTTAACAAATAAAACTGGTGCTCCCCACGGAGACACACTGGGTCTTATCATACCCTTATCCAAGAGTTCCTGCAATTGGATAGCTAATTCCTTCATTTATAACGGGGCTAACCGGTAAGGTGCTTTTGAAACTGGCGCCGTCCCTGGGGCCAACTCAATAGCAAATTCAATCACTCTATCGGGTGGTAATCCCGGAAGGTCTTGTGGGAATACATCTTCAAATTCGTTGACTACTGGAATATCTTGTAAGTTGGGCACCTCCTTCTGCGTGTCCACCACATAGGCTAGGTAAGCCTCACTTCCTTTTCATAGCATCCTTTTGGCCTGGGCCATAGTCAAAAATTTCTGCGTCTGCCTCTTTCCTCTAAATATAACTTCTTTCTTCCCTGGGACATTTAACTTAACTTTCTTCCCTTTACAGTCTATCTGAGCATCGTTGCTAGATAGCCAGTCCATTCCCAAAATCACATCAAACTCCCCTAATTTAAAAGGAATCAGATCAACACTGAAAGATTGCTCCCCTATGCCTATCTCACAGGCGGGATGAATCTGGTTAACAGGAATAATTTCATGATTGGCTATTTCTACTTGTAAGGGTTCTATCAAGGGTTTAGCCTTAAGTCTTAACTTACGCGCAAAGTCCCTTGATATAAAAGATTTAGTTGCTCCCGAATCAAATAAAACATTTGCACTGACTGAATTTAGAGAAAGGGTACCTGCTATCACATCTGAATCTTTCATAGCATCCTGGACTGTCATGTTGAAAGTCCTTGCAGTAGGTGGCTTATTAGAAGCAGCCCTGCTTGCTCCCGAAGCTGCTGGTTTGTTCATTGGGCATTCTCTCTTCCAATGACCTGGGCGTCCGCGCTGATGACAAGTGGTGGTTGGAATGACGGCAGGGGCTGACGAAGGGCATTTGTGAGAATAGTGGCCCACTTGCCCACACTTAAAGCAGGTTACTGGCTTTCCTTTACACTCCCCAGTGTGATTCCTTCCACATATGTTACAGGCTGGCAATGGGGGTCGAGACTGGTTGGAATAGGACATTCTTGACTTCTGGCCGCCCTGGCTCACACTCACACTCATTGGTCGCTTAAACCCAGTGTTCCTTCCTGGCAGGGACACTGCTCCTCGATTAAATCTAGTTGGGAAGCTCCTTCCTGCGGAACCTCCACCCATGCTCATACTTTTCCTCTTTATTCCTTTCTTCTCTCTTCCTTCTGCATCTGTTCACTTCCGACTTCTACAATCGTTGCCTTTTGCACCAGAGTGGCATAGTCCGTAAGCTCAAGGATTGCCACCCTATTCTGAATCCATGGTTTCAGTCCCTGCTGAAACCTCCTAGCTTTCTTTTCCTCGGTGCTCACAAACTCCGGCACAAACCTTGATAACTCAGTAAATTTCGCTTCGTACTCTGCTACAGACAAGTTATTCTGCTTTAGCTCCAAGAACTTGAGCTCCATCTGGTTTTCCATAAACCTCGGGAAATACTTTCCCAGAAACAACTGACTAAATCTCTCCCAGGTTATAATAGCATCTGTCTCCATGTTTTTCTTGGCCTCCCACCAGTAGTTAGCTTCTCCTTTCAGAAGGTAGGTAGCAAATACAGTTTTCTGTGCCTCATTGATACTCAAAATCTCAAAAGATTTCTCCATCTCCTTTAACCATGCCCTTGCCTCAACTGGGTCGGCTGATCCGTGGAACTCAGGGGGCTTAAGGGACTTAAAAGCCCTGAAAGAGTTTGCCACAGCATTGTTACTTCCTTGAGGGGGTGGGTTGGGTTGACGTTCCAAATTCTGCCTTAGGAGTTGCATAAACTGGCTCATGGGATCCATGCCTGGGTTTGGTACTGGTTGCTCAACCTCGGTTTCTCCTTCTTCAGCCTCTATCTCAAATCCCTCAACATCATATGTTTCCTCTTCCTCTTCATACAGGGAGTCATCCTGTTCCACATAATCCTCATCTTCCTCTTCACTGTGTTCTTGGTTTCTATTGTCCTGATTATGGCTTCCCTGGTCCTCAGATCCAGGGTTCGCCCTAGTTCCAATCTTTCTTGGCGGCATGATTCTGATAATAATAAAAACAATCATTGGGAAAATTCAACGTTAGGTCACAATCATATACAACATTGTGCCTTGCACAGCTCTTATAATGGGGAGAACGTATATCGCAATTCTATTATTTTAAGAAAGTTCTAATACGAAGTGCAGTAATAATAATGATAAAACAGTGATCCCGTCACTATGGAACTGAACCGAAAGGAAACAAATATATACATAATGCGAGAATACATAGTTTGATCTGGTCAAAAGTACAACAGTGCTACAGTCATCTGTCCCAAAAGTGATACACAAGAGTCTATCTGTCTAGTCAGAAAAAGGGATGCTATATACAAGTCAACTATCCCGGAAAATTGGCTCTTACTAAGGCCTCGGCTAACTAGACAACTAGACTATTCCATCGTCAATCCTGAATCACACACCGGAGCGGGTCAGCTCCCAAACCCTTTCCATCGCACGACGGAAGATATAGTCGGCCTGCCGCCTGGAGATCCTACCATGCCTGTCCCCTGGAGCGATCTGAGCCTCGCTCGGGATGTGAGCTCTATCCCCGTAAGCTCCCTCCTCAAGGATCGGGGTATAGAAGCCCTGGTCTCATAAGCTCGGGTACGCCTACCCGCCCTCTCTGCATCCAACTCCCTCCTGGCCTCATCTAGTCGGCCCTCGGCAACAGCCACTCGGGTCCTTAATACATCCTGAACATATCCATGAGCTAACGAAGACTGCCTGTGGGCAGGGTCAAGAGGTGGTGAATCCGGAGCCGCTGAGGGTGCCTCCTCGGTCTGCCTAGGCTCGGAAGTATGGGTCTCTGAGCTGTCATCATCAGGAATCCAAGATAGTGGTGGAGAGGTAGGGGCTCTGACCACCGGAAGTGTGGGTAAAGGGATACCAGCATACACTACCATAGGTCCAACACGCTCCTCAGCTACTGGGACCTCATCCGGGTCCTCCTCATCTGGAATAGCAATAACCTCTGTCTCTGACTCCTCTGAGGGGTCCTCCTCATCTGAAACAGCAATGACCTCCGTCTCAGGCTCCCCTGAGGGGTCCTCCTCATCCTCCTCCATCTCAGGCTCCTCCTGATCCTCAACATCTAGCAATGCCTCATCATGCTCACGCTCGAACATCTCAGGGTCCTCTATCTCAGGCACCTACACATTAAACGAGCTAAGTTACTATCATGATACTTATAAGGGTTCCCGTAAGGGTTTTAATTGTCAGCACTACTTTAAGTAGTCCGACCATGAACTTGGCAAGAGTTCTTATTATCTTTGTGAGTTTATTATTATATCGTCGCATCATCTCTGAGGTTTATAACGCTTAGCTCTGATACCATTTCTGTAACACCCCCAGATCCGGGGTCGGGGATCCAGGTCGTCACGGTCTTTCTTTCTACAATAACACTTCACTTAATTAATAATAAACAACCTTATGCTGTGACCCCACACTAACACACACCACAACCCGTTATAGTCTCAGAGATGAAATTCAAATAAGTACAAGTCTTTGAATCCACAATTTAAAAGTTATTACAACCCAAAACGATTACTTGATAAATTTACAGTTAATTGCCATTATCTGCCACAAGTTATAATTATACATAATTGATTCTCAAAAATAGAATGCCTGATCTACCAATAGATCTACCTCTGCAGCTATAGCAGCCACAACATCATCGGGAAGACGCGGGACGCTTTCCACGCGCTTGCGCTGGGTCTGCTGGAGTCTGGCCATCTCTCCTAACTGTTGTTGTGTGATGAAGAAATAAAGCAAGAGTGAGCCTTACAGCTCGCAAGATAATACATAGTGATAACAATAATATAAGTATCTAAATGGATACTTACTAGAATCTTTATCGTGAGTAAGGTAATTACTTACTGGATATAAGTTTTAAAACAAGGGATGAAGTTACCAAATACTTCACTATACTTATATCATTTTTTAGAAATCTACTTGAACTACTACTGTTCAAAGTATAATAAGATTCACGAGGTCCTCCCATAGATGAGACCACAAATAAAACTTGAAAATATTTGATCTTTGAAATATTTTGAAAAGAGATGAAGTTACGAGATACTTCATTCAATGGATACACCAGTAAAAATGTTTGACCCTGTCAATGCTTCGGCAACCACCCATTAGTAGCCTTTCGATCGAAATGCTACGGGTAGTGTTGCAGAATTATCCAAATGGATGATGAACTCATTACGGGAGTTTACCGCGCCAGGAAGACCACTTACGATGATCAGTCGTAGTAGTACAACCCCACCATTTTCTACATGTAGAGGAGAACCTGTCGGATTTACTTGTCAACCGAACACTGAACTCCTAAGGAATGGACCGCCTTAGCGGAACTTCCAGGCCATTTGGGCCAATATAATAAGGCTGGGCCGGCGCTACTCGGCCACTTATGCCACTCCTAGTTCAGATGAAATCCATGACTCTGAAATGTAAAGCTCGTTCCCCCTTTCCCCAAGTAGAAACTTGTTGATACGGCTTCACCAAGAAGTCGTATCTAGTTGGAAAGGAAAACTCACCGATATTTCCCAGGCGATGCCTGTTAATGGATTAACTTGTTCCAAGAATTTTACTTCCCGAATATTGGGTAAGTAATCAAAAACTCTTTTACCAAGACAGCAACCTTGTTGCGAATATAAAACACACCACCGAGCTGGATCCCCCATGTTTTGAGCGAGTATTTAAATCCCCTTTTTTTTAAAAGGAAGATCTTAAATATAAAAATAGTTTTGGGATCCGCTCTAACTTTTGAAAATCATTTTAAAGACTCGAAAACACTTTAAAGAGTGTTTGGAGTAAAACTGATTTAATGAAGTAAATCAGTCCCCAGAATATTTAGAAAATGACTGAATGTTAATATTTAAATAATATTCCCATAAAGAATAATCTTTATAAAAATAATTGAAGTAGAAGTATTAAAACTTATACTTGAAACGAGTACTAAATAATCAAAGATATACTTATATGAAAGTATTATCTTTAGTTGAATAATCGAAAATAAGTTTGATTATTGACACCTTATTCTTTAATAAAATAAAGAATATACCTCAGCAAATACTCGGAGTCATAGATCCTCAAATGAATATTCAAATAATATTCAATAAATAAAATAAGCTGAGTAATAAGCCCTCAAATGAATATTCGAAATAATATTCATTAAATAATAAGCCGAGTCATAATACCTCGAATGAATATTATAAATAATATTCATTAAATAAAATAAAGGAGTCATACATCCTCAAATGAATATCCAAGTAATATTCAATAAATAATATAAAGGAGTCATAAGTCCTCGAATGAATATTCAAGATAATATTCATTAATAAAATAAAGTTATCGAATAAACCTTATTCGATTAATAGTTTGGAAACTATAACCATATATATACATATATATATATATACCCATATCCATATATACAAAATTACTCGGGATCCTCGACTCCCGGTTTTAGAAAATATTTTCACCTTTGGGTCCCTATACTAAGGGTATATGCAAGTTACCGCTATCCTCTAGCATAGGTATTATCAACTGAATCAACAGATATATATGGAAAGAATACGAAACAGGCATGCATATATACCATATCACATGCTACAATATATCGCAAGATAATGCAAATACATATATTCATCACAACAACAGTATAACGGATAGAATACTTGCCTGAGCGACTTGGGGGTGAGAAAGGCTCGGGACGAGTCTGGTAACCTATAAACAACAAGTAAGTTGGAATTAAACCAAAATCACTCGTAAATCTATACTTTAACTAACTTAGACTCTAACGCTTGTTTTGCGCTCACCGATTCGCTTAAGTCACTCGGGTACCCTCGGCTCCACCATTTTTAATAATTTAACCTTTACGAGTTTTAAAGCGATTCCTTCGTGAATGTCTTACCAACTGCCTAACACACTTACCATAAATGTTTCATACATTAATTAACCCTTTTTGGTCTTTAACCTACATTTCAAAGTAAGGCGAGGGAAAAAGTTTCGTTCGCGAAACGCCGTTACTTGAAACGGTCGTTTCTCCTAAACCGTGCATCGGAATCGAACGAACTACATATCAAAACGAAGCTCGTAACATGAGCTATCTAATCATGGCAGTGGTCATAATCTATCAGGGGGTTCTCGGGTCCTAATTCTATGCACAAAAACAGTCCAAAGAAAATCGAACGTTACGACGGCTATGTTTACGCGATTTCCAAATTTTAAACCATACAAAACCAACCACAAACCAACCTCAAATCCAACACACAACAAACATCCATCCTTATCACATCATAACAACCCCAACCAATTCAATTTAATCATTCATACTTATGCTTAAACTTAACTTTAATCATACTTAAGTTCCTTTAAATCAAAACCACAACAATTACCATTCCATTTCACTACCATTCCAAATCCCCAAACTCTAAATCATAACAACAAACTACAATATCAACCCACTAATCAAAATCATCTTATAATATATAGGAATCTAGGGTTTGGAGATGGTATACCTTCCTTGAAGTGGTGGGTGGAGCTAGGAAGCCTTAAGAAGCTTTGAGAAGTCTTAAGAATGCTTGGATCTTCAAGAAAAACAAGAAAAGTTCAAGTTAAAAACTTGAAAACACTATTCATTGTCTTCTTCTTTGATTAAATGAAGAAGATTGAGAAAGAATTAATGGTTTAAACTCATGATATAGTCCTAACTAAGCATGAAGATGATTAGGGAATTATCTTACCAATTTAGGAAGCTTGGATCTTGGATTTTGAATTTCTCTTGCCTTTTGAATAGTGAAAAGCCGCGAGCAATGAAGAACAAAGCCTTGGTTGCTTTTGATTTTTGATGAAAATGTTTTACTTGGCTTGGTTGATTGGTTTTTGTGCTTGCTTTAGTCAATTACCTTCTTGCCCTTGGATTTGTGTGGTTACAAAGCTACCACACCTCCTTCCTTCCCATGTCATGCTTATGTCATCCTCATGATGTCATCCTCCCTTCCTTGTCCTCTTTCTATTGGTTGGATGACATCATTCCCCCTAATCCCTTTGATTAACTTCCTAATCGTTTGCCTAATGACCGCTGATCTGTTATACGGTTTGCTTAACTTTCGTTCTCGTTTATCGTTTGAAGGATTATACCCGGTATCTTATTACTTAGGTTCCCTTAACCTTTCTCAATACATTATATTCCCTTTTTATGATCCTCTATTATAATCCTTTAATTTAAATCCTTTTTATCCTGTTACCTTATACTCAATTCTCTCCGTATCTTGTGGATTTCCGGGAAAAACCAAAGTGTTCGGAATTGGATTCTGACGATCTTTACATACAATTATATACTTCATAGAGTACTAATAATATCCCAGAATATCCATAACAGAACCCCTACATAGTGTGGCATGAAAAGTTTCTTCATTCAGCTAAAACACTATTCACAAGGGTTACAAAAAGTTGAAAATTTTGGGGTTATTACACTTTGAGCCAAGATAACACGGAGTATATTGATGAACATCTAGCATTTCTTTCCAGAAGATTTGCCAAGCTCAAGTTCAAGAAGAACTTTGGAGCAGCCAAGCCAAATAGAAATATAGTGGATAAATCAAAATTCAAATGTTTCAAATGTGGCTTGTCAGGGCACTTTGCCAGTGAGTGTAGAAAGTCAGATTCCAATAAAAAAAAGTTTGAGCCTGTGGATTATAAACAGAAATACTTTGAGTTGCTCAAACAAAAGGAAAGGGCTTTCATTATACATGAAAATGACTGGGCAGCAGATGGTCTGGATGAAGATGAAGATGTCAGATATGTCAATCTAGCCCTAATAGCCAAGTCTGATGAAACAGAGATAAGTTCTTCAAGTAATCAGGTAATTACTACAAACCTTGCACATTTATCCAAAGTTGAGTGTAATGATGCTATGATTGACATGTCTACAGAGTTATATCATTTGCGTGTTATACTTAAGTCTCTTACTAAAGAAAATGCTAAAATCAAAGAAATCAATTTATTTTTAAGTGAGAGGAATAATGTGTTAGAGTCTCAGTTCATTGATTTTGAAAAATTAAGAATTGAGTGTAAGATTTCCAAGAAGGAATTAACCGAGTCCTTGAAGAAAGAAGAAATTTTGAAGAAGCAGCTTGATCGTGAACAGGAGGTGATTAAAGCATGGAAAATATCTAGAGATGTTCATGCTCAAATCACCAAAGTTCAAGGGATCGAGTCCTTTTGTGATGCAGCCTGGAA